>NW_012130083.1:5108833-5111175 GCF_000143395.1 Atta cephalotes
TACTACTACTACTACTACTACACACACACACACACACACACACACACACACACACACACACACACACACACACACACACACACACACACACACTAGCCAATTTTAAACACAAAGTAGCCAATTAATTCCAATAGAGAGCGGTGGGAGATTCCCGAGGATTGGAATCATAAGAGCGGGAGAGCGAAAAAGTGGGGAGGGAGGGTGATAATTAATAGCTATTAATAACCGCGTCGAAAAGACGGGCCAGTTCTTTTTTTTCTTTTCTTAGATTTTACACACGCACGTATACAAGGTCGCGCGAGGTCAGCTGGCCATTTATGATCAAATACACGCGTGCGAGATGGAAAAGTGCCGGAAAAGGGGAAGAAAAATCCTTCTCGTTCTGATCCAGAATCCTCCGACAGTGAGAGATGTCCTTGAGAATATCATACTAAATCAAATTGTCCTCGAAAGGATATCCCTCGAGAACGTCGCATTGACGAGATTATTGCTGTGAGTCGAATAGTCTTTGATAGGAGAGGATTACACGAAGATGCCGCGAGAAGTAAAAAAGATAACTCTGAATCGACATGACATCCCTCGAGTGTGTCGCTGCGAATAAATTTGTCCTTGAAAAGATATTTCTCGAGGATATCTTAGTAGTAACGATAAAATTATTGTTTTGAATTTATCCAGTAATACTGGACAGGATATTTTCCAGGAGTACTTCAAGGAGAATAGTTCTAGAGCCACAGTCGTCCTCGGTGAGATATTTCTAGAGGACGCCATGTAAGAACACTCGAGGAAATTGATCCTTGGCGAGATGTATCAAGGATGTCCGAGAACATCTAAAGATCAACTGAAGTTCGCTTCGAATCGTATCGTTCTTGAGATATTGTTCGATTCGCGAGTACGAGATATTCGTTTGAGGATGTTTATGATTTGTTATTTCTCCAAATTGGCGGAAATTCGAAAACTTTTTCGAAAAAAAAAACACGATTTCTATATGAGATCATCTGTTTGCCGAAGGGAGAACTAAACCTCGTGCGAACGAATCGATTATCGCGAGCGTTGCTATTTATCGAGGTACTTTCGATAAGTCTCGATAAATCGGCTACGAAGAGGAATTAAGGAGAAGAAGAAGAGGGAAGAGAAGATTAACGAGTCGAAGAAGTCCTCATTGAACCTTTTCGACGAAATAGCAATTATTGTTAGCGATTGTAGAAGTAATAGATGATATATGATCGGCACTTTTCCTCTCTAGCGTTAGCATTGGTAACGAAGCATTTGATTCTGATAAGCGATCAGCGCGTTCGCTAGAAATAAAGACTAATAAATCCTAGATTGAGATGTCTTTCCACAAACGATATATTAGATGAGCAAGGAAAGGTGGATGAATATTCGGGCAGGTGCGATGAACGAAAATGCGGAAGGGACGGGAAGTGCGGGAAAAGTACGGCGGCGAGTTACAAACACGGACGTTAGATTGTAAATTCGTAAAGAAAAATATAAATGACCGTGATATTAACGGAATAGAACGAATGCTTTCGTTACTTCCGAAAACTTTACATTCGGGAGGCAAATTGACGGAGCAGAGAGGCAAATTCCGTAAGAGCGTGAATTGTTTCAAAGGAATTGATTATAAAGGAACGAGTTGACGACTCGACTGATTGCGAATTCGGTGAAGAAAAATTAGACGAATTCGAGGATCGAAGGATTCTGAAAAAAAAAAATTAAAGAATTGTCGGTAATGTTTGAGTTCCCGATGAAAATTACTTGCAGGAGCAAGGATTAAGTCTTTACCAATTTTCCCGCGTTTATCGACAACTTGCTGCCTTGATAGGATGAAAGCAATTCAAGTCCTGTCCTGATCCCACGTTCGCTCGTTCTCGTCTCTCAAAATCGAGATCTCGAATGACTCCTTGGATCTCAGACTAGGAAATAAAAAGAGGAGGATGTCCCGCAGGACTTTCAGTCTTGTCGCGCGGCAGGAACGGAGGACGATATGCACTGACTTCATGTATCGATGTTCAGTGTCCTTCCTTGTCGCCGGTTCGAAAATCTCGAAAATCTTGAGAATTTCCACGTCAAGAGAAAACGATTCTCGTCTACCTCGGTGACGATGATTTTCTCTCGTTTACCTCGTGAACGCGAGTTTCTTTCGCGCGATCATAGAATCGCGATTTATTCCATTAAATGCACTGCCGACTTATCGTGTTAACGCGATGATATCAATTCAGGCAAACAAAAAAGAATGTGTGTGTGTGTGTGTGTGTGTGTGTGTGTGTGTGTGTGTGTGTGTGTGTGTGTGTGTGTGTGTGTGTGTGTGTGTGTGTGTGTGAGAGAGAGAGAGTAGAAGTAAG
>NW_012130083.1:5112670-5126797 GCF_000143395.1 Atta cephalotes
GTAAGTAGTAGTGTGTGTGTGTGTGTGTGTGTGTGTGTGTGTGTGTGTGTGTGTGTGTGTGTGTGTGTGTGTGTGTGTGTGTGTGTGTGTGAGAGAGAGAGTGAGAAAGTTGAAGGAAAGAATTAAATAAATAGATAGCTAGAAAAATATAGGAGAATATAGGAGAAAAAACAAGAAAAGAATGAAAATTGGGAATTGAAGCCGGCGTAATTTCTTTAAATTCGATTTCTTAAGCTAACAACACGAAGAAAGGCTAACATTTACATTCTCATTAATTCATAAAATTTAAAAAAAAAATAAATACAATGACACGGATTATAGCGCGGAAATCTGAATCCACTGATTTTACGTCTGAGCTAAATCTCCCGAGAATCTATATGGAGGATCAAAACGGAAGAAAGCGACAAATCGAAATTCGTTTCTGTGGATAAGAATCGATATTATTTTCAATTACGTTGTAAGCGCCACTGTCGTACAAATAACTAACAAGCGAATCCGAACGATTCAAGCAAATTCCAACAATCAACGATCCTTCAATTAAGTATCTTTAAATATTTAATATAAAAAGAATCTATATCTCTGAGGAAATAATTGTTTGCAATAGATTTGATTTTTCTAGAATTTTATTAAAATTTTATTCTACTATATTACTATAAAATTGTAATGTATCTTGTAAAACATTTAATTTAAATTAGAAAAATTAATTCGCTGTACCTTAAGACTATTTCATATAATATATATATATATATATACAATAATATCGGATAAGTTGTATTTGAGACGATTATCTGGAATCGTTCGAATGCTTTCACTCTCATTTCAATCTCTGGTTCAAACGATAATTTCTATAAGAGTGCAGAAATGATAGGACCGAAACACAGTAACATAGTAACATAGTAACATCTGAATAAAATATAAATGCAAAATATTATCTATTAAAATTGTCAAAAATAATAAAATTAATATTGAAAAGATGCATAAAAAATGAAAAACAGAAACGAATATTCGATAGAGCAGAATATTGTGACGAAGAATATTATGACTGCATATGTAATTACAATTATTTTCTGATGCTGTTTTGTCGATGACAAATACTATTATTATTATTATTATTATTATTATTATTATTATTATTATTATTGCACATGGAAAATTCTGAAATCAACAAAATTATACCATTTTCTATCCCTAAATATTTTCTGCTTTTATTTTATCGCGAATCTCGTGTCTTAGGGAATAGGAGATGTACAAAGAAAAAAAAGGGCGCATAGTTATGTTCTGAGTGTGATTTTAGATTAAGAGATTTTAGATAGTTAGTAGTAGCTAATGAAATATTTTTAGGAATGAGAGAAAAATGGAAGTAACAACAATTTAGCGGGGCACGCCGCACGCGTTTAATTTAATTCTCATCGACAACAAAAAGAAATCGTGTTCTTTCTTTGTACACAGCTCTCTCTTTATCCGCTTGCAACCAATCAATTAGAAATCGAGATATGAAAATTTGTCATTTTGAGACAGCCGCGTATGAATTAATTATAGCTGTTTTAATGAAACGATTAAAATCAATGCGTCGTGTGTATTTACGAAAAAGAACGTACTGAAAATGGGATTGAGAAAACTTCTTTAATATCGGTATCCTCGCCGATAAAAATTGTAATGATTATCTGCTTAGTATCATTATGAATTAAATTGTGACAATGTGGGGAATATTAATTATCTATCTTACAACATTTTAATATTCGTTTTAATGCGTTTATTTCACGAAAAAAATATTTTACGAAAGTATTTTCCTTTGTTTCTCGTGTTAAATTTTCTTTATTTCAAAATTTTTTCACATCTTGTCGCACAAAAACTCGCATTTTATACAAAAAGTGCGTCTTCTTTTTTACATTCGTAAATTTTTAAATCATATTGTAAGTCTGATTTATACAAATAAGAAAAGATAATCGATAAAAAATTAATTCAGTGAAGGGGTAAAGTTTCTGTTTATAAGCTTAATTTCGAAAGTTCGAAAGTATACAGAGTATAGAAAAAAATTAAACTAAAAGACATATTTCATCGAAATGAAGATATTTTAAATACGTGTTGGAAATAGAAGTGAAGAATTAAAAAAGTATATTTTAATTGAATTTTCTCAAAAGTTTCATCTTGAATAAAATTTTGTTGCGTAACTTGTATAAGTTATATCTGTAATTTATATATGAATTCAGTATATTTCTATAAAGTTACTTATGTTTCATAAAAATCATTTCATATGTTCTTCCTTTTGTAACAATACTGACTCTCGCTTCTTTCGTCCAAGATCCTCCTCTTTGTAATTATTATAAAAACCGTATTCTATCACGTTATCATTTTTGAGGTACATATTATATGTAGAGCGTAGCGCGCTTCTCTCATCATTTGTAAATAAATTATCATCATATTCATCATGTATATAAATTGCAGCTCATCAGGAAATTTGTCGCGATTGCAAAATGCACGTTAATGTAAGTGTTTTGTGTTCGAATATCTCCGTCATCTCTAATTTTAAATTAAAACAAAGCAAGTTCCAAATGATTTTTCAATATAAAATATAAATAATATCAATAATAATAAAAAACAGAATCAAGGAGTTCATCGATTCTAGTACGTGTGATACAATCATTTAATAATTATCCGATCAGTCTCTTTCTCTGTTATATTTTGTTTATCATCCGAATTTCAGAAATAGACATGTCCTTCCGATTTTAATTTCAAACAATTTCTATTTTCTCTTTCTTTTTTTTTCGCTTAATTCTACCTCCTTTCTCAGGAGTTATTAAGGCCTTTGACTAATCAAAGACAAGTCTTTAATTAAATGTTCTGATCACAATTAGTTTTTAATAACACTTTGAGGTTTCCAATTAATCTTTAGTAAGTAATCTTTAATATATATAACAGCTTTCTATGTTACATCATGCTATCAAGAAAGGCTTAGAAAGAGCTGAAATTATACATCTTTAAAATAATTATTAAAACATTGTATATAATGCTGCGTACTAATATCAGTGACACTAAAGTTGATCTTTTTGCTATTATTTATATTTAAACTAAAAGAAATCAGTTCGATTAGAAGTCAACGAAGAAATTTTTTTGTTTTGATACATCAAAACATCAAATGTGCACGATTATTATAATTTATCGTCCCTTAATTAAATTTACTATTATTGATGTCGGAGTGTTTTTACCGAAGATTCAATCACAGACTTTGTTCTTGTTCTTTTTTTGAAGAAAGTTGATCCGGATGCGAATCGAGCATAAGCTAGAGATTTTCGAGCATTCAAATATGATAAATAATGATATACAGGCGCGTTCACGATCAATCAGCAAGTATTTTAATTCTTGCTCGGAAGTGATAACAATTCTTATTTTTTCTACTTTCCATAATTTTAGTGAATAATTAATAATAATTAATGATTGAATTCGGCTTTTACTTGCGCACATGTATTTTAGCACGATTCGATTCGTTTGAATCCAAGTAATAGCGAAATTGAGAGTAGCATGTCTTTTTTTATAAATTTTTATAACATTTCATTCAAATTTATAAGATTATTACTGAATATGTATTTGAAATATGAACCATGAGTATTGAAGATGATCTCGTTTTTAACTTGATAGCTTTGTTATAATTGTTTGCGCGTGATCTTATAAATTTTGTTTTCAAATTGTTGCGACGCGAACGTTGACAAAGCGTAGAAAAAGCGTAAGCGACTTTTTTTATGAACAATCAGCAATTCATGCTCGTAATTCGTCGCCGAGAAAGACGCGTGATTCCCTATGCGATTTAATCTTAGCTCAATCAAGAACGAGCGAACGAGAAAGACAGTAAACCGGAAGTAAGACTGGATACATACGTGTATGATATGTGTGAATATAATTAAGGACTAAAATCGGTATAATTTAGGTACAAAATTTCTATTTCCCGTGTACAATTAAAAATTATTGGAATGATTACATAGTCGACTTAGTATAATATTCTTTTCTGTTTGTTTAAAATTCTTTAAAATTTTATTTCATTTTAATTAAAATTTGAGTTTTAATTAAAAGGAAATTTAATTTGAAGGAAATATTATTAATTGAATATGAATCTGATAATTATTTTCAGATTAATTTCGAATTATCATAAGTCCACTATTTGTCGCAGAAATATAGATAGAAGATTTAAAAGCTTAATTTAAATGATTAATAATATTAATTTTAATATTGTTTGTCAATTTTTGCGAGATTATTTTTATACATGTATGAAGTGGAAATTCTGATTTACTAAAATTGTACCGATTTTGATTTTCAATATAAGACAAAAAAAATAAAGAGGAAAAGAATATGCGATTAATGTTTCCTATTAAAAGTAGACGAAATAAATGACGAAGTTTGTAAATAGTAGGCTCGCTGTAGCTGGTCAGTCCGATATTTATCGATTTACTTCGATACGAAAATCAATTGCGCATTCTTATACACGCATTTGTGTCCTCTTACACGTACACGCACGCGCGAGCGCGCATATTGCATTTGAGACGTGAAGGCACGAATGCATTTTACGATGTGTCGTATGAATTACGATAGCGGAGGCTAGACGATAAGGTACCTACGTTATAGAGATAACGAGTAATTAAGCGACAAAAAAACATAAAATAAACAAGTCCACGTATACTCCACACTAGCGAATATGCCTTCATTATGGAAAGTGGCTCTGGCACGAGAGATGCACGAACAATAAAGTTGCTACGGAAAAGAAAGAAAAAAAGGATTGAAAGCGATAGTTCTCTTGTTTTTGATTTAGCACAATCCCACACATATACATGTACACGCACATATCCAAATCCGATCTCACATCCTCCACATTCCTGGCTTTTTTAGCATCCAATTAAGTTTCTCTGCAGCGAGCACGAGTGTCACTTGAAATTAATTCAATTGATTTAATTAACTTCGATTAATTTGTTTTGTTTTTCGTTTACATCGTCCCTTGCACTCGTATTAGCGCAATTTTTTTTTATTTCGATTTCGTTGTGATAAAAGCACAGAGAAACATTGCAGATACGGATTTTCGTATTGTAAATAAATTCCTTTCTATCGTGTCAGAAAGAAATTGTTTGAACAGCGTATGGCGATTAGTATAACGAGATGGTAAGTTGATTGTTACGAACGATATCGTTCGTTGCCGATCAATGAAGCAGGTGAGCAATTATATCGCCGTATCGGCGATCCTTCTCTGGGATTCGCCAACGCGAGATTGTACAAATTGTAAATAACTTGAATCTCTCGCGACAGAAATCCGCCGATATCGAGCGAGTGGGAAATGTCTTGCTAAAGCGAGATTTTATTTACATTCCGCTGCGGAGCTATATTATTGATTCGTTGACATTCTCAAGTGGACCAAGAAACTACGGCGTAAGAAAAATTTTACTTGCGTTTTACCATTGCATTTAAACTGACTGAATGTTAAGAAAATTAATTTGAAATGTCTGTACACAAATGACAGATAAGAGGGTTGTAAAAATAACAAAATAATGTTTCATGAATTTTTCTGGGATTGGCAGATACGTCATTGTGTTTAGTTACTAAATGCAAATTGTCTCGATAACAAGAAATATGAAATATTGCAATTTTTCATTTAAGAGTGAATTAAAAAATTTCATTTTATAATGATTGTATTTCTTATTCCGACGTTTTGGAAATATGCGGAGGTTGACAGATCGATATTCGGCGGTTCTGTAAACCGTGGGACGAAATAAAACGATTCTTGTCGCTTTCCTATCGGTAGTGTAGCCGTAGCGATCAGAGATATAAAATTGTGACGACTTGTCGTTAGTAACTAAGAGGCCTTAATATTATCAAGTTTACAATTATTATTGTACGTCGGTACAAGTTAAGAGTAGTGTACTTACAAGTTAGGTGAATATATAAGGAAATCGTAACAATGACCGTTATCGATTATATATACTTGCTCGGATCGAGCGCGACTTCGTTTGATTTTTCGCCAATTTCTTGCATGACTTCGGTCATCCATTTACGATATTAAAGCAGGATGAAAATCCAACTTTTTACTTTTATAATATTTTGAGATTATCAATTTCAAGAATAAATTCCATTTTAAGAAAAAATCCATTTATCAGACTTAAAAATAATAAATGTAAATTCTGCTAATTTAATTTGTTTAGGTTTTCAATTATTCATGATATTATTTATTTTTGTTCTTCAATTTACACATATTATTTTTATTTTCTGTAACACTTTTTCATTTTATTATTATTATCAGAAAATAATAAGAAGAATAACTATATCCGGTAACTTCTGCAAAATATGAATTTTACGGGTCTGTTTCTTGGCACTTTAAAATCTGATGATTCTCACGGTATTCGTAAAAATGCGAGGTATCGAAAGGTCGACAAGAGATCACCGATTGACAGCAGCTAGCAAAAAAAGCCAAGAGAGTGTGAAAAGACGGGAGAGCTTTCATCCGTGCAGTTACATAGTACTTACGAGTCATAAACCAGCATGCGAATAAGGTATGTTTGTCGCAATCGCATGTTTTACGATCCGCGTTTAAAGCATCTCGACATACAGGATTGTAAATAAATACAGCACATAGTAATAGTGCGAAAGTAAGCAACTTTCTTTCTATTCGCGTTCAGAGAAGGCAATGAAATAAAAATTCCAGCTTGGAGAAAATTTTGATACTAATAATAATATCAATATTATCAATTAAAATGCTAATTTTTTCATAAAATTTCTTCTCAATTCCTTACATTTTTTAATTTTTTTAAATGTAAGAACTATTGTTTTTTTGTATTAATTAATTAAATTAATTTTTTATTCATGTCTTATTATTTAGGTTAGCAATATTTAAATATTTAATTCAAGACATAATAAAAGAAGAGAAAATAGAGAATAGAGAATGAAATATAAAATTGATAAAAATTAAAATGAAAAATAAAGTCTTTATTTAAACTGAAATTCGTTTCCACGTGTTTGATATGCTCTAAAACGTTATATATTAGATATTATTGTAACAGTGTATAATAAATTGTTAAGAGTGTAATTTTATGTGGCATTATTATTAATAAATGCAGATACGCAGACTTTATAGAATTATAATTACATCATTGGCAAAGCCTGTCAAGTTTATGCAAAAATATGCAATAAAAATTCTGTGGGCCAAGGACTGGTGATGATTTGCGCGAAGGATATATCGTAATGTCTATAAGAGACAAACCAATAAGATATAATCGCAATAATTAAAATCCTGAAAAAAGTGATCGTGATAAATCCAATTTGTCCGGGTTATATACCTTGTATTTTTCTGATATAAAAAAGAATACAAAAAATACAAATTCAAAGTCGAATGAAGCAAAATTAAAATAAAAGATCGAAAATAAAACAAAAAATTAATAAAATTGTGCCTGAAATCAGACGAAGTCGTCAGATTGTATAGACTGCGGCTTTTCGAAAGCATGCAGAAGCATATTTCACAATTTAATATGATCTATAGGATGTTCGGAAATATATATGTTTCATGTGTTTCATAGTGACATTTCTCGTTAAAAGTTTAAATAACTTCATGCATAAAATAGTAACATTAAAAAACACATTTACATTTTACTTATGTAATTTAATTTCATTCTCTAGATTTTTATTTTATTATTTTTTACATTCTAGAAGATATTAAATATATTTTCTAAAGAATATAAAAATCAAATCTCTTACATTTTTTTAAAGGTTTTAAGTATCGGACATTTTAATATAAATTTATATATGGATAGATCTAAATTAAAGCAATATATTTAACAAATCGTTACATAACAAAGCTCACTTTTTTTCAACATGAATATTACGATTAAACTGTAATTATAATTTCACAAATCGCAAAAAAATATTCTAAATTGCGATCAGCAAAATGTATTTTAAAATGTATTTTAAAAAATGTGATCAGTTCAATAGACGTACCTATTACCAAACATCCTATATACGAACGAGGACGAGGTCAGAAAAATACTCAACTTCGTCACAAAAATACTCAACGATCCTTCGGAGGACTTCGAGGGGATATTGACGTACCTTGAAAGTAGCCCGAAGCCTTTTCAAATGTTTTAGCATTTAAGCGATTGCGATGCTGTCGATGTACATAGGTAGAAATAGAACGTAGACGCTTCTTCGCTTTTGCAAAGGGCACACTGAAGAGTTCTCACTGTAAGAAAACGGATAATCCACATTTTAGAACTTAGAAATCCTTCTATCTTTCGAATAAATAAGCCTGCGGGCTGGAAATGCCCTTCGTACGATTTCGCACTCTAAATCTTTCGATAGATATCGGGTAATGATTAGTCTTCGATATGATATTAAAGGATCTATCGACATGTATTTATAGTACCAGAAGTGATCGACTTTAAAAACATTTTTTGACATATTCTATGTATATATTTTTTTTCTTTTTGCGAGAATGATATTCGTGTAGAATAACATGGTGTTTTCTAAGATCAACGATCGCTGATCGAGCCTTCGCCTCAGATGGCGCGATTATGACTGGGGAAAATTGAGATTATCACCGTAATGGCGGCTGTAAGATATTTTAGAGAAGCTTCGGCGGGAGTGCTATTTTTTATAAATATTACTAGACGAGAATCGGAGACGAAGTTTCAAGCGCGGACACGCTCGATCTTCGATCATCGATCATCCGATTTCGTGTTTTCTGTATCTCTCGTTCTTGGTGTTTCCTACGTCTTATAAATAGAATTGTAGTTTTCGTCTGCGATGCTCTCGTATATTGTAAAATCCAACAAAATAATCTGATTTATAACATGAAAAATTAATTATCCAATAATTATAAAGATAATTTAGAAAGAAAAATCAGCATTGTTATAAATAACAATAAGAAGAATATTTTTAATGTAAATTTTAAAAAATAACAATTAAAAAATTAAATAATCGCAAAAATTGATTTCTTTGATATGTCTTTGAGACGAAATAATTATCAATTAATTATTAATCGATTTTTTAACACGCAAAGAATTAATTTATGTATACTTTTTCTTCTTAATGAGGTAAATTAATTATTAATTAATTACTATTAAGCTAATTACAGTAAATAATTAGTGATTAATAATATTAATTTAATTAATACTAGAAGATGTAGATTCACTACTAATTACGAGAGCATCTCAATCACGATCGGATCCTGCGGAATTCTTGCATTCGTGATTAAAAGACTTATCAAGTAGACCTCTCGATGGGCTCGTGTGTTTAATTACTATTTATTGTTAAGACCGATGCAATTAATGCGATCTCTTGTAAATAGAAATCGACGATCTTCGGCAGTGTGTACTCGTGTGCGTAAAACGATACGTGTAAAAACGAACGAGCAAGCTCCCTTTCAGCATCGCGCGTCCTTCTCTTAAGGTATTCGTACTCACATGTACGTCTAATGGAGTTCTTTCTCTTCAACAACGTGTCAACGCCACTGTATTACACCTAGATGTTAGTCCTTTTGCGGTTTAGCCGATATGTGTGTATGTGTAATATATTCGTGGCCCGGGTGTGGCGCGCTTACTTGTGAATTTCATTCGTGCCGATTCGGGCCTGAACCACCCTAAACTCACGGCCAAAATAATTTAGGAAAGCTGCTACTCTGGCAATGCCTTCTTATACATCGTCACACACTTCGCACACAAACACATGTACACAGACTGCCTGATAATTAACCGAATATTTACAATTATTCAGTTGACCGTCTATCTAAAGATCGTGGAAGATCAAAAACATAAACAGGGTATAATGCAACTTCTGTTAAATATGAGCAACGACAATGTAGGAATTGTACGAAAAAAATTTCGTGATGCTACGTCATTTAAATTATGTTGTTAATTGTAAACGCGAACATTTGGCTTTCTGGTAGTAATAAGACACCATTCAATGTGAGCAACATTGATTTCGTTACGACACGCGATTAATTATGGCAGCCTGTCCATATATATGTAATATATACTAAAATGGCATTCTTCTTCCTCTAGCCAACTCAAGGCGAATTTCAAATATCAATCGCTTGCGAAGAGGACCTCGTAATTTTAATCGCTCGAAGACCACTGCAGTTTCTGCCGCACAACGTTAAAGTATATGTAATAAAGAAAAAGAAAATATTTCGTGCAACAATAAAGAGGATGGTAGCGAGAGGAGCGTGTAATATACGTATATATTGTACCACAGTTAGAGAAGAAAAAATTATATATATACATATATATATATATATATATATATATATATATATAAATATATAAATATATATCTAGATATGTAGAGAGGCTGATCTCTGCCGTGTAATTTTTGTATTTTGAACAACTCGAGATAAGCGACGAGATGATAATTATTATTATTATTATTATTATTACTATCATGGCACAGTACAACTCGTCGCGACGCTGACTGCATTGATATTAGTAGCCCAGCACTATACGCTCTGTATAATATTGTAACGATAATTACATCGGAAGGATAAAACGGAAAATAAAAAAAGTAGAAGCGCAGCGGTTCTTCGACGATTTTTCGTCAGAAATCGCAAGAGATAAAGAAAATAAAGTCGCAATAGGCGATTCTATCGTCGATCGATATGACACTTCCGTGATGAATTTTCGCAAAAAATCGCGAAATTTTAATCCTCATCTCGATTAATGAAATTCAAATGAAAAACAAGCGAAATTAAAATTTTTTTTATTATTCTACTCACAATTAATCTAAATATAAAGAAAGTAAAATATATATAAAAATTTATTTTATATTTTTAATTTTATATATATATATACACACATATATATATATATATATATATATATCTTCAATTTTATTTTTAAAAAACTTTATTAAAATCCATATTTAATCAGACTTTTATATTTTTATATTCTGTTATCTTATTAAATAATCAATTTCAGAAAGTCTTATATATAACTATACTATCTTACACTATCTTATCTCTTAAAATCCCTCATCTATTGAAAGAAGAAGAAATAGCTTTCTCTGATAAGGATTAATATTTCGCGATTAATATTTCCGACATATATTTCTTCTTCGTATTTTATATAATGTACAGTATATTAGCATAGGACGACGCATATTATCGGATTGTGGAATGATACATGAATAATATTCGCGAAAAGTTACTTGGCAAATACAATATGATGTGAAGAAATCTCTTCGCGAGCGATAAATCACAAAATTCGCCGTTCGATCCATTAGTATTATACCTCGACATTATATATTGTAGATTATACGTAACACACGTGATATAAGACTTGATATAAGCCGTCGTAATAGAGAAATGATGTAAATAAAAGACAAATTGTAAAGAGAAACAAAGTAAAAATGTAACGTCGATGCCTATCACAGTTTTACTTCTACGTAACATAAGAGAAGAAGCAACCAATCACTGCTAATCGCTATATTAACGACTAAATGCAGTTTATTCTATCTGTATGTGTCGGTTCTGATTGAACATAGATTTTGTATCAGCTTTTTCTCTGTGTAATAGTATTTAGTCGATCGACTTCGAGATTCTCAAGATACAATTTTTCTCATCTTTATCTTTCTTTTCCGTTTCTCATTTACGTCACATAATAATAATAATAATAATAATAATAATAATAATAATAATAATAATAATAATAATAACGTAATTAATTTTTTTATTGGATTATTATAAGAAATTATATAAATCTACGATATGAAATTAAAAAATTATAAAAATTAGATTACCATTTAATATAACTAATATACAAAATAAAAACGAATAATTGTATCTCTTGAATTTCTGCTTGCGCAATATCGAGTCTCTCGAAATCGATCTTTCGAATCGTAGATTCAATCGTGTCTTTCATAATTAAGATCTTGTGTGCCACACTCGGCGATCGAGAATACGCTTCGTTTCTTATTGTAAACGATTAATCTGTGTCTTGATTCAGAATGAGCGTTTCGTGAACTTGCAACTACGTCGACACGTTTATCGTGTGATCTTTAGCATGAGAAATTTCTGCTACAAAATAAAAATCCGAAATAGACGCCTCCTTCGCGATTACTTGAGCGACATTGTTTCGATCGCCGATCGTGACAGGATATCAAAAATTCGTCGTGCACATGTCATAGATGTGTTTACGCACTACGTGCCAGGGACCGGTTTCGTAAAAAAATTGCGCAACAATTCCAATCTTGGATGAATAATGCTGCCTGGAGAACGTTGCCTGAAAAAAAAAATTTAAGGAGTTATCATTATAACTGTTGGAGTACAGAATAACAAAATAATTATTGAAATGACTGATATTTGTAATATGCTGTATTAGTATCATTTCTCACATTACGTAATTCATCCAGGATTAAATCATTGAGTATTACTTCTTTAAAACTTTATTGTAATCGTTTCAGTTTTTGGATTTTTAAAATCTCATAAAGTAAAAAGAATTCTTAATTGCTATATCCTTACCTGAGCATTAGTCGCAACTTGCGACTCGCAAGAAACAGAATCGATCCCGGGCACTCGTTTCTTCTGATACTAGCTGTAAATCTTCGTGGAAGAAGTCACATCTGAAAATATCGAATCCGATTCCGACGAATCGAAGTTGGCGCATTTCACTCGTAATAATCCCATTATCGAGCAGACACAATTATGGTAATTGAATTGAATCGAATTGAAACAAACAAACTGCCCCTTCGTCGCTCGATTTGTCGGAAAGGCTCGTTTCTCTTGAGCGATCGATACTTCTCGATGTATGTGCACTTGCATCGCCGTAGAGAGCCGAACCTCACCATCGGGAAATCGTGTAGCCGATCCCAGCCTTTCTTTAAATTATCGATTATCACGTATCGAGCCGAGTCATTTACAAGTCATGTCACGCGAATGACGCGAAATCAAAGCACGTGTTTTCCGAATCAAAATAAAGATGAATACTTACCTTGGGAAATGATGCCGAATCGACATAACTCTCAATTTTTCATCAAGATCGTTTCGCGAGTAAGTTACGTCGCTACATTTAGTTTTTAATAAATAAAATTATTAAAATCTTTTTTGTAAATCTTTTTTATTAACAAATTAAATTATATAACTTTCATGTTTAATATTATATTTTGATATGTTTCTTTCTTATTTACATTTTATTATAATATACCGTGAAGTAGTTATAACAGTAAAAAAAATGTAAATTAGACACAGTTTAAATTAAATAACTTTATTGTAACTTATGATTACTTATAAAATTAAATTTAAAATGATATTTCGTTTTTTGTAGAAGGATAATTGAGAAAAAAATACGTCGTTTTTATTTTCGCATATCAAATTAATTGTAATCAACTATAATCGCGAAAGTTAATGTCATTCAAACATGAAAACCTGCCGAGAGTTTAATCGATATTCATATAATATTCGGCCTTTGGGACCGAACAAAGAAAAAACAATGAAATATAAAGATGACCATACAAAAGGAAACACAAAGCACCGAAGACTGGCAATCAAAACTACTGTAAGCTGATCCATCGCGTATATTTATTGCGGCCGGCACGATCGCGATCGGCGATCACTCCTCATAACAGCGCATTTACACTGTACGATTGTATTGCGATATCGTGAATGATATTATTACAATACATCATTCAAAATATACTACAGAAAATATATTACGAAGTCAGGCAAAATGTATTCAGATTACGAAAATAAAATAATAATTGAACAATTTTTAATCATGATGAGTGAATAATAAAAATAAATAAAATCCTATTACTATTATAAACTACATATAATCAATTTTTGATTATGACTGATTGAGAAAATTAGCAAACATTCACATATTTTACAAACAGATGTTATACGATCTCGTTCGAAAATCGTGCAATGTAAGCACGCCGTTGGCGAAAATTCTTTTCGCAATCGCGAAAGAGAACCATGAAAAAGATTGTTCCTTTCCTTCCGTGATATCGACCAAGGGAAAAGATTAAGATTCACTTTTGTAGCGCATCTTAAAACATAATGTACAGTTTACCGTTATCGTAGCAAGCTAACAGGTGACAGATATCGTCGTTATAGCCGTCATCCATTTCCGATTTCCATACACACACACACACACACACACACACACACACACA
>NW_012130083.1:5126817-5128739 GCF_000143395.1 Atta cephalotes
ACACACACACACACACACACACACACACACACACACACACACACACACACACACACACACACACACACACACACACACACACACACACACACACACACACACACACACACACACACACACAGACACACACACACGTACGTACACACATATACACACGGCCGTCGATCGTGCCGGCGGAGAAAAGAGTTCGATACGAGACTAATAAAGAAAAAAAAAAGAAAAAAAAGCGACTCCACAACTCTCCTTCTAAATTAGGCACGGACCGTATGCGTACACACGGTCGATTTTTTCGAGTAAAATTGCGCGTCTGATGTAATATTAGCGAGTAGATATAGATAGGTACCTGCATTTCAAGAAATTTAACATGCTTGGATAGATCCTCAATAAATCGTTATACATGTTTTGATAAATATATCGGCATTTCTTTATTATTCCTCACTTCTGCAATATCCGTTTCTTATATATTTAAATATGTCGTTTGTTATTGTAAAAAAATAATCTTTATTCATCATAATCGTAAATATTGAAAAAATATAATCGAAAATTATAATCAAAAACTTAAATAAAATAAATTATAACAAAAAACTTTATAGAAAGTTAATTTTTTCAAACTTGAGAGCCACAATTTCACATTGATCTTTCACGGTGTAAATTTTCGTGGGGCGTAAATAACGGTGTTATCTTATTAAACAAAAAATTTTATAAAATTATAATTTTAAAAAACAATAAAATCTATTTTCACGCATCGCTTCAATCAACTAATCAGTGTATCAGAATAGCGGTCACTTTTCTTAAGACATAAAAAACGTGAAAAGTGAAAATTTTTAACATTCAGAAATTTTTCACTTCTCACATTTTCGCCATAGGAAAAGTTTCATGATATCGCTATACACTAAAAAAAGTAACATCTGATAATAGCTACTAAATATTGAATGAAATAATTTCAATCTAATATCCGATTAATAACCAAAAATAATTTTATTTTTCTAAATATTTATATTTAATAATTATTATCAAACCATTAGTTATATTATTATGTTTGATAATAATTATTAAATATTTGGAAAAGTAAAATTATTTTTGATTATATATTAATCGAATGTTTGAATGATATTATTTCACTCAACATTTTGTAGTCAAATTTTTTTTCAATACTGATATCCTTCTTAAGACAATATTCACAGTCCGTTCTTATTTCAAAACTGTCTTAAAACGCTAATACCTCTAATTGATTCGTTAATTCTTAAGATTGTATTTAAAACGGTCTTTAATATCTGACTATGAATACCGCTCTTAGTCTGATTTTTCTTCGTCGTTTTAGCCTCTGGCTAAGATGATTCCATTGATAATTATTATTTCATTGATATTGCTGCTTTTTGAGACATAAGTCTTCGGATCATTAAAGTACACAAATCCCCTTACTCAGCAAACTTTTGCCTTCGTTAAGGTGAGGATACCATCAAGAGGGGAAAATATTTTGGAATGATATTTATTCTAGTAAAGACGTTATGCAGTACTCTCAAGCTTATCGTTCCTTCTTAGATCATTCCGATGATCTGTATGATAATAATCTATATCTTACACGCTCAGAAACAATTCTGTGTACTTCTATTGGATTGTCCGGAAAGTTCGTATCGACTAACCTATATAATTTAATAAATGTATATTAAAATTTAAATTTTCTGCGTTTCAATTTTCCTTCAACATCGGCACGAATTTTCCGGATAACCCAATAGTTGCGTCTAGAATTTTATTCTAATATCGTCTTATTTAATATATATAATTACTGTCTTATTTAGTATAAATATGTAATTACTTTAAATTATCAATTAAAAAAGTTAAAATGCTTACATGTCATTTTTTAAAAAAGTTTTTTGACAAAACTATTTATTATTTATTATCATTCTCTCTCTCTCTCTCTC
>NW_012130083.1:5128759-5132032 GCF_000143395.1 Atta cephalotes
TATTATTTATTTATTTATTATCATCTCTCTCTCTCTCTCTCTCTCTCTCTCTCTCTCTCTCTCTCTTCAGTAGATTCTTCCTTTCTGTCTCTTTCTTATTTCCAATATTTCGAATTTGATGAGAAATATCTATAAGCAATTTAATCTGAACGTTCATTCTTTAAATGATTCCTATACGACGCGAACTATCTTAAATTCGCGAAATAATTTCCTGCTGTGACTCTTTCATTGACAAAACGGGTTTACGTATTGAATATGTCGTGTCTGACGTAAGCTGATGTGTTTACAGCCAGCACGTGTTGCGCGTGAAATGCATGAGCGATGTCAGTAGCACAACGAACGTATCGTAATGCACTCGTCGTATAGTTTCTCTGCGATTCTTTTTGTACTAAAATCACGAAGTTATTGATCCGAAGAAAGATCAGCGCGTTTTCGGTCAGAATAATATAAATAAGTCATCTTTAATTTTAATACATATCTGCAACTTAAAGCAATACCAGTTGAATATAAGTCAACTCACTTATTTTATTGACAGAATAATCACTTTGCTTACGTTCTTAAATATTATTAAACAACAAATATTTTCAAGATCAATTTTTTTAATAAGTGATAATTAATGATATTTAATTTATTAATGATATTTAATAAGTTAATAAATTATTTTGTAAGTGTGAATTATATATAAAATTGTAATACATA
Organism: Atta cephalotes; assembly: GCF_000143395.1. Lineage (NCBI taxonomy): Eukaryota > Metazoa > Arthropoda > Insecta > Hymenoptera > Formicidae > Atta > Atta cephalotes. The sequence continues at coordinate 5,129,459 of NW_012130083.1, forward strand.
TAATATTTTAAAGTATATTAATTTGCAGGCGAAATTTTCATTTGAAAAATTATAAATTAATTCATAAAATTATATTAAATTTGAAAAAATTATCTATTATATTAATTTATTAAAATTTTAATAGATACAAAACAACAATATAGATAATCAATGTATCTCAATAAAAATCAATATAAGCTATAAAACTGACATTTAATTAATCAATATCAAAATGTGTATTAATATAAAAAGTCATACGTACACAAAATATCTCTAAAAATCATAGATATAATACTGTTTTCAAACACAGAAACAGATTAAAATACAATTGTCAAAAAATGAATCGTTATACTCTATTTTAAAATAAACCTGTCTGTCAAAAATAAAATAAGATCTCATTTCGGCTTCAAGTTTCATACCGCGCGTTCCGATCGATTCCGACGATTCGGCCGATCGCGTTGCATCGCGCCGAAACGTCGCAATCTGCATCCTATGCAGATTATGCGTGCGAGTTGCAGTTTCGCATGCGAGGTTTATTTGCGAGCCGATAAGAGTGAGGCAGCGCGTAGTGAGGCCGACGCAATGTCGATGCCGAAGCTACCGGCACGGCGCGACAGTGATGTAACGGTGGAAAATAAAGCGGTGACTCGCCAGTATGGATATTGGTACCGTGCGCTCGGTCGCATCGCGCGCGCGCACGCGTAACACGCGCGTGTCGGCCTGCTGTTCGCGTAGAGCGCGCGTGAACCAAGACCTTCCTACAATTCGGCCGACAGTTTTTGGAAGTCGCCGCGTCATACCGGGACGCGTTCAGTGACACGTGCGTGAACACACCGTACCGTTATCGCGAGCTCGTCGAAACGTGTGTGCTGAAAATCGCGAACGATCAATCCGCGAATTCAATCGTCCTATCTTACTCATGTGATCTCTTCCAGTATGAATATTACTACGTGGGACACAAACCGAATGTAATTCATTGGTAAATTGAAAAAAAAATTGTACAACTAATCACTTGTTTATGTATTATGATTTATGAGCAATGATCTTAATATACAGGTGCAAACGAAAGCAATCATATCGTCTCTGGATAGAAGTAAAAATTGTATGAACGTGCAGATAGGAATTAACATTGTTCTTTATGTATTTTGGATAATATGTAGATTTAATTCGATTTTTCTTGATATTGTTTATCAGTGAATGATAAGTAACAAGATGTTGTGCTATCCCGAAGATGTGAATCCATGTATTTCAATCGATCGATTTTATGTTTGGGTTAATACGTATTCCTCTTTTTTCGACCTTTTTGTCTGAGCATATTTTAAATTAGAGAAACATAGAAATAGAGAGACAAGTGATTCAATTAACTTTGGACATATACACATACGTATGTTTGTTTTCGAACACTTTTTTTTCTGTTCTTTTTATTTCAAACAGTTTTCATAATATTAAAATAGAAATATATATACACACACACATATATATATATATATATATATATAATCGAGAGATTCATTATTAAACAATATTATTTATATTACTGTAAATTTGAAATTTATAAAACTGTTACTATTCATTCACTAATTTTATTCTTTTATAATTTGCAAATTATTTGTGTATATATATAAAGATTAAAGAAGAGAATATGATAATAATAAGCAAAATAAAGTCTGTAAAAGCAATATTTTAAATACGAGCAAAATGAAAAGAAACAAAAAATCTTTTATTATTATTTATAGAATATTTCATAGAATAAATAATAAATAATGATTAACCAATGCGAAGAAGCACAACTTAAAAAAAACTTAGAGATTCCGTCATACTCTATTTTTATTGTAGAAAAAAGTTGCTGACGGCTGTCGAAATACTTACGGATCATTGATCATATATTCACTAGTAAAAAACAGGATTGAATAAGTTAATGTTTTTTTTTAATTGAATAAGTTAAAGTTAATGGCTTTACAAAATTAATAAAGTTAAGTTAACAGTTGAAGGAATAAAAAATTAACTTAACGTAAATTAAGTCAATATTGAATTAACTTAAGTTAAAAAAAGAATTAATTTTGAAAAAAATTATTTTTTAGATCATAATGTCCTAATTTTTCTTAAAATGAGATTAAATAACTACAATATAGATTATTAAGTAAATTTAATTTTTAATTTTTATATTCATATGCGATATAAGTATATAACACATAACGATATAAATTATATAACTTTAAAAAAACAGCACATAGAGAAGATATGAGATCAATGATTACTTTTTAAAAAGTTTTAAGCCATAAAAAATTGATCAATTACAAAATCGAATGCGAGAAGAATATTTGACTGTAATTGGTCAATTTCTTAAAATTCTGACTTAAGGCTTAAAATACTTATTATAATAGACTAAGACTATGGCATAAGGCATAACCGCATAAACCAATCAAAGGGTTGTATTAGCATCTTAAGAAATTATTTAAAATGGTCTTAAAATATGAACAAATTACAAATATACGCCCTTAGTCTTATTTAAAAAAAAAGTTAAAAAGTTAACGTTTAAAAGTATCTTAGTTAAGTTAAAATTTAATGCATTTCAAATTAACTAAGTTAAGTTAA
>NW_012130083.1:5133255-5142703 GCF_000143395.1 Atta cephalotes
ATTATTTTTTTTTTTAACTTTTGACGTTTTAACTAGTTAAAAAGCCAACCCTGGTAAAAAAATGACTGCATATTAAATAATAATTATAATCAAGAATATTATAAAGCAATTATTAGAAAAGTTTAAAATTATAATCAAAATTATTATTAGGCTTGGTTATAATTGTTAACAATATTCGATTCATACTAATAAATTGACTTTTTCAATCAATAATTATAAAGTCAAAACTAATAGCAAAGACATTTTTATTTTTCTTTTAATTTTCTATTTTTTAATTTATAACTTCATTGAAATTCTTCAAAAATAATCTTGCGTTAAATCAATATTATCATTTAATTCACGATTAAAAAAAAAAGAATATATATGTTGCAACACGCGTTGTGCAGAATATTAAGACAAATAGCGCGGCTGGCAAGGCACATTAAGGAGAAAATTAATTTAAATGTTGCAAGTGCGATCAATTAGCTACGCGATTAAGATCTTAATTACAGCCGCGTTCCATTTTATGAGCGCGCGCTGACATTTTTTCACATTTTTAATTTACTCTTTCTCTCTTTTCCTCTCTGTTTCTAATAAAACTTGATTTTCGACGGGTAATAACAAAAATAATAAAAAAAATTTGACGAAAGAGAAAAACGATTGCTAATTGCTTCGTAACAATTTCGCAGCAACGATTTTTCGGCGCTGACTCTTAATTTTAAAAAACGATGCTGATGTACAACTTTCACAAGACAGGTTCTGATGCATGCGTAATCAGGATGACGAGGACGAAATACGGGAGGAGGGAAGCGGACGACGAAGAGTCGGGCGATGTTTCAAACGACGCAGATCAAAGAATTGTGGCAGCTTGACGCAGTTGATCAAGATCGTCACCGGGCTCGATCACAAGAATCATGGGCAACAAATCATCTTGTTGCGCGTATCGTACAGACAAGAAGGTATGTAGGGCAAATATTCTTCAATATCGCGATGTATCGTTGATAATATGAACAACAAGCAGACCGCGCTCGCCAATATTTCCTAGTATTTATAAAAGATGGCAGCACCCTGTCTTTTTGGAGCAAGATACTAGATCACAATTTACATTCGAAGTCAGTGCTAAATACGCCTGTAAGAAGCATTGGACCTCTTTGCGATTCTACGTCGAAGTAAATTAACGATTCTTAATTTAATGGTCTTCAACAAAATTTTTTTCGAGTTCCAGATTCATATAGGTTTTGTTATTGAAATAATAAACATATAGATTGTAAGTACATAGTAATAAAGTCATTTTAAGGAGAAAACATGTAAAATATTAACTTAGGTACTTTCAATGATACAAATTAGTACAAATTCAGTTGTGTTAATTTTTGTCCTTGTATTTTTGCCTTGTTTTTTTATGGTTCTGTATAAATATTAAACTAGCAGCGCCACTTTTCTTGGAAATGACATGTAATATCAAATTGTTTTTGATAGTATAATTTGTACAAAATAATACAAATTCAATCCTATTGATTTCATATACTATTTTTCTTTTTTCCTTTTATTTTGAATTGGTCTTGTCAAGTTAATATTAAGCTGTTACGATTTTTTTGGAAATGGCACATGGTACAAAATTATCATTAATGGTACAATTTATTATAAAATGATGATATTAAAAATTCCGATAGGTCCGATTTGATTCTGCTGATTTGGTCCTGCTAGTTTTATAGACCTGATTCCGAAGAACGAGCATTTAAAGGTAATTGGTATGCAATACAGTTGTTAATTCCTTTTTATTCGACGAGAGAAGAATTCACCGGTGGCATCTGTAATTAGTAGCGAACGGTTGCGCAGTCAATCAATCGGCATCGTTAGATCTATCAATGTGTATATACGAGACAAAAACGCATGTTCTATAAAGAGATACCCATGGGAAGCGAGATAAACGGGCGCCCCAACGGGGAAGAGACTCTGTTTCTTTTTTCTGTCTTTCATTGCGATAAATATCGTGCCTGTTGCAACTGCTACACGCGATGGAACGGGCACGCGGCCTTCGAATCGAGAATAACGAATGTTCGCACAATGTGTTGTTGTCTATCTCTTAAAAACTATAAGATATTAGCTAAAATATGTTTTCTAAACTGTTCATTTTATTAAAAGTTATCGATAATTGTAAATTATAAATTGGCATTTATTGTGATCTCAATAAATTATGATACAAATTTTTGAATAAATTACTGATTTAATGAAAATAAAAGTTAAACTTAAATAGCACTGTTTCGTTAGTGATTATTAACGTTAGTGATTATTACGCATTAACGTTTTCGATATTACAACTTAAATTAAATATGTCAAAAATGATTTTTTTACGTAATAATAAAAGATTTTTTCACATAATAACAAAAAGATGAATTGTAGGATCATCTCTTGTTTCTTTTATCAAATCCTATTCTTATTTGTTTAATAAGTGCTTCGTAGTGTTGAGATGAACGTTATTCAATTTACTGAATTTTACTTAATGAATAAAAAAATTCATATTCCAATAAAAGAGAAATCTGCAATAATTATCGCATGCTGTATGGTAAAGAAAAGACTTTCTCTAAAAATTTTTTCTTCACTTGTTAGCATAATTAACAAGTGAAACAAAGTTGTATCAAATTGCTGCGACACCAGATAAAGTTAATGTTTAGCGAAACAAAGTCTGTTTAAAATATTTTATTTCCCGTTAACGCGTATAGGAATAATGCATTTGTATTTTATAATGCTAATAATATTGCAAAGGCTTATGAAAAAATACGCATTGTATTAGTTAATATGATATTGTGATATTTTTCATTACCAAACCAAGAGAAATTCTCTTAATAACAATGTCACTCCCATCAAAACTATTTACCAAAATTGATGTCATAATGTATTTAATTCAAATTGAAATTAAGTATTTAAATTTTATTAAATTTTATTAAAAACTAAAAAAGAAAAATACGACAAAAACCAGATAAGAAGATGCTTATTGCAGTTATGAAATCAAGAATAATAAATATATAAAAGTATTGTCTTTATTCTTAATAATAATTTTATAACTTGATAATAATTACTATACTAACTGTATAATTTTCTACTTTTATTAATTTAATCCTGTATTTTCAGAAAAACATTTAAAAACTTACTAGATGAAAGTCGTTGTGATTGTCAATACGAAATTGAATCGTTGTTTGCTCCCTATAATATTTAATAGAAAAGTATACAGTAATAGACTAAAAACTTACGGTTTCACAATTTCGACGTCTACTTGAATTTTTTCATTAGGTTCATCAATTTTGTTTTCTTTTCTCCTGTAGAACTTGTTTGCTCTTGAATATTTCAATTTTTCTTTTCTTTTCGGCTTCTGTATGTTTCTATTTCACTGCAAGAAAATTTTTAATTATATGATTCCTTATATTAATACTAAATCAAAAGTATACACATATTACGTCTAAAAGATGCTTAAATAACGTTTTTTGGCAAACATCTCATTCAAGAAAAATAAGAAGTTACAATAATGTTAATTTGACTTCATACTAACTGATTATCAATCGAATTTATATCATGATTCAATATGATGTTAGTTGATATTATTTTGATTTTCTTGTTCTCTTTGGATATGTCCCAATTTTTTACATGTACTGACTAGGAATGTTTGCAATAATATATGGGACATTATTTATGAAATAATTTATCTAAATTTTCAAAGTCCCTGTAAATAGATAACCCGTGTGTCTTGGGTAAAAAAAAATGTTGGCAACGATTTTAATTGTAATGGAATAACTTTTTTTAATTGTAATGGAAATAATTTGCACAATTTCAGCATGATCAAAAAACTTTGCAAATTTGAGTGAATCACTTCATATATGTATAAACTCCGTTTGTCGATTGAAAACGCTTGAAAAAAGTCAAGCATACAATGGAATATGAATAAATAATTGTGTCCCCTGTGAAATTTCACTGCACTTCGACTGATAGTATTTTCATTATTACTTGGACTGTTTACTCTAAAAGACTAAAATTCTACTCCAAAAAAATTTAGAGAGGTCTAGATTTCTAGATAGACATAATTTAATAATTTAATAAATTTTAATTATTTAATGAGTTTAATAGGCTAACGAGAAATAAGAAATAATTATTAAACCTTTTATCATTAAAATTGTTAATATCTTTTTAAATCAACAATTGTAAGAAAAGTATTGAATAAAACATTTAATAAAAAAAAAAACAATTATCTTGCGCTTATAATTAATGTAACTTATTTGTACAAATTATGTACAAACAAATTATGTAATAATTTCTAATAAACTAAACTTGAAAAGAGTTGATTTATTGTGAATTAGTGGTAGGATATACTATAATATTATAAGTTCAGCATTTGTAATGTTAAAGATTGATCTTCTCTTTCTGAGCTAATGACAATTATCGATCATACGAGTGTTCAGTGATTCTTTAATATGATTGGTTGTATTCAGCAGAAGAAAACAACTTTGTATAATTGTTATATGATTCTTTAATATAATTGATCTTCTGTACATTTAGATTAATAAAGAACTAAGTGTAGGAACCAACCATACTGAAGAATCTTACAATAATTGCAAATAACCTTTTTCTGCTAAATGCAATCATTGATTTCTCCATTGAAATCTAATTAAAGACAAAGATTGGGTAAAAAATGGCGTTCGTTATATTCTCTTGTAAATAGTACATATCTAGAATTCTAATCCCCATTTATACAATGTAGATAGATTTTAATCTTGGTACACTTGGTACTAACTTACTCTTTATCTTTTTCTAAATGTAAAAATTAGGGAAAGGATGAAAAATAAGTAAATTGAGATTGAAATTAATCCATATTGAAACATGTATAAATAGCATAGGTAGCATCATTTATAGAAATGCGAATTGCGTCTTCAGAAATCGCCAATTATGGCAGTCTAACTGGAAGAACATTCTCATTTTTATTTCTAAATGCGCGTTGTATATTCTTCTCTGTAATTATTCGCATTTGCATGCCAATCACGTCGACGACGACGTAGGCGACGTTAGTCGTCGGACGGGCGCCAACAAGTCCGAAGTCGAGAATTCGAACGTGAATTACCACGGCGAGAAGCGAGTCGCGTGAAGTGAGCCGCAAGAGCGGAGCGAACTCACTGGCTTCAGTGTGATGCCGGCGGCCACGTTGAAGGGACGAAATTGTTCGATTCTCTCGTTCGGGGACGACATGCAATCGAGCCTCGCGTCAGGGTTCATCCGCTGGTCAACGATCGAACTAATTCGTCATAATTGCAAAAGTGTGTCATTATTTGCTAGTCGCGTGAGCCATCGAGGCAAAAATCGGTGAATTTTCGATATCAGTTACGTGGTGGTGCCGCGCGTATCGTAAGTATTCGCGATAATATCGGATGCGACGCTCGACCGCAGTGATTCGGTATGAAGTGATCGTCGCGTTCTCCGCCTGTTGCGCGCGCGGGGGATAGCAGGGAGGAGGGGATAGGTCGTATTCTCGATTCTCGAATCTCGTAAACGCTCGCGGCGGAACGGAATACGTTGGCGCGAGAGAGGGAGAAGACGCGAGTGCGCACACAGCCAAGTGTGTGTATGTGTGTTATGTGCGTGTTATGTGCGCGGCGTATGTGATGTAACACTATCGTTACGACGCGGTGCGACTGGCGCAAGGCACGCGTACGTTTGTTGTTCCTGACGTTGTCGCTCCACCGAATTATGCATCGCTGACAGAGGTATTTCATCGCTATTATTTATCAGTGCTTTGATATCTGTGGCGAAAGATACGCGGCAAGATTTACGGATAGGATGATATTTTTACAAGATTTCTGAGTCTATTCTAATCGCTATTGCTTTTTTAGTATGGCCAAAATGTGTGCGTTTGTGTGGCTGAAAATTTATTAATATAAGTCGGTTAATCGACAACTCGTTGCGCGTCGTGTGTGATGACCGGCGGTGAATCAGAAAAGAGAGATTGAAGAAATCGAAGTGGAAGATGCGTACCACAGCGCCACCGAGGACTGTCAAGCAATTCCGGAGGAACATCGGTCACGATGCTCCTTTGAACTACAGGAATCGATTGGTACGTCGAAATCTCGATCGAAATATATGCAAAAAATATTCGTACAGAGAAAATATTTTTAAAAAGTAAATATTATCCAACGAAAAATGAGTTATCGAATTGATGTCGAATCGATATCGATACGATTTCAACCTCAATTCGACGACAATTCAACATTTAATTGATGATCATTTCTTGTTGAGTAATTAACAATTTCATAAAAAGTAAAATAGACTGTTATGTTTCTTAAAATTATATATATATATACCAAAAAGATGTGTATTATAAAAAATATATCGTCTGAAAAATAAGCGAAAATTAAAAATTGTATTTGTTTAGATGCTCAAAAAGTATTCGTACAGTCGAAAAATTTAGCTTCTAAAATCAGGAATACATACGAAACTTGTTTGTTTATGTTAAAACAAAATATATTCATTGTATAAAATTGCTAATTAATGTTTATTTTTTAAAATAAAACTTGTTTAATAAAAAATTTCTTTGTATGAATACTTTTTCTCTTTGTATATATATTTTTTAGAGTTTATTTTAACCATTCTCTCCGTATGGTTCTAACGTCAAATTTATTACATATATTTATATGTATTACAAAAAAATGTTATATCAATAGCATTATTTTAATTAAAAATAATCCTCCTGGGAAAAAATGTTATATATATAGACATATTTCATATATAATTATATATGATTTTATATATACTTATATATAATTATATATGAAACATTTTTTCCCGAATTTTTAATTCAATAACACCATTACTGAAATAAATATACGTGTCATCATGTTTTTGTTTTAATAAAATTTCATTTGTTTCAATAATACCTGTTAAATCAACAAGATTATTTTTAATTAAAATAATGCTGTTGATATAACATCGTTTTTCTTTTTTAGTGTTCGTCTTATACGACGGAGGATTATTACAGATTTTAACTATCAATATCATTTTAAAAAAGTCGAAAGTGAAGCATTTGCGAAAATCAAATCTTGTTTCTCGCGCGAATCGTTTCGTATTTTTAATGATCTCAAACTTTTTTTTTTTTCTTTTGAAAAAGGCAAATGTGAGCGTATTCTCGATGCAACGAACGGCGCATTGCAACGAACGCGAGAGGAAACCGGTTCTCTTCCTTATAAGCTTTAAAACATGCAGTTTCCTTTCACCTTCATGGAAGACTTATCGGTGTCGTTCGTGCGTGAGACAGAACATTTTTGCGTTCGCTTTACACGACGTGCGTCTAAATTCGCACGTACACAATCACACGGAATTAAGTTAGAATGAAACAAACTAACTGTCACAAACTATAACTCATTCTAACTTATTGCACCAGTGTATATCAGTTCAGAACTTGGGGTGGAAAAAGAACAGATTCTTAATTCAAATTCGTATCATTCTATATACGGAAAAAACCGAAAAAAAAACGGTTGTTAAAACAAAAGTCGCCCATTAATACATTTTTTGATTATAAGAATTTGCGATAACCTTAAGTTTTTCATATCTTAACGATTATGACTATAAAAAGACATGTCTATCTTATGGTTATGGCAATTAAATGTATTGAATATGGGCGAAAATTATCATTATTTCCGATTGTGACAACGATAATATTTTTTCTGTATAGTAACATTTTTTTTTATGTTCATAAATTTTTAATTGATTTATTAAATTGTTTCTTGTTTGTGAAAAAAACTGCTGTCATTTCATAAAGAAATAATGAAGAGAAAAAAAATAAAGAGGAGAAGAGGGGAGGGGGGGGAGGCTAAAAAACACATCGGTGGTTTTAATATCAAAACATATTATGTGGAGAATTTTGATATATGTACTTATATTTACATAAAATATGTATATATTTTTTAAAAAGATATTAAACATGCATGCACGAAACATACATAAAGATAAGTTTTGCATTTCGATGATATTTTTTATATTACAAAATTTTGTTAATATTAATATATATAAAGACTGGATTTATCGAATTCAACTTTGTAGATTGCTTAATCTGTCTTCGTTTACAAAGTGATAATTAAACAGGGAAAACCCCAGGCGAAATGATTGCGATAACCCACACCTATTCTGTCTCAGGATCAATACTTATTTCCGGTTTTGCAGACGTTTTTTTTTTTTAGCCACTTTGACAATTAAGCCACTGGTAAAAAAATAGTAACCACCGGATATTTTTCCACGCGTTTATAATTATTATTATCTGATGACGAAACTTGACTACCTTTTTTCACTTTTTTACGATTTAATTATCCAATCTCGCGATTACAATTGTTGACGATAAATGTGTGAAGACCGAACATTGCTATGTCAAGTCATAGTCAATATTTACAAGACAAACTCATATCACCACGATGTATAAGGATTATGCAAGTCATCTGTTCATACGTTATATATTAAAAAAATCAATATGACAATTACCTAAATTATATTATGAATTTTATGAAATAGCATCTGGTTACAAACTTTTCTATCAAATTTGCTAAATATCTACGTATTTTACAATTAAAAATATTTAATATATTTTTGCGTTTAAAAAATATTTACATTTGAAATGTATTTGTAATATCTGTTTGCAAAAAATTGAAAGCAAAATTTTTCATTTTTATTATATGAGACATGCCACGGCAAAACATTATAAGTACCTGCATTTTCCAATTTTTGGAAGAGGAGAAAAAAACATTCATTTTCTTGAAAACTCATTTTAAAAATTCTACAGAATATATTATCGTAATAACTAGATAAGAGCAATCAATTTCTGCAAATATTTTTAATTAAGTAATTCCAATTTTTTAAAAATTGTTTCCAAATTGTTAAAATTTTAAAAGGTTGTAAAATCATACAAAAATGTAAATCAAAAAAATATCATAAGTCCAAGTAAAAATAGCATCACAACTTAGCATCACAACTTACAAAGTTTTGAATTACATAATTCATTTTTCTCCGCTTGAAACAATATTTTCTTACACAAAATTTTACTATGTGATAGAACACAATACTTAAATTCCTTTTATACCTATAATAAAACGCATTTTCACAATTTTGTCACTTAAATATTTTGCTATGCTACACCTCATATATAATTAATTAGAAAGTTAAATATGAGTTTAATGAGAAAGTTAAATATTTTGAAGTTAAAGTATTAGGATTTTAAGTTAAATCGTATAGATTATATCAGATGTAATGACCGAATGTTGATCGAACAGTCTTATGATAATGATCTAGAACGAGCCGAGAAAGAGAGGAGGGGAGAGAGAGAGAGAGAGAGAGAGAGAGAGAGAGAGAGAGAGAGACTACACATAACTATATAATAGAATAACTAGTAGTAACGTACGTACGACGCAGTAGTGACGTATTCGTTTAGTTAGATATACTATAGTATACG
>NW_012130083.1:5143147-5159677 GCF_000143395.1 Atta cephalotes
GTATAGTAGTACGTAGTAGTACGTAGTAGTAGTATAGTAGTAGTATAGAGAGAGAGAGAGAGAGAGAGAGAGAGAGAGAGAGAGAGAGAGAGAGAGAGAGAGAGAGAGAGTCCACATACTATAATTGAATAAAATCGTGAATTCGAGTTACACGCACGATTGCGATGTTTCTTTGGAATATCTAATGTAATGACCTATAAAGATCGACATGTGAACGGCGTGTTTTCAAAAATCACTGACGGCGATTTGTTATTAACGTTGGTCAATTTGCTTTTTTCACGTGTGCATGATAATGACTCGCCCACTACAGATTATCGATAACGAATGAGTTCTGTACACGACCGATAAATTTACAATTTAAATCTCGATATTTTAGCATACACGATATTAGTTTCCTTATCTGTCATTGCATCAGTCACGTTTAAATTCCGAAAATAATTCTTTGAATTTTCCATTACTTATCATTTAAAATCTATTGGCGCTCAACATTTCTGTGACAAAAAGATTAAGAGCGTCCTTTCTAAGATTGAACTCAATAAGTCTCGACTAATCCTTTGTGTACGTTAATATTAACGAAATCTTCTAATAAAAAAAAAAAATATTGAAAATGGTAAAATTAATGCGTGTTTCATGTATATCTAAAATTTTTTCAAAAAGTATATTATTTTAAACTTTAGAAAATTTTGTTCGATGATGAAGAACTAATTTAATGTATTCAATTATAATGTAATTCTATTTTAACGTCATTAATAGAATTTATAATTTTTTTTTATTTTTTGAGAATTATTTTTATCTGGCTTATTAAATTTTATGTGCGCAATGTTCGAGATATTTGCGAAACGATATTGATTCACGAAATGCAGACGTTATCGTGCGATAACAAACAGAAACGACGCGCGCCAGTCATAATTTTTTTTCTGCATCTGCGCAACGACGTCCACTATTATGCAGATCTACCGGCGGTATCAGGGATTTTTCAAAATCGGCAGATGCAGCCGCCGGCAATGCGTCATTAACGCGCATTTAACGTTGCAAACATGCCGCCCACGCCTGGCAGCGACGTCAGCCTTGGCCGACATTTTCATCGTTATTACTTTTCCGTTTCTTTTTTACGTGAAACTAATAAAGATCGCGCCCGCGGCGTCTTGAATTATTTATGAGATTCGGGATGGAAACGACGGCTAAACGTTAATGACAATTTTTCCTCGGTAACTCCTTGCGAGTGTTATGAAATTATGCGTTTTATGAACGCGTATGAGATTGTTACGTGACTTTTAACACCAAAGAGAATGGCGGATTAAAGTTGTGATTGACGAGTGATTTTATTCATACGGACGTTTCAGACTTCATAAATCTTATTTAAGAGAATCATTTAAAATAATTTGCGATGGCAATGGAATAAATTTTTAATACAAAAGTAATAGATTTCTTTAAGAAATTATTTCCTATTTTTTTAACTTTCTTAATTAATAATAAAAATAGGAGATATGACAGATGTAATATAGAATATTTATAAAATAATTGCATTATGATGTGTAATTTTTTGAAACAAATTTAATAACTCAATAATGAAACAATGATTGTATGGATTTACGTTTCTAATTACGCATACAAGTTTTCATCTTTTATTTGAATATCTTAAATTCCAAAATCTATGATATTGCAATGCTTTTCAATGTATTAGCATTATAAAATTATTAATCAGTGTCAAATGCTTCTTCTCATAAATCTCACATTAATGAAAGGAGTGAAATTATTTTAGTAGCTTGTAAACACCAGCTGTTATAATTGTAATGATAAGTGGTCTGTCGCGCACCATCGATGATAAATCGATGGAAAGAAAGCTGATTAGTAATTCGACCTTCTCGACCTAATCTGCGTTTTATATTCTTCGACATTAAAGCCACGAGATCCTTGTGTGGCGTCGATATACCTGACCATTAATGCGTAAATCGTGTAACGATGACAAGATTATATGTGCCAAAATACATTGGCACATATATTATTTTGATTAAGAAATGTGTCTTAAAGAGAAAAAGAGAAACAAAAATCAAGGAGATCTCGTATATCAAGTCTCAATCTCTTGATTGCCAATAACGATTATCGTCGACGAACAATGACGATCCTTCAACATAACTGCGTGGCGATTTTAACGCGCAGTCTGAAATTATACTAATGAGAGATATGAGGCTTAAAAGGTTGCATTGGTGAACATTAATGCAATGCTGATTGAACGTTGTAACGCAACATGCGATCAGATAAACTTCTATCTAAGCTTCCATTTAGCACGGGCATACGTTGTAATGAATTCGATTTTTTCCAGCGATATGATCGACGTTTGCTTTAATAATTAATATTTGCTTAAGCTGCTCATAATAGCTCATAAAGAATGAATAAGATGAAAAAAATCTATATAATCAATAATGTTAAAATCAATTAATAATGTTTAGACATTAAAGACATTTAGATTAAATCGATTAAATTAATTTTTACAATTATATTTGAAAAAAATTTAGTATGAAAATGCGAGTATTTTTCTTAAAATAATTGTAATTTATTATTGATCGAAAATTGCAATATGATTAAAGCAGTTTAAATCTAAAGGCACTTTTGAATACAACGCGAAATTATCGACGCAGTAAAATTGAGTAAAATATACCAAGTATTTTCTGATTATGAAATCACAATTTGTTATTGAATGGTAATTATTAGTAGCGGATAAATCGGATTGCTATGTGTATAACAATAAAATGAGTCTCTGATTGTCTTTAATATTATAATAGAATTACAAGTTCTACTATAAGTAGCCATGGTAGCATTCTCTTGTGAGAGTGAAGACTGATCATGTTGAGAGTTCGAGTTTTTATGTGTGTTTGATTGATCTGTGCGGGATTTAAGCGGAGAAAATTGCGAGAAAAATAAGTAATGGCGGTGCTAATAATAACAAATTGCAGAGTCTCAGACAAAAAAAATGTGGAAATAATTATTTTAAATGGTTGGAATGCGTTTTTCCGGAGAGCCGTGATAGTTTATGCAAATCGCATTCGGGAAATACCGGTTCTCGAGAGATGTTACTGCTATGCACAATGATTGCCATATCGGCGACACAGTGAAAGTAGCTACATAACAGATAACTATGCACAATTCGCGCGCGATCTTAATTATCATCATAATTATCACCGATTAACCACGCTTCAGTGATTTGTAATCTCATCGAATTTCTCAATCGAGTGGTCAGTAATATGCTTCTTCTTTCTCTGCATAGTCTTGAAAAATTTGCGGTTGCTATTGTTTAATGAATAAACGGAAATGTTTTCATATACAATATTATTGTAATTTATATATAATCTGTCAGCTTTTGCTTCTTTATTATGACAAATTTATTTGTATATATTTATTTGTATATATTACTCACAATAATTTATTTAAAAAAATATATTATTAAAATAATATTTTAATGCTTATATTTGTATAGATATAAAGAGCAGTTTTATTAATTTATTAAATTGATTTGAGAGAGAGAGAGAGAGAGAGAGAGAAATCAATGATTAATTTCGAATTATTAAAAAAAAATGATTTAATATTTTTGAATATTTTTAAATTAAATAAATAATTAATTAAATAAACAATTTTTAAATTAAATAATACTTAAAAAGTTATTAAGGATATTAAATCGTTAACTAGCGTTAAGTTTTAATGAAGAATACCTAAAAGTAAAGAAATACGAGGAGAAAGAGGTAATATTGTTATTTATTTACTTATTTTATGGATTTCATTGACAAATATTTTTTTATTATTTTTAATATTTATTTATTACTTTTTTTATTGTAATGTAGAAATTGAACAATTGAAAAACCAAGCATAATATAGACAATAAGAAATTAGAGATGCTATTTATTGCTAAATTATTCATTTTATCGATAATTTAGACATTGATCAAACACTGACATACATCAAACCACTGCATGCATCGTCGTTTCGACGTCTGTAAACAAACCTCCAGTTATCTGCACCACGCTCTTGAATATTGTTGCCATTATCAGCAACTAGTTGTAAGACGATTCGCGATTATCAAATCCCGTCTACGTTGTCTTATCGTCACATGGTGAAAGTCGAGACAGACGAAGTTTGAATATATTGTTGAGAATGTTGCGTCGATAACGAACAATATTGAATTTGCGAATGTAAATGAAACAGAAGATTCTTAAAGTGTTTTAGTAGTATTTAGTATTAAGTTATCAAATTTTAAATAGAATTATATTCTATTAATCTTAATAATAGTTTTTAATAATTTTATTTTTTTATTTATCTAATTTCTTTTCTTTCATCTACCAAATTTGAGGCTTAAGTTAATTTAATATGATCGTATTTTTCAAACAAGACAAAATAATTTAAAACTTTGCTACTAAACTTTACACAGAAAAACATATACAGATAAGATTTTATCATAGAAAAAATAATTATCAAGATATTTATTAAGATTAATATAAATTCGGAATGTATTTTTAACCTTGTCATTTTTTAAATCAATTTCGTTAATATAAAAATAAACTCCAATTGAGAATTTTTGGCGTGTCTCTTAAAATATTTTGTTGATATTTTGTTTTAACAGATTAGACAGGAATAATTGCATAAACGGAGACTTTCAGATACAGTTGGAATT
Organism: Atta cephalotes; assembly: GCF_000143395.1. NCBI lineage: Eukaryota > Metazoa > Arthropoda > Insecta > Hymenoptera > Formicidae > Atta > Atta cephalotes. The sequence continues at coordinate 5,147,811 of NW_012130083.1, forward strand.
TTTTTGGAGAATGGAGAGATATCTCGCAATTCCGCGGTTTCGAGAGCAAAGACATTCCACGTTTGAGAGAAAGCATAGGTATAACGACAAGGAGACCCGTGCCGATCGTTGAATGAAATTTAAGTGGGTCGCGCATGAATGAAATCGTGCTTACCCGTTTCGTTTCATTCGCGCGCATACTACATGCATGCACGCTCACTCTCGCGTGGGCGACCGGATGTGATTTAAAACGAATATGCTTGATCGGTTACAAATCGGCTTTCCACGATTTGGATTTTTCATCGATCTACACAGCATTCCCTTTTTCTGTTTAGATTACTTTTTTTTAATTAAGTATGGAAAAAAAATTTGGATTAAATTAGGATGAAATTATTTGATTTAAAAATTACATCGCACGAAATGTCTTTTTTTATAATATTGTTTAAATAATACATTCTTAATGTTCTGTATTTGCTTTTTGAAAAGTTGATTAATGCATGTAATTCAGGATTTATTTAAAGATTACAAGATTTCTAATAAGATTATTTAATGAAATTATAAGGTTTCTTAATCTTAGTAATCATTCTTATTTCAGAGAGAGACACTTATTTATTTGTGCTCTTTTAAAATTAATTAGAAGATTGATAAATTTGGATCATGCAAAGATTTAAGTTTTTTAACGCTTGTCTATCGACTATTTAAATGATGTAGTGCCCATGCAGGTGCACGTAAACATGTGCAGGATGTGCGTGACAACGTTGCAATGTTCTTCACTTCTCATGTTACTGTTTCTCTTATTTTTTGCATATAAAATTTACAAGTAAGTCGATTTAATAAATTTGATTGCGATCGTATCTTAAAGCAAGATCCGATCTTGTTTTTCGATTTCAGTTCTCGACATTTGCATTGATATTAATTAATTCATGATCGATAGTGTTTTTTCCCATCTGATACATTAAGTCTGTTCTTTATCGATGAATTCTACGTTTGCCTAGCTGAGCTCCCCACTTAAGCAAATCTTAATGAATAAATTATATAATAATGCTTTTTATGCTCTTTCAAAATTTCTAAAAAAAGTATTTAAGTCATTTAAAATTGCAAAATTACGTTATCTAACTATGCAATATATATCTTCGATTTATGCGCTACGAATTCCAAGCAATTGTATTTTTATTTAAAAATTAAAGATGATAATGTAAAAGGGTTTTGGAGAAGATTAAAGATCAAAGATACAATGGTAAATATAATAAGAAAGAGTGGTAATACTTTTGTTCTATTTGTTAATTTCTTTCTGTTTTGCATAAAATTAGATAGTATAATTTTGCAATTTTAAACTTAGGGATAAATTAAAAAGACTTAGGGATAAATATGGTTGTTTGCTTCAAGAAGGAAGTATCCTTTAAGGATTGCAGCGCAAAAATCGAAATTGTTTGGAAATAGTAGCGCATAAATCGAAGTTATATTTTGCATAATTAGATAGCATAATTTTGCAATGTTAAACGACTTAGAGATGAATGATGATTGCTCCAAGAGGGAAGTATCTTAAGGAATGCAGCGTAAAAATTGAAACGATGATGAATATGACAGCCCATAAATAGTGCATAAATCCTGTATATTTGATTTTATATCGATTGTTAGTAACACTGATAGCCTACTCAGCCCCTTCACAAAAAATTTTTTTTATTTAAACGAAATGTGCACAAAATTTTTTTTTTTACGGATTTTGAGAGCGCATAAATTATGTAATTTATTCATTAAGATTTGATTAAGTGGAGGCCAGCTAGGCAAACGTATGAATTTTCTGAACTAATACACACCGGTGCAATACATTAAAATACAGTTAAATAAATATAATTTGTTATAAATATAATTTGTATTAAATATTATATAATAATTTATATATAAACAAACTATATCTGATATCAACTATATTTAAAAAAATATAATATTAACTGTAGTTAATTATATTATACTTTTTTTAAATATAGTTGATATCAGATATAGTTTGTTTTACTTGAACTTATTGCACTGTGCATCAGTCATTCTTCGATAAAGAACAAACTTATTGATATACTGTTATGACACTACATACTGTTAGCCGACTTTGATTGACATAGATAATAATTAGATCTAATCAACCCAACTTCTATTTTATCGGATATGTCACTGCTGTTTAGTTTTTATCAAATTATCAGATATCAAATTATTTCTTATAAATGCAAATATATTACGGAGTCATTATTATAAAATTATTTTAAAATTATTAATTATAAAATTAGCAAATTATAAAATGATGAAACTAGCATATGATCATTATTATAATATTGTTTTATAAGATTATTGTAAAGTTATTAAACCATTAAATATAGTATGTCATTATAATATTAAACCATTTTGAAAAAATTGCTCCAATAAATTGCTCTTTCAAACTTCCAATTAGTTAAAGTTATAAAGAAATTGCATTTGGTAGTAATCATGAGGAAAGTATTAATCGCCATTGTTGTTACCGGCAGAACGATATGAATCATACGTTTTATTTCGAGAATCAAAGTAATACTGAAATAGACGAGATCCCACGACGAGAGAAAGCGAATCGTCTATTTAAAAGATTTGGACTGGATATTCTGCATCTCTTTTTTTCTTTCTCTTTTGTTTATGAATACATACAAATAATTAGATATTTTCAAGAAATAATTTGACTTTTATATCTTGCCTTTGATAAATTTTAATATTTAAAATATAAATTTGATATAATATAATATTATATAATATTATATTATATAGTATAAATTTAAATACAATATAATATTATTATTATTTCGTGTGAAAAATATTATACTCAGTATTATATGGAAAAAGATTTGAATGAATTTATATGTACAATAAAATAATTTATAAATATAAGCATACGAATGCTTATTAATTTTACTTTATTCAAAAAGATATAATATATCTTCTCCATTCTTTCTCTTTCTTGACTCTCTATCTTTTTCTTTCTCTTATGTAAAGTTTCTTGAGGGGCACGTGGGTTGCGTTGGTTCGGACGTCATGCCAGAGTTTCCGGTATATGTATCGTGCTTCTCTTATCGCTTCTCCCTAGTGTGCCAGCTCACGGAATTGAAATTGCACGCTTGTGGCCTCATTGAGAAGACGTCAACGCATTGTGAAATAAGCGAAATCATGTACTTTTAACAGATATTTCTTTTAAACGAACAATGCAAACGAAAGTAAATATATTATCAAATAAAAATGAACCAGAGTTTAGTTATTGAACAGTAATATACAATAACGATGCATTATGATTATTATTATTGTAATAAATAAAGCGAAAAGAAGGATTTATTCTCTTCTGGAAAATACAATAGTTATAGAGTCAATATTTGAAATATGAAAATGTAGATTTAAAAAATATAGATCTTTCAAATCACAAATTTTATTTGAACTTAGCTATAGAATTATTCTTAGATCTTAATTATAGAATTAAAGAACAGTATTTTTTGAAATAAGGAAAAATTATTAAAAATCTAAAAAATGCTAAATAAAGTTGCTATAAAATATTTTATAATTTTATATATATTACAGTTTTTTTCTATATAATTATAAATATTAATAATAATTGTAATGATAATTATATCAAGATTTGATAATTTGATAATATCATCGTATTAGCTATCAAAAACAAAGACTAATATGTAACGACAATCGAATAAAAGATTAAGAATGTTTCTCATGATATGACAGATGGAGTTTCTTGGAAGAGTTCAAGACGATTGCTTTTGATCTTTTAATGCCAAGTCTGAAATAATCGGATAACAAAGATGCTCTTGGCATCAGTTTGGCATTTCATCATTTTGTTTGTACAATGTCGTAAGGAAACTCGAGATTATACTCGCTGCCAGTCAAACTCGATCCCATGTTGAATCCCATTTCTATTTTTCGAATCGTTAACGAACTCGGTACAAAGAATGGATAACAAACGGATGGCATAATTGTAATTATAATAATAATAATTTTTAATATTTCGCAATTAAATTAAAAATTCTGCAACTAATATATTTTTCAATCGAATATTAAATTTTAAAAAATAATAATAAACTCATGATTATATTTTATTTAATTCGAAAGAGATTTATTATTACTTATTTGTATTGATTTTATTTTTAAAAACAACATTGTTAATCTTGGAAATGTTTTAAGTGAAGTTATTTCTTCCCATATAATGTGTCTTGTTATATCTTCCTGTATAATGTCTTCAAAGCTGCAAGTGATTTTCTACAGTGATTTTCTCGTGCGAGACTTTGGTCGATTATTTATCGATTAACGCGCCTTTCTCTTTCTTCCTGCTCACGTGATTGCGGATCTCGTGAAGGAGATTTCGCACGCAAAGCTATAAAATCACTCTTTAGACGAGTACTTATGTAGTTCTGTTCACGCAGGATCGTCGTCCGCCAGAATCTCAAATAATCACGGAAAATCGGTGGTTCTGGCGCGTTTACAAAAGCATTTCATCACTACCGTGTCTGTGGCATCGTGAAGAGAATTGAGGTCGTTCTTTATAACCTTCACAAATTCAATTCTCATGATTTGATATTAAATTGATTTATTATTAATTTATACTTTAATTTTTTGCAATTTTGCTTTCAAATAAAATTATATATTTGATTTATTGTAATACTATATAATATATATTTGAAAACATTTTCTCGTTCTTTCTTTTAATATATGACTCGTAATTATATAATTTATTAAATCATGTACTGTTTAATAAAAATATAATACGAGTGTTTGAAAATATTTACAAGATATAGTTGAATGACGTATTATACAGAAGAAAGACTAAATAAAAAGACAAACAAAGTGCCATGTAAGATCTTATCTTGATTAACTATTAAACGGATAAAAGATTTATAATTTATGTGCATTAGACGCAAAAATCGAATCGATCAATCTGCAGTCACGATATATCTTGGATTCTCACAGCAGTTGTCTTGGATTGTTATAAGTCATTCCTATGCTATCTAGGTCGTCATTGGACACTTCGTGAATGGACAGACAGTAATAATTGACATAAATAATGGAATAGCATAATAGGACACATATGGTAACACTGTAACAGTAGTTGTCAGATCTCAATAAACCCGAGGATAAACCCATCATATGCCCATTGAAAGTATATGAGAAAATGCAATGACTGACATTTCACAGAGCGCAAAGCTACGTATGCGAGAATATGCGATCAGTAATAAATGTCTCCTTATTTCAATATTTGCAGCGAGTCTTAATTGTAATTATTTATTTTTAGGAATTATTTTATGAATTAAAAAATTTTTAAATTAAAAAATTTTTTAATATATTGTAAAAACTTTATATAAAATGTTGTAGAATTTTACAATTTTATAATTTTAAAATAAATATTAGAATTATTATGAAATATTAAGATTTGTTGTCGTGTGACTGTATACAACTACAAGATCGGCAAGGTCAACGAAGAAACGCAATATCGTGATGCAGGTAAACTCACGATGATTATTTTCCCAATCGATACAGTGTTCGTTTATTTATTCACCACCGCTAAGTGGTGCCGTCTTCTCGCAATTTTCTCTGACGCAAATTAGCGTGTGTGACGATATTATTTGAGATTATTTTTATAAGTCCTGCGGTATGTTTATATACGGGATGATTCATGTAGATCACGTAGGACAAGAAATACGCGCGTGGTGTTGCACTGCGATAAAGCACAATGATATTTCGCCATTCGTTGTGCGATCCCGATCGTTGGAAGAATACAGATTTATTTTCTTGCAGAAAAATTTGAATGATTTCGCGGATTCCTTTGTTTCAGCTCATTCACCTCGAGGATTTTCCAAAACTATGCCGGAATTCATTCCGTGAATCCTTCGCGAAAGGCGGCGCTGTAATTAATAACAGTGCGGGCAAAGCGCGAGTTGCCAGAATTAGACTTGCAAAGCACCGGCATGTCCGCGTGCGTACCAAGTGCCGGTGTACCGACTAACCGCAACCAGCCATCGTGCGAGTGTTATTAGCAAGTCAAATTTCGGAATAGAGCCTTAGGCTCGGTCTGCGGAAAAGCGCATACGGTTTATTTGCGTCGTGACCAGCCTGCAAGATCGAGTTTAGAATTCATAATTCGTGATGCGCGACGTTGTCGTTTTAAAAACACAGCGTGGCATCGAGGCATATAGATGACAGATACGCAGGTGTGACACCTTGCCAATGCTTTTACAGATACTTTTTAAAAGAGATAAACGAAAAGTAAGGAATCATATAAAAAAATGAGGAAATGTGCGTGCAATGTGTATGCGATTTATTTACTTATTTATTTTAATAGAAATTCAAATTTGTTATTATTAATGATTTTTCTGTTAATTTATGCCTTTTATTGGAGAGTTTCTTCAAAGTATGTTTTATTTGATGTGTACCTCATATATTTCATGAAAGTTTTGCAAAGAAAATCCCAGGATTAAAAAAGTTGCTATCCATCAGTCGTTCAATTATCCATGACTTCTAACGCGACTTACATTGGAATGTCGACGTGATTTATTTCGTCGTTACCGTGCATTCCATTTTCATTTTTTGCGTAACGCATCGCATAAATCGCACAAGCCTTTTTAAGTTCTCTCGGTGCCGCCATGGGAATTCACGCTTACGTAAATTCGATACACGGGAGATCGCCACTGTAATGGACCCGTTCGCTGATCTATCGATGTTTTCTTGTACGGCAATTACCTGGAAGGTAATTACCTCGTCACACAGTTACACATAGCAATTACATACTCTCGACCGTCTCCGGAGAGGAGGAGCCACACGTGCGGAATTGAACTGTGGACATCCGTTTCCATTACATGATAGACGTGATTTCTCGACACTATCATTAAATCTCATTAGTTCGTTGATTTCTTGCCGCATGTATAAATTCCAGTGCAATTTAATTGCCGTTTGGCGGTTTTGTTACCGACTCAACTGAGAACGTCACATGCTATATTATTAGTTTCTCCATTAATTTACATTAAAGTATCGTAAATAAGTTACAGTATAGTAATTTAATGTAAAAGAGTTAGGTGTACAACGTAAAAAATATAAACGCTCATATTTATTGCATCTTTAACATTTGCTTTGTAATATCATTGTTTTAAATATTGACGATTACATACACAATATAGTTCTCAAATTTTGTATTAAAACAGTAACATCGTAGAAAATTTTAATTCAATCGATGGTAAAATTATTATCACGTCCCTTAGAATTAAACAATAGCATAGAGACTAGTTGCGCATTCTCTGCCCACACAGTCGGATTATGTGCTTAATAGATAGCGGTTAAAGATGGCACACAAAGTGTACTAATACGAAGTATCATTTAGTTGATCAAAGATCCTTGAGGATCCCGCTCGTGTCAGTAAATACGATTATTACACGTGTCACTTATCATTAGTGGCAGTAGGCCGATCTATGATATAAGATCTCTTTGATTTTTATTGATATTTTGATTAATATATTGATCTTTAAATAGACGATTTATCATCTAAAAAATTATTTTTATACTCTTGATGATTACGAATTTAGCCTCGATTTATCTAAAGTAACTTTGTGTCGCGAAGCATTAAAATTAAAGAAAAAATATAAATGTCGAATGTGAAATAATAATAAACGAAGTATCACATAGATCTCATTGTATTTGAAACCGGAAAATCCAAAATATTCTGTCCTTTTTAAATTATTTATATCTACTGTTTTTCTAAAAAAAAATTAATATATTAGATACACAACAAGAGATACCATTCCTCTAAAAATTTGTTGATGAAAGATACAGACTGTGAAATTATAAATCTACGTTTACAAATCGGCATATTTCCTGCTTGTTGTTTCTCTTATTCTCGAAAACATTGTTTAAAATTAGCACGTGTCTCCTGAAAGAGGATACAGGAGATTTTTTTAACGGCGAGACCGGAAACATTAATGTACCTATGGACTTTGGCTTTGTTCTCGTACGCTAATAAGTGCGGTAATTCCCAAAGCGTAACACACGGCCCCGGGAACTCTGGACTGGATCTGCGGAGTCAACCTTGAGGAGGAGAGGTGTGTTATGCAACAATGAGGCGCATACGCGAAACATGCGTGGCGATAGCGTCGCTGCATCCTGTCTAAATCAAGCCGTCTGCCGTTATTCTTGGAATAAAATTAAAAAAATCATTTAAATACTAACAATAAAACTAAGAGATAAAATTATCATTACATGAAAAATTCGCTTGTTACATATTTAACAATAATTTTGTTGAATCTCAAAATAATTATATTAAATACTCAAGCTAGTTGCTAGAATATTAAAATTTTGTACAGCATTCGTTTGAGTTTCTTATATAATTATTTTAAGATCTGTATATAGTTACATTTTTAGACATTTCAGCAAAATTGTTCTTTATATTCGATAATATGAAATTTTTTTATAGAAATTTTAATCGAGAATATATTACTAATCAACGTCAATTTAATCTTTTCTGAATTTTGTGAAAATTAAATTTAATTGGATCACTATTTTATAAGGGTGTACATGGAATTAAATTTACGCGATATTAATTTATTATTTATATTACTTTCACTCAACTGAATACGCATTATTGAATACGCTTGATTTTATCGTTTGCTCGTCGCTCGAATTTATCTTTCATGCGAATAAGAAAGATATATATTGCTCCGCGTGAAATAATGCATTCATTGCACTGCTTTTGCTTTGCAACGTTTGGCTCGCTTGGCACTGGCTCGTGTCCCTGTTATGCAACGCGATTCGACGAAGAAAGCATGTTATTTTCGCGTAATCGGGCCGCCGCGCCGTAGTGGGCGGCTGGAAAGCTTCTCATGATTAAGGTCAATGCACAGAGCGACGAGACCCGGTTTCCTTCTTCTCCTTCTTTTCCTCTCCTTTTTTTTCTTCTCTTCTCTTTTTCCATGGATCGCGCGCGGTGCAAGGACAGCGCGCCGTCGCGACATATGTCGGTGCATTGTTGCGGCAACAATGAACGATGGCCACTCCTCTCCGTGGTTGTACCGTTGCTGCCGCTTACTTACGTGTATTATACAAGCAGCCACCTACAACAACGGCCGTAGTATGCCGCGGCATGCTCATAAATTATACGTTTCGCAATTCCGTCGCGTCGAAGGCTCGAGAGAACCGCTGTCGTGTTTAAAGATGCAGTATTAAAGCGTCCGCACGTAAACGCGATTAGGCTGCCGAATGAAATATCCACTTGCTGAAATGGCGATGGAAACTCTGAACTCGTTCACTGCGTTCAGCAGAATGTTTATTTTACGACTGTTGGAAATTTTCTTTATCCTGATTCGATTATAATTTTAGATCTAAAAGTATAATCTAATCACCGCTAAGAAAACTTCCAACAATTGTAAAATAAAACATTCTACTGAACGCAGCCAATATATCTAGTACAAAGTATTCGGCTGCAGAATTCGAATTTTGAAAACTTAAAAATCATGATATAAATCTGTTACATCTGAAATGATGCTAATTATTTATTTCTACTCTCTAATTATAATATTATATTACATAATAATGTAAATCTTATATCTTTTAATTACATTTAAAATATCTGTGTGTAAAATATTTTTGTTAAAAATGTATGTCAAGATTAAGAATAACAATATTATTCCATTATTATAAATATTATGTAGAAAATAATAAATCATATGAATAGTAACTTTACCTAAAAATATCTCAATAGATTAACTATATTACTTAAATACTAGTAGAATTACACGATAAATTAACTGTTTGAACGCAACATCTAGGACGAAGCACTTTTCTAATAATTGCAGATGGACTCGAATAGTTTGTGTTTATGGCGTGAGAAAAAAAGTGTAAGAGGGTTAAAATCGTTGCATTCGTGATGAGAGGCCCGCAATTGCGGATGCAACATGTTTGCCTTGCAATTGGAACGCGTTCCGCGAAGACGAAATTGACGTCTGCCCTCGATTTGGTCGCATATAAACTTGTTGAAATTGCTTGCAACGTTGTCATAATTCATAACCGCCCGCTACCACCGCGTTAACAATCATTCTGTTTTTACTGCATTATGCAATCAATCATCTAATGGAAAACTTTATTAACTTGCGAGCCACTGACGACGCCGCGCCGGCAGCGATTCGCAACGTTACTCGCCATATTTTCCATCACGTTCTAGTCGTAAAAATTTGTTTTACGATGAATTTATTTTTATAACCAGAATAAGTTAGGATAATATATTGACTATAATTAAATAATATTTTCAATTATATTTAAGTACATGAGATATATATTTATTTTAGTAAAAAGTATTATTTTTTGTGATATCTTTCATTTTTTTATTAAATATTTTATTTATTAAATATTTATATAACACGGTCACTAAATATATTTCGAGATTTCTTGTAAAGTTTGAGATAAATACTTTATAATATTTTCTGAATCTAGAAAACTTTTACAAGCTCTTCCGAATCATTCACTTATTTCTATCGCAATATTTTGCTCTATATTACAATATTTTTAGAGAGATCATAAAAACCTCAGCGCAATTTGTTCAGATTATCTAAGCACATTCCTTTTTATTAGCAATAGACGAAGAGTGGTCATCTTTCCACATCGCAACGGCCACTAAAAAGCTAATCAGTTATTGTGATTAACGATTCGAATAAATCACCATCACGTAAAGTGAGAAAACGATGTCATTGTTGTATGTCAAAAATATAAGATAGTTTAGAGATTCGAATTTTTCTAAAGTCAATTTTTCAATCAAACCTGATCAAATCTCAAACCTATTCTTAGAAAATTCTATTGAATTTATAAATAGTCTGAAATAAAATCGAACGTTTTCCTCGAAACTCATATTCGTCATCGTTCTTTATTTTCGATCGTCTAAAGATTATTGCCGTGATATTTTCATTGAGAGAAATTCTACTCTATAAATCGGCGATGACTTTTTTATGACAATTTGTGTGTAATCTGATTCATTCTTGGTCACATATGAACATATTTTTCGTGAGACTTACTTTATCGGTTGTGTGTAACAATTAATATACACGCATGTAAGTATCCGGCACTTCCAATGACGTTTACGGCGACAAATATTTATGCGAGATATAAAGCTTATACCGTTGCACCTATTCTCACGTGTACCTATATATGCGCGTGTTGTAACGATTGTTGCAACCCTTCACGAGGAAAATATTACGTTGCGTGGAAAAAAAAAAACATAAAACGCTACAAGGCGAACGACGCCATTCGTTCTTTCGCGAGGAGCGTTGAGTTACGATTTTCCGTAAAAGCAGATTTCCGCAACATACCTCATTGGCATTCCACTTAGATCTACCGGGTGTGATAGGACATTCTCGTTGCAACGGCTGCGGGGTTTCAAGTGCATGTAAACCGTACGCGGCGCGCTGCAACGTTGCGTGTTGCACATGCATCAGCAGCTGCATACCACGATCAGGTTGCGTCGCAACGTTGCTGCAACGTGTAATTTTTTTCTACGCACCGTCGCTGGTTCGCGGTGCTGAAGATAACAGATTTTCGGTGTTTGATCTCGAGATAAATATGAAAAATTTCGTTATTATCTCATTATTATGTATATAATGATTATAACATTACCTACTATAACATTACCTACTATAATGATATATAAAATGATTACGACTTGAGCAAAACATATCTATTTTAGATAACTTATATTTTATTATCATTTTATATAGAATAATAATCCAATTTGCAAAAACAACTACCGAATATCATACTTTTATATCTTTTTGCTTTTGAATTTGTTTAACCTTTATATTCGAATCTTATTTATTCTTATATATATATATATATATATATATATATATATT
>NW_012130083.1:5161743-5163869 GCF_000143395.1 Atta cephalotes
TTATATATATATATATATATATATATATATATATAATTATTTATGCGAAGCCACGTCCTAATCCTCGATATCATGTAGCATTATTTATCGCCGCCGAGATCCTTGCGCATGGCTTAATCGCGTTATGCGTGTCTAGCGTATTTTCCATTGAAATGCTAATAAATTTATCTAACGCCACACCTCGGTATATCACTCCGCGATTCCCACGGGAATCCTGCGAGTTTCTGCCACGCGACCTAAAAATTTCTTCCTTCCTTGTACGCCAATATAACTTCCTCTTTTCTTACTATTTGAATTCGGATACTTTTATTTACAATTCAAGTTTCTCGAAAGAAACTTTTGCCTTAAATCAATTACGTCTAAATATATGATAATTATATGTTCTGCCATATATTTCTAAATTAAGCATTTTTCTGAATATACAATATCATTATGTAAATAAATTATTATGTAAATTCCTGTACTGTGTATGTTTTAATTTGACATTATGTGTACTGATATAGATGTTTACTGTGTCGATAATTGAGAAAATCTCCAGATAAAAAAATTCCTTTAATTATCGATTTCTATCTTATATGTCAACCGTCGCGCGAGTATGTCTACAGAATTAATCGTCAATTAATCAACCTTTACTCGTCGCGTTGCGTCGTGCGTGCGTTCATGCGAGAGATGCGCATGAAAAGATTCGTTAAACCGCATATCCTATTCGACCATAATGAACTATCTTTAGTCCGTTCGCGGCTGCGAAATCCCGACGATATTTTGCGCATATATCATTATAAATGCTACATGACACGATGTATTGCACACTATGCGAAGGCATGGCGTATGTGCCAAAAACATTCTAAGATATTTATTATTAGACGATATCTAAAAGTAAAGTGATATTGATGCACGTGCTGATAAATGAACATTTTTACTTAAATATGCGTAAAAACGAAAAAATATATAAGTATATATAGTTAATGTGTAAATTAGCTCGCGTATATCTATAATAACTAATTTGTTAGGATTAATCAAGCGGAGAAAGAGAGATAATCTGAAAAATCAATAAATCAAATTGTGAAGTTAATCCTTAAGTTTAATCAAAATAAAAATAAATTAAATACATAAAATTTAAATTAGTATAATCCGAAAGATTATCAAAGCTTTAACTTTGATTTATTATTAACACAATGAACAAATTTTTTGATTAAAAATGGATACCAGAAAGTTATATTAATCACAACTCTGAATACTAATTGAGATAACCAGAGTTGTTTTAACTAGAATTATAATGGATTCAACCAGAAAATTTTGATTTGTGCATTTTCAATCAAAATTCTAATTAATGTAGATTTTTTCCAGTATTGAGAATATAATATTATGCGAAATGTACATTTATTATACTTAAAAATGATAAACATTTATAGATGTACCTCTAGCGTGTAGGTGATATAAAAAATGAACAATAAAAATTTGTTTTATTTTGAATAACTTATCTTTCATTGGAAATATTTTCAAGTATGTTTCAGAGATATTAGGAACATTGTAATTTTACAGCTAAAACGAATATGTCAGGGACGTGCGATGACATGCGCTGCGCCCTGACCTTACGCACACAAATGCTTAATGAGCGTGCACGTGTTACATTGTATAACATTTTACAATCCGCCGCCATCTCGGTGGGTGTCGGCGGCGATATGCGTCTCCTACGCTTTAATGAGAATTGATGTTTCCGACGATTATGTTTAATACACCCCTCTTCCTCGCTGGAAGACGGAAATCGTCTTACATATCCTCACTTACATCCGTCTTGAGGTAGATTCAGAATTATCAGGCTCGCGATAAAAAAAATCACGACACGTTGTTTTATTCAAGGATTTAGAATCATCAAATGCGGACGCCCCACTCTTGATTTTCATAATAATTACTAATTCATTCGCGGTTATAGAAAAGTACGTTATTCTGAAGAAATGGATTCCTTGGAAAATTTTAATAATTTTTCTTTCAACATACATATATATATATTGTGTGTGTGTGTGTGTGTGTGTGTGTGTGTGTGTGTGTGTGTGTGTGTGTGTGTGTGTGTGTGTGTGTGTGTGTGTGTGTGTGTGTGTGTGTGTGTGTGTGTGTGTGTGTGTGTT
>NW_012130083.1:5164019-5199933 GCF_000143395.1 Atta cephalotes
GTTATTTTCTAATTATATTTTATAGTTTTTAATATTGACTACTTCTAACATTTTTGCTTTTAAAATTGAGATTGTTTTTTATTTAATAAACAAATAAGTAGATAATTATACAAGATAAAAATTATAGACAAATAAAGTGTTAAAAATTATATTTATCTTTGAAATGTACACATTTGAACTCATATGCATTTTGCGCTGATGTCTGTAATTTAATGGTTAAGCTTGACCTAAGATCAATCATTTGATATAAATCGAATATGCATTAATCTCCAATGACGTGGAGATGAGAAATGGCAAAACAATTTCATGACGCATATCGAATTCGTTCGAACGTGTATCGCAGCTGATTAAGATAGAAATGATAGAAAAAAGATTTCGATACGGGGCATGTATACGTTTTAACGATTAGATATTATTATAAACTAAAGAAAAATTGTTGCAATTTATTGAAATTATGTTTCTAGAGAAATAGAAATTATATTCTATCGAAGACATTTTTATTGACTGGCAACACATTTATATTTACATTATTAAAATATACTTATACTTTTTATTATTACACATTAAATTATATATAATTACTTTCTAAAATATATTACACGGTATTCTCATTGAATTATAATAAAAATATTTAGATTTTAATTTTTGTAAGGTAAATTGATTTGTTTTCTTATGTATAGACTCGCTTGGTAAATTCGCAGACTGCTTACGTCGCAATTGGCGATTGGACGACAAATGACTCGACAAAGACGGAGAATACGATTAATTTCAGTTGCCGCTGGCAATGTTCTCCCACGAGATTAATTATTTCCGGGACATATAAGTGTTGCGTACTTCGTTGACAAAGTAATAATGATGTATCCATACGATCTCCGTATTGATAAAGTGCAATAACAAGACCTCGCAGATTAAATAATAGTTAATTGCATGTCTAGGACTGATTTCACAAATTGTGATATAATTCAAGTATATGGCTTTATTATTATTATTTTTTTTAAAGATCAGATCTTGTTGTTTAGATGAATAAATAAATAATAGCACAACAAATATAAATTGTAAAAATAATTTGAAATAAGATAATCTAAAATTAATCATATAAACGAGAAAGTAAAAATGGAATTATACAAATCCCATTAATTTTTAATTTTGGAAATTTATCCCACTAATATAAAATGCTAAAATATTTTCAGATATAAATCTTATATTAAAAATCAAATATTTAATGAAATATATAAATAATCAAAATCAATCGTTAGATAAACAATTAATTAGAATGAGTAAATGTTCTGTGATTGTTTTAATAAAAAAATTATTAAAAGGGTTGTTTCGTGAATTTACTCTAACGCATTATTAAGATTCGAAAAAGTTTATTTTACCTCCATTTACTTAACAGATTTATTTCTCTCGATTTTTATTTTTATCCATTATCCTTTACCTTTGTCGAATCCCCTACGATGATTTAACTTACAAATTAATCAGAAGCAGAAGCGTTATTTCACTCTTCCTCGACATGTTCATTATTCTTTCTCGTTTCTCCAGTTTAGATAAATGACGGCCGTTAATTAGCGAGTTACGGATCCTTGTCTCTCGCTCTCTTACGATAAACAACGATTCGTGTAACGAACCCCTCACAAATCTTATTATGTACACCGAATGCGCCTTTGTTTAATATCCGCAACATTGTGTAACGTCGTCAAATATGTGTGTCCGGATGCATTAATTTAACGCGCTGCAAATTTTTTAAGCCGTAACGACGTTCCACTTACATGGTCGTTTCATAAACCAATGAGAAATGTTTTATAACTTTTGTGCAGCATTTCTCAATTTGAAGTTTGAGTAATTAATTTAGAAAAGATATCTTTAATTATATCTGTTCGGTTAAAACTTGATTGTATGATAATTAAAAATTATGAAGAATCAATTATTCAAATATTGTTACTCTTATTTTATTATTATTTTATAGAATATGCTTCCTCTTACCGCTTAATTTTTTTGTTATGATTATCTTTCAATATTTCAAGAACGGATTTATTTAAACGAGACACTTGTGCTGCAATGGCGATGCCATAAGAAGCGTGAGTCACATCCGCGATTACCGTGCGATGCACGTTTGACACGATTTGTACCGCACTTGGTTGACGAAACGAGGAAAGTCCGGCGGATCAATACTAAGAATTCATGAAGTTGATCCGAGGTAAAGAAAGCAAACCGGATGTACACATGAACTGGACACGCGTACGAACAAAAAGGCGTTGGCGAATGCATGTGTATAAGAGTGTGTCCTATTATGGAAACAAAAATTATAAGGATTGTATGTAATTTTAAGGATTAACCTTTTAAACATACACAACAAGACTGAAAGAGTTTTCTTTAATAAAATGTGTGTTATTAAGAATTCATTGATAAAGCAAGATTATAGATATGAACTAATCCAAAAGTCTAATAAAAAAAATTTAGAATTTTTTCAATATTTTAAATCTAATTTTTTTCTTTTTTTCAAACTAAATTTTATTTAAGTATCTATCTGTAAAATTAAGTGATACAGTACTTATATTTACACATAGATAATTTGAATATCTCGAGATCATCATAAATAATAAAGTTGTACACTGAGAAAAATGGTCTGGTTAGATTAAATAGTACAATTCTAGTTAAAGATAGACAAATCAGAATTTTCTGATTAAATCTACTAAAATTTTAATTGAGATAACTAGAATTCTGATTGATATAATTATTCTGGTAAAAATAAGAATTCTAATAGATTTTAGAAATATTGAATCAACCAGAATTCCAGTTATTTCAACTAGAATTCTAATAAATTTAACCAGAAAATTCTGATTCGTCTATTTTCAATCAGAAAATTTTTTCAGTGTACAGTTTAGACTATTATTTCATGTAAAATTTTATTCTACGGATGATATTCAAAGAATCTGTAGATAAAAAAAGAAATACGGATATTGTAATATTCTTTATTGATCTTAAAAACGCACTTTATTTGGCGCCAACCATAACTTCCAGACAATTATTCGTTACGTAAGCACAATAACTTAAGAACGCATTAACAGGTTAGCAGTATAGCCTCGATATGATAACAATCAATCATTTCGCGAAGTTTTTACGAGGATATGTAGATGTTGCCTCTGAGTATCCATCCCGATATCATGAAATCAATTCAAGAGAGGGAACAAGAGAGAAAGAGAACGAGATTGAGATTAATCATTTTATCGTTTCCATGAACTCGCCTTTGATTGAGAAGTGACATCCTGCAACGCCAATGAAATTAGTGCACGTAGGCGGAACGTGACAGCATCGAGAAATATTTGCATCTTGCGAATGGTACTTAAAAGAAAAATGTTCATCGTGCACTGTGAGAATTGAAGTCTTGAGATTTCAGATAAGGAAAGGTATCCGATAGTACAATGTTAATTATTCGAAAAAAAATTTCTCATTTCTGTTTTATTTTTCAGAAACAATTTCTAAATTTAAGATATAAAACTTCTTAAGGTATAAAAAGATATAAAGGAGGTTTAACTTTCTTTAATTTTCCGTTTTTCAGTAAAATGCGCAATTTATTTTGATATAGTACACTTATAGTATGTTTATTTTTTATAATATTGATAATAATTATCTCAAAATAATTAATGAAATATTTTTTTAAATATTTATTTTATGTTTTAATAATTTTTATTTCTTTCACATTCTACTTTATCATGCAAATTCTGCCTTAACTTTATTTAATTCCGTCAATTTAAATATTTTAATGAAATTTCTAAGAATAAAAGTATCATACACTTCCTCTGCTTTCATATTGCTTAAATATAAACACTTATGTATCGGCGAAATAACGTAAAGCTTGATAAAAAGCACAAGCACGGGAAAGCAAGAAAACGCGAGATAAGCGTCATTTTCATCTAGTCTTACGCGTTGATTTGTCGGGCGAAATCATCCGACATCAGACTTTCCCGTCGATCTTAATGACTGATGCAAATGTGCTGTCATTAGGCCTCATTGGGCTCATTTTGCTACTATTTGTCTTTATAGCTCTCCACACATCGTCGTCGTTCCTTTTAATGAAGAAACGAGTTCTTTTCGCTACTCGTCGGTCGATCGCAGCCGCGAAACAACGCGGCACTCAGTACGATCGTAAATGTTCCTACGAGACATGACCGTTAGCCTGATGAATGCGTTTAGACCTCCTTATCCTCTCGGCTTGGTATATTATTATGCTGAAATGGAATTAACGAATGAGTCGCTCGAGGACTCGTATACTCGTAAATTTTAAACCTCGTTGTGAGTTTACGATGTACGCAAATTTCATATTAATTCATTTAAATATTAACTCGCGTAATCTCACATCGAGTATAGAATGTTGGAAATCTAATTCAAATGTAGAATAAAATTGAAAACTGCACGAATAATTTTTTTTATTGAATTTTATTTAGATAAAATTGAACCAATATGCGTTTCAGAAACGATAAATTAAATAATAAAATTTAAATTAAATAATAAATAAATAAATTTTTTAAAACTGGAATTATTTCTCAATTTGAAATTTTTATTTTTTTGAAAAATTTGATCACTCTTAAAGATAATTTTTTTTTATAAACGTAATCTTTCAAATTTGAAGTATTCTGCAGCTTCAACCTATTGTGCGATTATTCGCGATCGCATTACCGTTGTACAGAATTTTCCAAGCGGTTTGCGTAATTTGTGCGAGAATGAACTTGATTGACCTCAGAATCGGTTTTTTACAATACGACAAATTCCAGTCGCCGTTCCAATTCGTCAGCAAATCTTCGTGTTAATAGTCGACAAACTTTTGAACGATTGAAATATGCTGTCCTGCGATGACCCGTGTTTTGTTATTGGACGTTGCAAAAAAATATAAGGATCGATGGTGCAATATTTGGCGACACGTGCGACGTTATCATTCACGTCGTTTAATTTGTAAAACTTCCGTAAGCTTTACCTCGATTTATATGAAATAGATTGAACTGAAAAAAAAACTATATGAAATGAAAAAATTAATCATACCAATCTTACATATTATGACGATTAGCTTTGCAATAATAAGCACAAAAATTCAGACTTGGTTTGAAAAAGATTTTATTAAACAGGATATTATTAATATTAATATAATATAAATAATTATAAAATATATACATGTCTTCTCAAATCAATATTCTTTTAAATTTTAATGCAAGTCAAACTTGATTTCAGGAAAAAAGAATATAATGAATAATTAAGAAACGAGATTTTTAAATTAATTTAACTCTGGAGAAAAATCCTTTTGCATTTCCTAAATTTTAAATTTATTATAATTTGAAAAGTATTACTATATTGTGATTGAAACATACATTCGTCTTTAAATAGTAATAATGAATATTTTATGCAGAAATAAGAAATTAGTGAATTGAATATCTTTAAAAAATCATATATGATACATTTTATACAATTATTATTTAAACATTTAAACATCACGTAAAAATCACAAAAAAATATTTCCCATCGAAAAGACAAATAATTAACAATTATTGCATTCTCGCGGTCACATTCTTGCGGCTATTTCTACCGCGCCATTATCCTCACTATGAACTTTTGCAATTTGCGGTTATAATTTTCATTTAGATCTCGCTATTCTTCCGGTCGCAAAGAAAATGATGTCACAATGAATGGCGCCTGTTAGGTCCCGCGAAATTACGGGAACATTTCTGGAAACGGAATGAGTAACAACGTCGTTGATCCGATCTCTTTATGAATCACCGTCATTCCGACAACGGAACCAATGAAATCATAAAAGCGCCATAGATTGCTCTCAGAAAAAAATGTACTGTATAATCTTACTGCGTACTAACGAATACTTATTTTTTTTATTAAAATAAATTTTGCTCAATTTATTCAGAACAGGGAATTTTTTTATAAAATGCGATGGAATTTTTATCGGGTTCTCGCGATGTATCTTGCTCGTGAGTCACGTCGGAGATTCGCTGGAAGGACTGGACGTGTCAAGAGTCGTCTCGCGATCTCGTTCAAGACTAATTATCACGGCTGGACGTGAATTAGGGACGTAAACCTAAACGACGTTGCCGCCACCGCGGCCATAAGAGCGCGAAGCCGACGTTGACATTATCGGCGCTCCCGATCTTTCCTACTTCTCTTCTCTCTTTACGCTCGCACGAGAGACGCATGTCGGCCTTTTCACGCTCGAACAAGCCAACGATGCTTGTTATCTTGCGCGCCATTCGAGAGCGAACATCGTTTTAACCAATTTGCATCCGTAACTGCGTCTCTGCGAGTGAAACAGAGTGCATAAAGGAGCCGCAGTCATCATTTTGACATGTTATTTGATCAATAACCTCTTTTCATTGATAAAAAATAAAAAAGTTTGTCGCGCACACGTCAATCGATTAAAATTTTAAATGGAGCATAAAACATGATTATTTAAAAAAATATATTGAAAATTTTATATATAAATATTATTTATAATTATATTTATATACTATATAATTTGATAATTTGATATAAAATAATTTGAAAACGTTATTAATAAATTAATCAATTAGCAATATAAACGTTAAAAATGTATAATGAATATTTTTAGGAATAATCTTGAAACATTACGAGTTAAAATTACATAAATAAAAACAAATACAAAAATTTATAAATTTTTTTTTACTAGAGAAAAAGAAGAGAGAGAGAGAGGTGTTATAAATTATTATTTATAAAATTATAAATATAGCACTAATCGAAAACATTAAAAGAACGTATAAATTTTTCATTTTCAATGGTTCAGAAAAATCATTTTATAAAATGATTTTTCTGAACGTCGTTGTCAACACTCTCACGTCATTTTTCATCCTGCTTTTCTCTCGAGCGACACTTCACACGATTAGCCAAAGCACTTATCCTTTCGTGAGGTTAAAGTTTCAATAATCGTGATCTGCGACAAAATATTATGAAGAAAACTGGATTGGCTCTGCAAATTGAGGTGAACACGGAGACGGAATGGCAACAGTTGCTAAGTCGCCCGGGCCTGATCGTTGTAGATGTGTACTCTGACTGGGGTGGACCTTGCACTGCCATGGTAAGCACCCTGAAAAAGATTCAACTGGAGGTAGGCCTCGAGGCGGTGGACTACGCGATTGCGCGAAACGATGATATCGACGACTTGGCCAGATTCCGAGGCCGAAGTGAACCCACCTGGATGTTTCTGCAGAACGGCAAGATGGTGAATCTAATGTTTGGTGCGCATTGTCCGCGCTTGCGAAAGCTAGTGATGAATGAAATAAAGAGAGCGCAGCAATTAGAAACTCCGAAGTGGCGTTTGGATGTACATAAACGAGCGCCCGAAGAGGAGGCCCGATGGCAGAAAGAAGAAGCCATTAGGTGAAGAAAAATTGATTTTGTAGATTTTAAGAATAGATATTGTCATGAATAAAATCTTTGATAATATATCTAGATAAAAATGAGGATAGTTAAAAGAAAGATTTAAAATACGCGACAAAATCATCGTATTAAATTATAAAATTACCATTGTGTACTATAATCGTTTTACGTTTTGCTGTATAAAATATCGCTATATCTGATCATGCAATTTTTTCGATTATCAAAATATTACAAATTGAAAAATTGCGTGATCAGATAGAGCGATATTGTAGAAAATGTAAAACGACTATAATACAATGATAGTTTTATAATTTAATATGATAACTTTATCGTGTATTTTATAAATCTTCCTCTTAATTCTTCTTATTTTTATTTGAACATATTGTCGGACATTTTATTCGCAACAATCTCGCGTAGCAAAGCAAATAAAGCGTAGTCTCGAAAAAAGAGAGTCACATATATTTACAAAACCATCTCGATAAAAAGGCGAGCGCTGGAGGAAGAGAAACAAGCAAAGGAAGAAGCCGAGAGGCTGGAAAAATACGAGCGATTTATGGCACAAATGATGGTCGAGTTATGCGAATATACGGTGCTGGTGCTTTATCCGTGGGTTTTTAAGGACAAGCAAGGAAGACCTCTGGATAAAATGCAGAGTCCACCGTACATAGATCTTGTGAAGGATCTCTTCAAACAATGTTACGACGTGCAGGAGGAAGTACGGATCCAACTGAACGAGGACATGATCGAGAAGATGTTCGTCGAGAGCGGCGTCGACATCACCGAGGAATTGATAAAAGGTGCGGTATCAGAAAGGCAAGTTCCAGGATCAGAAATAATCATGAGTTCTGAATGACGTAATAAATGGCAGATTGTCGTACGTCGCACAATTCATGATACTTACTCTCTGTGTACGGTCGCGGTTTTATACAGCGTTATAAGTTTTGAAAGTAAAAGGAGGGAAAGGGCAAAATAGAAAAATGAATATGAATGGACTTCTTCAGGGCTAACCGACGGGAAATGCATGGCGATGAGGTTGAAAGGCAAACCACCCCATCCAGACTGGCCGGTTCATTATCCTTATGAAAGTCTGGAACGTAATGTGGTGTGTCCGACCCGTGCCATCAATGATGTCGAGAATTATCTTATTAGCATCATCACGAAAGGACCGCCGACTTTTTTAGAAACTGAAGTGCCTACGATCAGAAAGACTGATGATATACCTTACATGCAGAGACACGTGTACGTGCACGAGCCGGATCCGGAAATTGAGGGTGACGTGCACCGCGTGCATCCTGCGGCTTGGGTACCTCCTCAGGTATAGTCGACGAAACTGAAGAATGTTTGAAAATTAATTAACTAAATTGAGCGGAACGTTAAATTAAATTAATTTTAGGAAAGATAAAGAAAATTCTACGATATAATAATTATTACGAATATTTCCTTTTATATAATCATAACTGTTAATAACAGCATTTACAAAGAAGTATTATTTCTTGAAAATTTATAACGAACGAGAGATCGATACAATCACGGAATTTTGTAGGCTAGAAGTAAAGTTCACGTCTTCAAGACTCTATTTCCGGTTTACATGGAGAAGGCTCATCCTTATGAAGAGCCGGTAGTTCCTCCGCCGTTGTGTGCTTTCAAATTCGAAGCATCGAAATTCAACATCGTGCGAGACACGTACGAATTGAATCGTGATGCGATTGAACATTTCGGCGCCTTCGAGTTCGATCAGCCTTACGCGAGATGCCTCGCGTCTTCACCCGAGGATTTCGAAAAGGTGTATTATCTTTCTCCAATCATAATACAATTAGTTCGATAAAATTTAATCAGATTAAATACAAATAATTTCTCTTCTATAATAATTTAACTTCGATAAACTTAAATGAAAAATTAAATAAACTATATTTTTATCATAATTTAACGATGAAAAGATATTTATGACGAATAAAAGTTATTTATGAAAGGTGAAGTACAAAACTGGCGTTGAGATATTTGTGGTGATAATTCGAAGAATCAACGAAGGAGCTTTCTTGGCTTTTGCTGGCATCGAGCCGTTTTTCGTGACAGAAGTTGACAAGGAGGCTGAAGGATTAATAACAACATATTTCCCTGAAGGAGTAGAAGATATTAAAGAATAGTGCCATTAGCCGGAAGAACAAAAAGCACTTTATGAAGATGAAGGTGAGAAAGAAGAGAAGGATTATAAAAGGAGGATTATAAAAAGGAGGAATTTGAAGAAAATATAGATCATCCTTTTTATTAATATATTAAGTGCCTAATAATTTACTTTATAATTTTCATCTCTTTAAAGATGTAATATCTTTTAAAATAATTATATCGATATAAATAGATTTTATTATTTAAAAATAAATTAAAAATAAAAATAATTTAGTAGAAATAACAAAATTTTTTTAAGGATTTTATCCACGTATAAAAAGAAATATAGATACTTATAAATGAAAATGTTTTTGATAATGAGTTGTAAATACATAAAATTCAACATTTGAGAGAGACAGGAAATTATGAAAATTTTTCCATGAAATAACTCACGTTTTGTAAGTTTACAACCCTCTACATGTTTTGGCAACAGTTGTTCGATTACTCGTTTAGCACTGCGTGTTTGGCGAAATATCAAGCCAATTCATAGAATTTATATAAATGCAACTAATTTGTTTCCAATTTTAATATTAATAAATTGCGCCAAAATATTCATAAAAAAATACGCGCAAGAAAAATCAACAAAAATGCATTGTTGAAATTTTTATCTTTAAAACAAAAATTTTAACTGAAGTAAATCACACATTGAATCACATAAGAAATTTTATGAAGAAATTCTTGAATGAAGAAATTCTTTTTCATGCTATAATTCAAGTCTTATGACAGTTTAATATTATTAACATATAAATTTAATGAAGTGTAATTTAATTTTTCTAATTCATTATTTTAATTTAGTTTAAATTTTAATTATTTTTAATATCCAATTTTTAATATTATTTTAAATTATTGTCAATTGTTTTTAATTTTTATTTAATTCTTAGAAAGATTTTATATTACATATAATATACATATATTCTATCAATTAAGAACGCATTTGTGTTAGTTGAACATATATTAGATATTTACTCATTCAAATCCGCGTAAGAATATATTACATAAATTATTATTACATATTTATATTGTATTAATTCTTGATTGTAATATTAAAAAAAAATATTTCTTAATAAGAAATGGAATGATATTTATGATGAGAGGGATTCACGATCATTCTACTACTTTTTCTCTATATCCTTGTTTGAAAGAAAAAGATTATAGTTATTATTAGTTACTCGCTATTATTAGATACTCGTGAATCGAGAGTATCGTGTTTCTCACAATGTTTGCACGTAATCTTGCAAATTTATATAATTGCATTAATAATGAATAATTGCCACTCTCTTTTTGTGACGGAATAATTCTCTTTGCAATTCATCACATCGGGACTTCGGAAATATATCATTTTATGTTATCTTCCTCGATGTATTTGTGAATTTAGAGACAAAAAGAATAGTATTTATTAGATTGGAAGCCTGACGGGGAGGGGTGGAGGGGGGGGGGTTGGGAGGGCTATATTGTCTTGAAAATTACACGCCTTTAGGCGCAAATTTTATAAACGCGTCCCTGCTCCTTGTGATCTCAATTTCTGATTAATCCAGCCAATAAACATTATGAGTACATCTATTTTCTGCAGTAAACGTTGTTAGATTTTCCATATTTGCTTTTACGACTTTCATCATATTCTTACGCGTTTGCTTTCCGAGAATACAGAACGATAAACTCCTGACCGGATTTCATTTGTAATAAAATCGCTATATAAAGTGATAGGGTACAATTGCGTTAGATTGCATAATTGTGTGTGTTTGATTCGTGTTTCGCATATTTTATATTGAATTCATGATTATTATTCCGTGTTTCATTCTAAAAATCTATGTTTAGTATGATTATATCTGCATGCTCTATCATTGCTTCTATTATATATTTACTCTGTCGTTATATTTCAACCAATAATGATTGAATTTTTTAGTGATAACGTTTATTTATTTAATGACTATTAATATAACAAATTTAATGATAAATGCAATGTCTACTCATCTTTTTAAATGCCTGAATATTTTTATGATATGAACACAAAAGGAAGATTTTTAAGAAATAAAAAAATTTTTTTTGTTAGATCACTTTCTATTTGGATAACTAATCAATTAAATCATTAAATTAAATTTTTTCTTGATCCTCATTACTATAAAATGATTTTATGGAATACTATGATATTTTCTTTATTTTTTTAATTGTCACGTATGTGATATGATTGATATATGCAAGATATCACAAAATTTATGAGAAATACAAAGCGGAAATACGGTAGATTAACGCGACGGTATAAATCTTGCCTCGGCAATGTCAAGCTTGACAAGTTGACCGAGAAAGAACAAAACAGTGGTCTTTCTTTTTTTTCTTTCCTTTAATTCATAATGGATCTGTCATGGTACTGCCGCAGGCAGTCAATTGCTTAAACGTTAGTAATTATTGCACAAGCATTACATAAGCTAACAGATGAATCGAGCAGGTGAGGAAGAGGAGCGATGCCGAGAGGAAGCAGCAGAGAAGGTAGGAAAAAGACGCAAATTACTGTTACTGGGAGCAGTTCACATCCATCATGTGTGTTATATGTGATTAACAATTCTCTTGTCTACTTTTTTTCTCTCTTCTTCCCCTTTTTTTCTTACGCTTTTTCTCTGTCACATTGTTCTTTGGCTTCCGTTTGAATGACTAATCATTTTATTTGCAATATTTAATATGTTTTATTCTTGTTTGTAAAGAAAACATTTGAGTAGAGAAGATCTATGTAACAAGATGTGTATAACAAATTAATTATTCATAATAATATAAAAAATTCTCTGTAAATAATTATTTTATATAGTTTTAATTTCAATCTCTATTTAAACTGATATAAAATAATTTAAATTTATATTCTTTTTTTATATATTGAAATTGTGGATTAAGATGGGAAAAAGGAAATATAAAATTATATTTTAAAAATTATATATAAGGAGGGATTATTATATAAGATCGAAATAATTATTATTTTAATCGATACCGTAATGCTATATTATATACGAAGAAAACGACTGCATTATCAGGATATCGTACGAAAAATCAAAAAATTGTAGCTGG
This sequence comes from Atta cephalotes, assembly GCF_000143395.1. NCBI lineage: Eukaryota > Metazoa > Arthropoda > Insecta > Hymenoptera > Formicidae > Atta > Atta cephalotes. Next base: position 5,176,620 of record NW_012130083.1, read on the forward strand.
AAAGGGCGAAAAGAGCATTATGGCTGCTCGAAAAGTACAACCTTGATCCGCTTGAAAAGACTGCTCTTCCAATAAGATATTTCCATGACGAAATTATCATCGCAATTATTCACTTGTCATCGAGTAAATAATTCATAGGATAATCGTGATTGATTTCACGACTCCGACTACGCGTTAAGCGTTAAGCTGAAAATTCGAACAATAATCTAGACAAGAGATGAAAGTACGCGAATGACGAGGCGAATATTTTGTGCCGATAGATGTAATTGTCATGGAAACAATTGTAATCGTCACGAGCGATTTAACATTCCGAACTTTGTTACTTTTACGTGGCGAATGCTGTCGGGATTAAGAGATCGTTTCTAAAATAATTTGTGCATCGGAAAATATGAGGTCTGATAAAAAAGTAAGCCAACTTTTTGAATTACTCGGCACTTAAAAAAGTTAGTTACTCGAAAGATTATAACGATAAATAAAGATTGTAGTGCTGCACGTTAGGACACGTCGCTAGGACACTCCGTTGCCGAATAATTCAAAAAGTTCGCTTATTTTTTTATCAGACCTCGTCAACGTAATTACAAGATTAAAAAAGGAATCGGATATCTGTATTTTTTAATTTTTCAAAATTCATGTAAATTGCGTGAGAACTACATATTTCTCATCCATACTTCTATTATCCGGAAAAAATGTTCACTGATCATAGGACATTCTTCATTCTTGAAGGCACGTAGGAGCGAAAATGAATGCACGCTCAACTAGCGGTCGTCGTATCTTCTTTTCGCTTTTCGTTTTGCTACTTATCGTTTTCTTTCTGGAGCACTCGTCGCAAGTAGGAGCCGTCGTCGTTGTCGTCGTTCAGAATTAATGGCGTCGAGACGTTCAAACCTGATTCATCGACGCCTACTAACCGTCTACGCTGTTGATCTTCTCGATGACAGGATTCGTTGCGAGAAGGATTTTTCTTAATTCGATTTTAAATAAGGAGGAAACATTTATAAAATATTTTTTGAACAAAAATTCAAATATATATTTATAATAATCTCTTTTGTTTATGTGATGTTTTTCTTCATTTTTGCAGCAATGATTTATCAAGCAAATACTAATTTTTATTTAAAAAATACAGTTAAGGTTATAAATAATATATATAAATATTATTAAAATTATTTTAACTGATGTAACGTTATATATATATATTATATTTTTTTATTCACATTTATACCAGTCATGTGTATTTATTGTCTCTCTATGATTTCGCCATCATTCACACCGTGTATCGCTGACCACGGCGGAATTCGCTTCCGCTCCAATTTCGCGACGTTTCGTCGGAATTTTGTCTTAACGAAGAAAAAACACGATAGGCACGCTATTTCTCGCGCGTGTATATTATTCCTTGACCTCCTTAATCGGATCCTCGTTGCTGTTTCTTGACGCCGTCAGCTGTTTCCTTGGGAATTCCTAAGAGACTCTTCTTTTGTGACATCCGTGAAGAGGAAGTTCCGGGAAAAGCGATGAAAAATCGTTGATGTTTGTTTCGTTTTTATAGCACCGTAAAAAATTACATGTTCACTCACGCGATAGTGATACATGTGTGATTCGAGGAAAGTCTGACGAAAGAAAATTTCGGACGAACTGAGCGTTGTTCTGAAGCAGAAAGTTAGCGAATTAAAATTTAGATTGGATACGGGGATAAAAAGATCAGTTTAATAAATGAAGTTATAACTGAAATCGTACTCTCTAAATTTCTTGCAATGAAATCTCATTTTAAAAGAGTGAAAATATAACCACCCTTGAAAATATTTTACTTCTTGAAAAAGAGTGACAATTTTCACACCTTTGAAGTAAAAATTTACTCTAAAAGGAGTGAAAATTGTCTCTCTCTTTTTTCAAGAAGTAAAATATTTTCGCTTTTTTTCAAGATTGTGATTGTATTTTTACTTTTCTCGAGTGAGATTTCACTGTAAGAAATTTAGAGTATATAATGAGAAATGTAAATAAACTTTGAAATATAATAGAATTTAAATGACGAGAGAGTACGGATTTGTCACCTTTTCAGAAGGAATTTCTGATAATGAAAAAATATTTTTTGCATATTTAATCTTCATCGGAATTTTATGTAATATAAAAATACAACAATATTAAATTAGATTAATAATTTCTATTCCTTTGAATTAAATAAGATTTATTATCTTGAAACAAGGGTAACACATAAATTTAAGTTTATATATTCTTATATTTAAAATGAATATTTACTTGATGTTTTTTTAATCTGGAATTCTTTCATCTGCATTGTTACCTATTGGTTATTAGTATTAAACATAAGTTTAAAGTCTTGAAACAAAAAATAATTTATAGCAAATTCCATAAATTTGTATTTCTAAAACTTTAAATAACAGTTAATAATGTACATAATATTTTTGGCTAAGGTAGATCGATCCTATTTTATAATAAATCGCGAGACTGGATTTCAGAAATCTTTTCTATAATATAAGTGTACAAATTGAAATTGTGTCGCCAGAGGTATAATTCTGTTCCATAGAGTTATCGTTAATTTCACAAAAGTTATGACGGCGCCGATGATAATCGTCGTACCTGTCTACCGTCGCAAATTATTTCATCATGTTTAGCGTGTTCAACAACGATCGTTATTCTACACATACTTACAAAAGAACAAGCATTCGTCACCCATACTCGTAACATCTCCCACCTTCCACTCCGCTGACATTGGTTGCTCTCGCGCAACATCAGATCGACATACCGTATCGTGCGAGTAGCGAATCGATCTCGTCATCGTTTGCGCTCTGCGACCGGCCTCTGGCCACCCTACCACGATCGTCTTCCTATCTAGCCTCCAATGATCGACGTTCTATCCCTCCTCGGGGTGTTCCTCGACACATCCCTCCGGGTTCGAAGGTCACGGTAATGCCACTGTTCGACGTCCCGCGATGCGGCGCGAACCTGAAGAGGCCTCGTTCGAGTCGAGCAAAGGGTAGGGAGGCTATATATAACACCACTGAGGAGCGCTCCCTCAGTATTCTCGCGCGCGTCCGACTCCAAAGTACACGACGGTCTTCCACTGCTACACACTCTCTTTGGAATTTCTTCCTCATCAAGTACTTCTATGTCTCTAGGAGAAGAAATCCTTTTGATGTGATCCATGACTGCGAAGGACAAGATTCTGAAATGCAGAGCAGCTGACTTTCACTGAATGAAACTCTTCGAGCTACAGTCCTTGAGGAGACAGTCCGTGATATGTTCTATTCTATGTTGCGCTAGAAATGAAATTGACAGTTTGATAGCCGTTGCCTAAGTAAATTTCAAACGACGCCCAAGTGGTGAAGAGGAGATCTATTTTGGTTGGTCGAATCTGGAAGTAAATATAAATCTCCAGAATTGAGAGCGATTGACGCTTCAAAATATCTTCGAGCTTCGATGAGATCTATTCAGTATTATTGTATACACTGAATTTGAATTTAGGACTTTTACTTAGAAGCTTCGATTGTTCTCAAGAATCTTCACGTAACAACCCTCGGCAGAAAAGTTTAGCGAAATCTTGTGCCATCACAGACTCCGATAACGGGAATCATTATCTCTTCATGCGAGTTTCTATCCCCGAGTGCTCGTTCTTCAGGCTTTTCCAGTGCCGATTGGCTGATGATTTCCTTAGTGGAACATAACTCTACGAAAAATTTGAGATGGTCACGGTACTTCGAAGTGGAGCGTGCGGATAAGTACATTTGATAGATACGAGCACGAACGTGTTGTCCTCGACGCGAAGTGTCACGTCAATGCATGAGGGAGGACGATTGGATAAAAGAAGATCTCGAATTTTGAATCGACGTGTCGCGAGAAGGAAATCCATCTGACAGCTAGCATGACAATGGTCGTCAATAAGATCAACATGTCGTCATATTCCATGCCACGGCGTACCTTCTTCTCAGGTCTTCACACGAAGGTAAAAGCTTTGAACATCTAAAAATTATATGAACTCTTATTATATCTTAATTAAATGTATGATTTTTTATCATCTAATTCAATTTCCTTCAAAACATTACTTATAATATAGATTTCAATTTGACTCCACAAGTTTAAAAAATTATACATGCTTCAAATTTTCACGAAAAGAATTTGATTTTGCTGAAAGATCTAAAATTTTGGATCTAATTATAGATCTAAAAATAACTTTATTGGATCATATATATATATATATATATATATATATATATACAATATAAATCATCATGTTGCAAACTAAAAAAATGATAGCAATGATGCAAGAATTAGATATTCTAGAATTAGATATAGAATTTTGATATTTTAACAATTAGTTTTAATGTCCAACAAAATTATTTTAATGGTCCAATAACATTATTTTCATTTCTGTATAATCTAGAAAAATTAATTCTTAAGAAATATTAATTTTTATTTGTTTCTGAAGTTGCCAAAAAATTTTATGATTCGTTATTTTCATATTCCTTCTCTTTTCAATGTAGAAATCAACTACATTTCGATTTGCTTTGAAAAACTATGATTCGCCTCAATCATAGAATTAAAAGTTTATCCAGCAAAATTAAATCACATTTGTATTTAGGATTAAATCAAATATTTGGCTATGAACATGACTGATTTTTTTCGCACTTTCGCAACATAACATACGAAACGAAACGTGTTTTTTTTTCGAGGAGAAAATTGAGAGAGTACGTTGTCACTGTATTTTTCATGACGATTTTTCTGGCTCGTTGCCATGTTTATGTTCGACTTTTCAGACGAGTTGCAATCTTTTTTGGTTGACGGCGAATCCCGCGAACAGCTGGCGATAACTTATGTAATGACGACTGAATCCCTCTACTAGTTTATTAAACTCTCGTGAGAACAGCTGCGAATTACTTTTTTTTCTGCCAATGCGAATGTCACTTGGAATTACACGTATGTCACTTTATTTATTGCAAAATAGAAATGCCAATTATCTCTTGTGTTAATACAAAACAACTCTTTCTTCATTGTATACACAAAAATGAACATCCATAATTCGAAACAAATATCTGCGAATCATTTTCGTAAAAGTCAATAAAATTGAAAAATAAATAGTTTTTTCGAATCCATTCTTGGCAAAAAATTTGATAGATTTTTATTATAAATATTATATTATATATAAAATGTAGTATATTGGTGTTTCTACAAATTATAAATAAATTTGAATAAAAAATGAATATTTTGAAACACATTTTAATATTTATTAGCTTCTTTCAGCATTAATTCAATGTTTTTATATTTCAGTATTTATTGAATATTTATTTCTATTTTAGCATTAATGTAATTTTGTATTATTTTAAATTTATATACAGTTTACTGAATATTTATTTTGTGGAATATATTAATTATTCAGTCTACAAATTTTTTGTATTTTTGAACTTGTTATTTTATTGTTTGACTTAACATAATTATTAAAGATTCATATTTTTAATTATATCCATATCAATATTACTAAATTAGTTGTTATGAGGATCGGAAATTCGTGAATACGGAAAGAATTATAGAATACTCTCCAAGTTTGCAGTTTCCTAGTAAAACTCACGGCTGCATCGTTCTCTCTGCAATGTTGTATTTAGGTCTCGTTATATTTAGAATAGTTTTCTCGTAATAGAGAAGCATTTATCTCGTCTGGTTTGGCCTCATTAATGCGTTTTTCACGTTTCATTATTTTTCATTTACCGCACTAAGATGGACACATCATTAATAATAACTTTGTTATTATTTATATTAATATGTATAATAATTTTTATTAAAATGATATTGAAGAGGACGTTAATAAAAAATTTGTGATATTTAAAATACATTTCAACATGAAATAATTGACAGCTTAATTTTTTTTTAAATTTTTCGGATATAATTCTTGAACTATTCTATATATGGCAATTTTTAGATGTTTAGATTTTTAGATGAACTAAAAAAAATCTATTTTTTCCTTAATAAACATAATTTTCGATAAATTGTTTTTTTTTTATTATTGAAAATTTAAAGAATGTGCGATTGTCTGAGGACACATCTAGGAATTTTTCCGGTAAGCAATTAGAAGGCGTCACGTGAGGTCGTATTGTTAAATTGAATAATAGGGTAGCTCATGGCACGAGCGACGATCGTTCTCATTAAACAGATGCCCCACGGCTGTTGGAACGACATTAATATCAATATATCTTACGAAAGAGAGGAAGAAAGAGAGGATGTTGACGCTGATACACGCGGTGGTGGCGTTTTGCTCTTCCACGTGTAAGACGAAAGCTGCCGCGGCTCGAGTTTGAAATAGCCAGAAGGGCCAGATTTAGAAGGAAGAATCGAAAATTTTTGTAGACCGCGATCATTTCCTACGAGGCTTATATTAATCATCCTGTCACATTAGAAATACACAGCTACTCGTAATTTGATATTTGCACAGATACACAAAAAGAACAATTTTGCTGAAATATTTAAAAATTTAGGTAGGTTTTACAAATAATTTTATTACCTAATCTAAAAATAACTTTATTACTATCAAAATAATTACATAGAAAATTCAAGCATTTTCAATGTTGCAAAAAGTTTTGACATGCTTAAAGTAAATATAACAATCAACTTGAAAGTCTTAACTGTAATTTTTTTCATAATACGAATTTTTTTTTCAAATCTGTATCTATTATAGCTAAATTTTTAGATATTTTCTCTACCATATTCGCGTCTTTTTAATAATAATAATTAAATAAATTTATTTCGTTATCTTTTTATCGCTTTTGTCAAAAAAATATTATTCAATATATATTTATCCGTACCAAATATAAACGAAAATCGTGTAAAATTTGGAAATATTCTTTTATTCATAAAATTATATATCTTTTATTTAAAATTAAATGCTTTTTAAATGTTTTTTAACGCGCAATTAAATTAAAAAGTCTTTTTGGGGGGGAATTAATCCGATTCATGCTCTGATCCCATTCAGTCGCTTTAACGTGCGGTAAGACGGCCGGAGCCGATTTTTTCTCGTTGAGTCTGAAGAAAGAACGTCTCGTTCTCTCGCGCGCGTGCACGCGAGGACGCGAAGAAGCGTAAAAGCAACTCCGTCGTAAGAGAGGCATAAAAGATTCATTTTGCTGGAGAGGTGACCCCGCCGACCCGGCATCCGCTCTCCCGTCTCCGTGGGCGGCACTCTCGGATCTTTTCTCTCTGCACCTTCTCCCTTTCAGCCTCTGGTCCTTTCCGTTCCTTGTCTTCAGATATATTAACCAGTCGTCCGCGAGAATTGTAATATTAAGAATTTCTAGTAATATTTATGAGATTCAGGCATTTCATTATCGTCAATCAACATTAGCATTTTGTCCTTATTTGAAATATGAAATATCTTAAATTCATAATTTTATTATGAAATTAAATTAACCAATTGACCTTTACTTTATCTCCCGAAAAGTTATTTATGTACAAAAACGATTTATGTTGTATGTCCCAGAATATATCTGTTTCATTTTTGTAAAACTTGTTATATACATATAGAATGAAAATTTGCATATTTTTTATCTTTCGAAAAAGATAATATTGAATAATTAAAATATTATAATATTATTTTAAGGTTAGCGTCTGAATTTTGTTTCTATTTATGGTCCAGTCTTTGAGATCCCTTTCCTTTATTCTTTATTCTCGCGCTGAGCACGTACAAAAAAACAGGTTGAAAGAAGGAGTGGATCTTGTTAAGACAATCAAGCAGTTGGTCATTAAGTGTAACTTGCATTAAATTGCCGAGAGTTAGGAGATAGAATGCTGTTTTCATACGACGCCTTCGGAGAAATTTACATTTATTTGTTACCTCGTCTCGGTCCGAGTTGTCTTAATTGATAATTTAAGAGTGTTCGTTTAGCCTGTAATTTGCTCTCCATTTGCTCTTGCTTTTATATAATTTAATTAATGAGAGAGAATATTAGCGAACATTTGTGTATCTACGAAAAAAGAATTAGTCGGTATATGACTAATGTTATAAAAGCTTTCGTAATTTAAAAGATCTTATTAAATACGCGGAGATCTCATTACAGAGTCTATAATACAGATACGATTATTTTATTACTTTATTTATTATTTAAAGGACGTATCATCGATACATCTTCGAAAATCTAACGGACTTTTTACGACTTAGCACTTTCTTCACAAAAGCTACCGCTCTTTGTCGGACCGGATGCATTTAATCTGCGGCTATAATACGATGAGACGAAGTTAGGGATCTGCTCGCCTAACAATACGTATCATTCACATTTGAGGATTAGTGCAGTTGCAGTCGTAGTGAATTCCGGAGTCACTGAAGCATTCCGGAAATGAATAAGAGATCCAGTAATCGTAGCGTGACTTAATGCTACAATTCTTACTGATAAATGCATTTACGTGCAAGAGCGTTTCAAAATTTTTATACGCAATTATCTTGATCCTCATTAAATATATTATACATAAATATTGTATTTCAACGTTCCAATTGTTGCACTTGATTCAATCTTCGTGAGCATAATGAAAAGAATTATTTCGAGCAATAGTTCTATCTATAAGGCAATTAATATCCATGTTCGATTTACATTGGACAAGCGAAGTAATAATTCTTTACAGCGATAAAATCTAAAATTATTATGACGGAGTAATATTAATAGTAGCGGTTATTGTAAAAAGTTGAAATGTCATTTTTTTTTTAAAGGTCACTTACAGCTTGTCTTAAAAGCGTCATAAAAAAAGATTGCGTCTCCTGAGATTGGCACGTGTTCTTTTTTTTTTACCAATTATTAATTTCGATTTCGAAAAGCGAGTCTGTCTTGTAAGTTTGCATAGTTACATGATCACTCACGTACATCGGGTACAGGTATGTTGGGATGTAAACCAGACTGGCTGGTCACCACGGCGTCGAATATCGCCTTCACGATATAGTCTAGCTATCGAATCGTATTTCTGTTGTCGTAGAAATGTCACGCAAATCGCATGTAACGCGACACGCGCACGTCTCTTTGGCTCCAAAGAGAAAATGTCATTTCTGAGTCATCGGTTTTAAAAAAGAAAAAAAAGATGCTACCGGTAGTAATATCCATATTTTATGACGTGCTGTGTTGTTTACTCAAGCAGTTCCGCAAATATTACGTACATGAAATGCGTGTGCGCGTATACGATAATTAGAAAACAGAATTTCATTATTTCATAGTTTATTATTAAGTCGTTTTCACAATCTTTAAGGTTTATCGATTATCAATTTAATACCATAAACACGACGTTTTTATGTAGAAGATTTTACTCATAAAATCTTTTTATTTTATATAACTAATATTTTTTTTTTTTTTTAAATAAACGACTTGGTTCAACTTATATCGATTTTCGAAGGGATATTGAAAATGTTTTGCGTAAATTCATGCTTAACGGTGCATGAGAATATTATCGAAGAGACTTTTAATTATAATAATTCCTTTTTAAAAGGTACGTGTTTGCACAGTATGTTTTACTGGCACGATTACGAAATCCTTTTTGTAAGAATGAGAAATCCGTATTAAAACATTCCGTTAAATCGTTTGCGGTTGCAGCTGTTGTTTAGATCATTTAACTTTACGACAATTGCATGTATATAACGGAAAGCGGTCGATTTATCGTAAGACTTCAAAGTAGAATTGTTGAAGAAATTCAGGTATATATTGCCTTCCCCGGCGTCGTCTTTGCGTATTTATTTCTGAATATTGACATAATATTGACATTTTTGAAAACCTATATATGATATGATTTTAGAACGCGATAGGACATTTCATCGCATTTCATATTTTTTCTCCAGTTGCAATACCTCACAGGATTTTTTAAGGCGAAAGATTTATGTAGTTTATTTTTAGCAGTCAATATGTGAAACAATTCATAATAGTGTATTTGGAGTTTATAAAAAATACTTGACAATGGAATAATATTATCTATGTACATTTAATAATAATATTACATTGCAAATTAAAAACTAATATTTGTTGAAGAAATATAATTTGCACTATCAGTGAAATATTATATTTTTATTTTAGTATTTTATATTACGTTTTTTTTCTTTTCTAAATTTAGATTTTATTGCATCTATACACCTATTTCATTATGTCTTTAATTATTTTAATTGACAGATACAAAAAATTCATGGACGCTATTTCGAAGGAATTTTTTGTATCGTTTATTATATCTGCACCGGTGTTGTAAACGTAGAATGACAGTAAAAGATGTAAATTAATAAAATAAAAAAAGATAATTGACTTGCGTCCTTGCGGAAGAATCATTTAGCGGTGTGCTATCTCGCACTTTGTAAGGACTAACGATTACAAACTACTAGTTACAAGGATTTGCATTCTAATACGTTCATATGATCGTTTCGTATACTTTTTCTTCTATTGTAATATTTATTCGGCCTTCCAGAGGAGCTATGTTTTCTTTTATTTAATCACGTACTGACATTTAGATAAAAACACAAGATTCATTGCTAAAAGAAATTAAATTGAAATTTACGATCGTTTACAAAGACAGTAATTTACAACATTTTTATTTACGTATGTCCTTCTTCAATATTATATAACTTTGACAATAACAATTTAAGAAAATCCGCTCTTTGAAATAATGATGTTTGTTTATAATATATTATTGAAAAATTGATTTTTTTTAATCTTCTGGTCTATTAAATTTCTATTTTTATTCTGAGAAATAAAAATTGTAATTTCTCTTTTATAGGAGTGGAAATTATATATTTTTTTTAATTTAGAGAAATGATAATTTTCTTACTTTGAAGATGGTAGGCTTGATTTTCTTACTTCCGTGAACTCTCGAATTATCTTATCTTTCTCTGTAAACAAAAATTAGGCATACTCCGCAAAACTGCAAATCACATTTCTTCCAAGTTGCATTTCGTTGCATATGCGCCGTAAATACGGCAGCGAATCTCTAATGTAGGCGGACGCGATCGCGATCGCGATCATTTGCATTGAGTCGAGTTTACAAGATCTCGTTTCTTGCTCGTTTTCTCTTGCTCGCTTTTCTCTTCCTGCACCGTCTCCCATGCACATTTTTATTGACGCACCTCGCAGACTCGCAGGTTGATAATCCGCCTCGGGTGGCGCCATTCCTGATTAGCGATGCCTACGCATTTTCCTCGTCTTCGTCTTTCTTTCTTAGCGTTTCTCTGCCTTTTTTCCTCTCTGTTTCTTCTTTCCAATAAACATACGAGACATTTGGTAAATAATGATACAGCTTTTATTTCGCCGCATTTGTTATTCGCAATTAAAAGAACAAGCCCAACGAGCTTCGCTGAAATGTAATTATAATTATCTTTTAAATATTAATCAGTGTACATTTCTCTTTTCTTTTTTCTTTATACTTCGTATTGATTTCGAATAGAATATTATAAGAGATAGCGAATGTGAAATTTTCAATTTCCTTAACAGATTTATTGTTTTAAAAATCAGATAAAATCAGTAACCAAATTCGTAACTATAATAAAAAATTGTAAAGCTTATATTACTTTAAAATATGATTTTTTGTCGTTGTTTAATAAAATAATAATAGCATTATTTTTGCATTAAAATACATGTTATATATTTCTTTACATATATTATATATATTTTCATTTTATATATTAAAATACATTTAATATATTTCTTATTCAGACATATATATTTTATACGCCAATTTCAAAGAAATGATAAAATCGTTCCAAAGAAATGATAAAATCGTTCGATGATTATTGATTGCGATAATCGCTTTCTATCGCCGATATAATCTATAATATTTAATTTCTGGCCGTCGCGATAATACCTAATCGGTAGAGGACACGGCGGGCGTAAGACATGTCGGGACTCATGATTAAAAGGGGTCCAATGTATCTCGTCTCGCCTATTCATATTGTAATTCGTTGCACGATCGTGTGACTAAAGGAACACCATCTTTTTTTCTCTGTTTCAAGTGAGTGCTCCGTTTAATTTTCATGTAAATCGCCGGCAGACTGAATCTCCGCTATTTTTTTTTCTCCGGAGATCCTTTGTCCTCAATGTTGCGAATATTGTCGTCTGGGCAAAGCAAATATCTTTTTGCGAACGTTGACCCGATCTATGCATATGTGGGTCGGCTTATCGACTTGAATAAATTTTTAAAAAGACTCTTCACGAGCAAGATAATCAAAATACGCAAATGACGCTTTTTCTAAAATATATATATATAAATTAAGTTTTTTGTTGCGGAATCTGAAATAACGTTTATTTTATATAATACTAATAACAATTATAGTTATAACATAAAATACATACAGTTGACATTTGGTATCAGTTTGTTTGTACTGATTATATGCATATAAATGTAGGTTTTAATACGATTTATTTGTAATTTAGTGAGATGCGCTGTATTTAATATGTGAGAGCCACTGGGCTACCATTCACTATGGTGTCATTATAACGGTGCAGCAATAGTGCAATAATGCAATATCCCCAGTATTGTCATGTACGCACAATATAACGACACGCAAGACGAGATGGGCATTCGACTTTTGCATTCACCGCTCGTGAAACCACGAGCGATGAGTCACGGTGATGCACTCCGCATGCATCCGCGCCCCTTCGGGAGGAGTCCATCATGAATTTCTCGAGCATTTTTTTCTGCATCTCATCTTCTCGATCGATAATTACCTTCTGATATCTCTTGTTATGCACATAACTTCGAATATGAATTCATATGTAATAAAAAAAATATAGTCCATCATTGTAAGAGAAACTTGAAAAAATCGCTCTCGTAGAATATATCACAAAAGAACCATCAGAACTGTCTTTTATCGATTTTAATGAGTTTTGGATGTGTTATAGAATATAAAAAATATTAGATATATATTTTTTATCTGCTCACAGTTAACGATCGAAACAATCTTTCGAAACTAACAGATTGTTTTCTTTTCAACAAATATCTTCGAGATTATAAAATATACGAAAAAATGTTTTACATAAAAATTTTATTTTTATTTTCATAATCGTGTATTCACGTTTCTTCGAAAATGAAATTCATTATTTTCGAGAGTTTGTTCCGATTAATTTAATTTTGAGATAGGCAGATATAAAAAAATTTGTGTCTAAAATTTCTTTTGTGCTTTACAACATATCATAAAATCCATCAAAAGCGGTGAGGGTCAGTCCCAACAATTTCCTCGTCAGTTAATTCCTCGTCAGTCATTTCCCAATCATATCCTAAAGAATAAATGACAAAAAAACGAAATATTACGAAAGAGATTAAAGTAAGATGTATCACACGATGTAAATATTCTCAAGCCACCAGTAAGTGTCTCGCAGAATCAATCAGGCATACGAGCGTGCATGCTTGCACGCACGCACGCACGTACGTACGCATCGTCGCCAAAACACACGAGTATAGATACGCAACAGTTTGAGTCTACTGACCTGATATAGGCGTGATGGGGAGTCCGGGGACCACTCTTCTCTTTCTTTTTCTTTTTTTCTCCTGCTTGTTGGGCCCAGCCGTGCTCATACTGTTGGAATTCCTTCGTGACTCACCGACATTCGTCGCCGAGGTTGCCTTGGCTATGGGAACCCATGATGCCCGTAATCTTGTTCGCATTTCCATGCACGATGTCGCGCACGAGCGGAATATGAGTCATCACGACCGAATTTCTGCCTCTTTGATATCATCGTCCTTCCCGACGCCTCTTTTGGAAACCGATCATCGAAGCGATCCCCTTCTTGCATACGATATAAAAAACGAGTCCTGCTATCGCTTTTATTTTAAATTTTACTTTCAAATTTTATTTCTAACTTCACGTGAGTATAAAGTGATCGATAAAATCCTTTTTTTTTTATTTTATTTAAATTCTTTGCAGAATTTATATACATAGAGAGCGAGAGTCATAAATAAATTTATCATTATTATTAGTTATCGAAAATGAGAATCGCTTTAGATTCTTCTCTATGAAAAATATTTTTTGGATATGTGAATATAAAATATGTTCCAGATAGTTTCATATTTTCAAGCAACTAACACAATTATCAAAAATATAAAAATAATTGTGGGTTTTTATTTTCCAAAAATATTTCTGCGAAACATATATCTTGAAGTAATCCCCAAATATTTTCAGATTGTTTTCACAATATTTCTAAGATTTTTTGAAGAGTATATTTTTAAAGCAATGTTTTGAAAATATTTTCGCAGAAATGATATCAGGAGAATGTAGCTACATTCTTGCTAATTCCTTTTTTCTTCGAAAATTGGTGATGAGGTGATCGACCTTTTTCTGAAGTTTGTGACAGAAGGATGTCGAATGACCGCACGCATTGCATGCTCTTGATAACGCACAATGCGATATATACGTCTCTTTCGTAACGAGCAACCTTGAACTTCCTGTTCGAATGATTCACGTCTTTCATTCATCCACTCGTTCATTCAAGTTCGCTTCAATCGCTTCGAACGATTTAATATGGATATACAGGATGGGCTTCAAAATAATTTCTATTTTGACTTCAGAGATCTTTATTTTTGAAAAATATTCTAAAGATTCTGCAATATATTTTTTACTAAAATTTATTCTTTTAAAGAACATTTAAGAAGGTAAAAAGACAATAGTGTAAAACTTTTAGTACGCTTTACAAAAATTTTAGGGAAAAATTTTGAATTTTTATAAATTCTAATATACTGATTTTTGGACACGTTTATTTATTTCTGCTTTCTGCTATCAATGAATAAATCTGATACACGTATAATATAAGTATACAATATAAGTTTCTCAGATTTAATCAGCAAAGAATTAAGAAATTATATGTAAATTACACGCTGGAAAGGAAACATAGCTGGAAAGAATGTTCTTAATGCCTCAATTAATTTGAAATTAGCTCGTCGTTTCTTTAGCATAGGCATTACTTTGCTGTAATGATTCACGCTATTCATTTGCATATTTAGAAAATAACTACGAATTTTCAATATTTATATAATAGATCGCGTGAATATCACGATTTAACACAATATAATTTTTACGATTGATTCGTCAGTGAATAATTAGCGGATGATTTTGCCGCGTTTATATGACATAATGCGTATTTTCAATGTATTTGCATAACTGCGATTGCAATGAATTTTCCGCGTGATAGCTAGATAACAGAAAGAGAGAGAGAGAGAGAGAGAGACAGAGAAAGAAAAAGAGTGAGACTATTGAGATGAATCATTCATCTCTCGTTCTGCAACTGCCTCCTTGAGTATGTGATGGTATTCTGGAGGTGCGCGCGTTGTGACTCATCGATCTGACAACTCGTGTGATCACCTGCGCGCAGGTTGAAATTCTTATAGTTGACCTACGTTCACGAAAAAAATTCTTAAGAATCGTGAGAGGGAAAAAGAGAGAGAACGTATACTTTGTGAAATCGTGATGATTAAAAGGCTTAAAAATATAAAATAAATTTATTTAATATAAATAAATAAATTTAATATAAATAAAAATGATTTATAGCTATTTCTAATCTTACTTTATAAAGATAATGATAATATTAATAATATCACTTAAAAGTCGGTAACCACTAAGCGATATGTCCAAGCTTTCTGAAATATGATATTTAATATGATATTTAATGAGATATCTATTTAAGTACAAATGATTCTTCCAAATGCAAATATTCGAGATTAATGCGCGATGCGTTATCGCCAAGAACGGCAATTAGGGTAATCAAGTCGCTCGAAGTGGCGAAGTGATTAACGAAAAATGTAAAATCTAATGACTCACTAGATCTTTCTTGCCCGCGTCTCGCATACGCTCGCAATTTCTGCACGCTAACGAGCTTCGCGCGAAGATGATCATCTTTTTCCACGGAAGAGCCGCCGCGTTCGCCGTAAATAGCGACACGAATGAAAATATTATTCGCTTTCTCATGCTCGCGCGTCTGCCTTATCGCTGCAAAGAAAACCACGTGTGTAAGTACCCTCTGATAAGGAGTTGTGAATCATCGCAAGCCTTGCGATGAGATAGAGTTACGCGTGCGACCGGTTATGAGACTCGTTTTGTATCATTATGTCGTTGCTCAATTGTACGCGACTCGATTAGGTATCACTTATGAAATTGTACTTAAAAATATACGAAAACTATACCTTGAAAGCAAGGTAAAATATAAAGTAAAATATAAAAATAAAATATAGAAATATCGAAATAATTTATTTATATAAATAATAATAAATACATTTATAACATAATTAATACAAAATATAATTAATGATATTATTAATTATGTATATAAATCGCAACGAAATTTTCATTACCAAAAATTTTGGTTACATTGCTCAAATGATGTATTATTTCGCGAAGCGGTGTTCACAGCATTTGAGTTTAGTTGCAAGACGCGTTGCACTGGTCAATTGAAGTGTATCTCGATTTAGACGCAACGCATCTAGAGGAGCACCAGCTAGAAAGTTGATGTGGTTTTAAGTCTGCACAACATACACGTGCGTTGGTTGAATTAGGTTTTTGTAAGAGTTCCTGCCGAGCGTGTTCGAAACTAATTTATCGTTCGGATTTTACGCAGTTACTCTTCTTTCTTCAAATCCATCGTTTTTATTCATATTAATTTTTCATTTGTTTCTACATGGATTATTTATACTCTTTGTTAATCACTTATTGCGCATGCCATTTATTCCTGTGTTGTGTATAATATATTATTAGCGGGACGCGGAGAACAGAAACACAGCTGTGGTTTTCATTTGCGAAAGCAGGGAGAAAGCATATACTTTTACGACCATAAGAGCATACATGTCTACCGGTGCGATGCATCGGAGATAATTATCCGACCGAGAATGAAAATTCTCGGGGCAGTAAACGCCCCGTGCGCGGCGGTGATAAAAGGAAAACCACATCCTTGAATCTCTACAGTTATGTCCGGCATCCTAATAGAACAGGCCTGCTTGCTTGCCTGTAAGAACTTTAGATCGGCGAGAGGAGAGGTTCGATGTACTGAACGCTATGCGAAACATTCGAACCAATCGAAGCTAAGAAGCTACATTCTGATTATCTCTCTCTTTTTCTCTTTTTTAGATTCTTTAATTTTCCACTCGCTCTTCTCTCGCGGATATTTAAATTGCTATTTGATTCTATACATAGATATAGATCATTAAATCAATTCAGATAATCGAGATGTTTTGCCTACAGTTGGTCCTGACTAATTTAAAAAATAAATTTAATTTCTTTTACATTAACATTGTTACATTAACATTTGATATAAATAATTCTTGATGCAGAAAAATAATTCTTAAGGAATAATTAACTTATTTTTCAAATGTTTATAATTAATTTAATAATTTATTTAATATTTCATTCAAATTATCACAATTAAATAAATTATTATAAAATTATTTAAATTTCGAAAATTTTTAAATAAATTATTTTTTATTTATTCGACAATGAAAATGATTAATTCATTTATAAAGTAACTTTGTAAAATCATTTTTAATTTAAAAATACATACAGTTAGTCTTCAATCTTCAAGTTTCACAAAGATATTGGCGTATAGATATTTATTGATCGATGATATAAATACGAGAGATCAAAAACGGAGTACTCAATATTTCCGGAAGTGACGAATGTTCGAATTCCACTTCATAGATGAGTCGATTCTATTTCTGAAAGAGCTAATTTTGCTTTCGTTCGCTTAAGCTAAGGTATATCTTCGTTACGATTTTATCAGTATTGGAAACTGCTTTTTAGTAGACAACATCGGTTGAGTAACCGGCAATTTATGACTTCTCAGAGATCATGCTTTGACAAGAATCGTCGCATCCTTGACTCGCAAAAGTGAATCACTAGACCGAGTCGTGGTGATCGTATCACATTTGTTATTCGTCTTCCTCGAGTTCCCAAGTTCAAGGCTCCAACTTGTCTGAATTGCCAATTGTTATTGAATAGCATACAAGTCTTAATACAAGTTTCTATGAATATTTATACAAATGATAAAAAAATAACGTATCTTAAAAATAAAAATTTATTTTTTCTACTGTTATTTATTATAAAACGCAAAATGTATCACAAGTTTTACAAAAAAACAATATTTTCATCTTTTAATTAACTATCATCGTTAATACCTAATTAATAGCGCGAAATTAATTTGAATTAAAGATAAATGAATATTCTGTATGATAAATTTAACACATGTAAATTGATGTATTTATCACATATTTTAAATGCTAATTTTTTTATCCAACTTAAGAATTATAAGCAAAAGGGAGTACATAATTTTTTTAAGTTATCTTCCATGCAAAACAATTTTAAACAAATAGAAAATGTTATTCAAGAAAATTCCACAAAAAGTTGCGAAAGATTTTTGAATTGATAATAAAACGCAAAATTAACATTACGGCAACAGTTACATCATCGATGATACATCTTGCACTGACGACCCTGCTTTTATCTGTTCAATTCAGCGGCATGTAGTAGTACGATTGCAATTACATCATCAGTCGAATGAATGGACCCAACTCGTAATTCCGGCTAAGAGGAAACAGCGCCGAGAATTATTTACATGGCTTTATATGGCGAGAGATTACATGCCGCTATCGATTCAAGATGAATATCGATTACGTCGACGACGACGTAAACATATGCAAGAATAACCGAATGATAATTAGTCCGTGCGATTCCAGGTATTCGACAACAACGAAGGCATGATTAACGAAGTGCCGTGTAGTGATGCTATATCAGGAATCGTACAAGAGTCGCGTTTAAAATCTCAATACAAATTATGTCTTGATATAAACTATGATTTAAAATTTGTATAAGAAAGAGATACATGACACAAAAAAAATTAATGAAAATATGTATATCAGATCTACAAAAAGTAAGAGTAGAAAAAAGTAAGAGTAGAAATCACTGAAACTTATATTTGTATTTTTAATATTTTTAAATCAGATTGTAAAAAAACCTGTAAAAAAAATATAAATCATTAGAAAAAATAATGACATAGGAAAAGATTGACAATGAGTTAAAAAATATTACTTCATTAATTAGAAAATTTTTTTAAAAACTTCTTTTCTTTGGAAAATGAATATTATAAGTCTCACTTCCGGACTCTTTATCGAGTTTGAGAAGCGTTTGAAAGACTTCAGCGAAATCGCTGTACATTTGCCCGTATTTACACACTGAATACCTATCTCGAGAATGTCGTCATTCTATTCTCTTCCTCGGTCACAAGCATGATGAATCATTGCGCACGTATGATTCGCGGAAGGCAGTGCTTATTACATGCACCGCTATTGCGAGGATCCCCTCCATTAAACGTCGTGTTCAAGCAAATTCATGGTCTATCTAAAATGCAAATCTTACAATTGATAAATTGATTGCAACAGTGATCCAAGAGTAATAGTTACGTCATTGGCTAACGAAAAAAGGAAGTTACTCATCCAAATAATTCAAAATAAATATAAAAGAAAATTTATTATTAACTTTACATTCTCTTTTTTCTCTCTTTCTCTCTTTTTTTACCTGTATGTATAAGTATAATAATGTTAACGTAACAGAAAATTATTAAAGAAATTATAAATATATGTTTATATTGACATAAATATTTTCTCAAACTCCTAAAAAACCAAGCTTGTATGCAAATTTTTCTTTTTAATTTCATAGCCCTGTTCTTATCAATTTTCTCTATAATTTTTTCTGTAAGCAATTAAAGATGTAAAAGGTGTCTCTTGTTCGAATTTGTTGCCGATGCGATTCTTACTTCGAGTGACACCTTGCCTTTCCTTTGCGACTACTTCAATCCCTACTCTTCTTCTTCTCCTTCTTCCTTGTACAGCCAGCTGATTCCTTACCATCGTAACGATACGGCGGCGATGTCTTCCTCATTATATCGTAAGGTCGTCAGTAGACGCGTCGACTCCGTTGACAGTAAATGCGTGAATCATCGAGTCGATGATATGATATCAAGAGATCGCGACGGCAAATCGGCAGTACATCCGTGAGTTTCGCGCAGTGAACAACGTTACTTTCAGGAGACCTCTCTCGTGATTTTAGAGGTGTTGACATCTAACAGAATTTTATCATCTTTTCTCTTATTTTTAATGAAGTAATTAAATGCTTAGGAAATAATATAAATGAGAATTATACTAGTAGAGACATTAAAATAGTAACAATTGATTAATGTATAAGTGAATAATGTTTAAATATTATATAAACTCGTTTGTAAGGAAGTACAGGAAAGTGACAGTTACACAGTATGATTTATCAAGATTGACTCGACAATTAATTTTAATGTCAACAGTATTTGTAATCACGGTAGAATTAAAAAATGATAGAGTTATTTCAATAGACTTTACAAACGTGACCTCGCGTGTCGCGATAATCGCATGAAAATGTGCATTTTATCGTTGTCGATCTAAAAGAAAAAAACAAACAGAAATTCGTGAGACAGAGAGGAAAATGTATTTTCAATGCGTTTACAAGTATTCTCATGCACGCGAGTCGTCGTTTATAGCACCGGCTGCTACGTGACTTCCTCACGGAAATAAAACGAACATTTCGATTCTCTTCGATTGGAGTCTGTTCGATCCTTGTACTATAAGTCTTTTAAAATTACGTGGTCGAAATTTTACGATATTTATTACAGATAATACATATATTTATATTACAGATAATACATATATTTATAATAAAATCACAAAATTGCGAAAAATAATAAATACTTAATAATAATACTATTGTTTACCTGTTATTTTTAACAATGAATATTAAATGAAATAATGTAATTAGTTGAAAATAATTTATAGAAATTATTATTAATAATTTATAATAATTTATTTTATAATCTATGAAATCAATTTTAGCTTCTATGAAATCAAGAATATTATTAATATTTTTGCTCATATTTTCATTGCATTTGCATTCTCTTTAATTTAGCAATCAATAGAATCGATTATAAAGAATTTAATAATTGCTCTTAAGCTCTTGCTGATAATATACTTTGTAACATAATTTTCTATTTATTTTTCTCCGAAAGAATTTAGAAGTGCGTATTAATTTAGAATAACATATTATTTTTACGTTATTTAGTATAATTTGATAAATTTCATCTCGACATTGGTACTGTATACTATTACACGGGAATTTGCTCACGGTAATTATAGATTAGTTCTTCGAAGCACTTGAGAAAACGTTTGGTACGCGTGTTTGCAGTTTGCTCGCATTGCGGGAATTCTTTATTCGCGTAAATAAGCCGATGTATTTAAACAGCTGTCGTGACGAATTATTGTTGCGCTAAAACCTAAATATCGAACTGTATAATGATACTCAAAAAAGAATGATGGTAACTATAAAGGTGACAACTGTGCAAGTTTTGTCCACAATACGTGGAATTAATGGCATAAATATAAATAAGTGGCATAAATATAAATAAGTGGCATAAATATATTGAATAAATTATTGTATAATTGTAATAACTCTAAAACAGTTTACTCATTTATGTGCTGTGTGTGTTAATTCTACATATGAAATGACACTTGTATAGTCGTCACCTTTATAAAGTTTGTATGGTACAAAGTAACTACAAAGTATGTAGTGTTTTTTCTCTAAGTGTATGGAGTTATTTCCAATTCAAAAATTTTTAATTCTGAAAAAACATTCCAATATAAATTATTAATTTCTTATCAGACTATTTTGTTTCTTTTTACATTGTGTTTTTTTATAGCTTATGCAGAAATAGATTTCCTTGAATTTATAGAATGTTATTCTTCAGAGATTAGTCACATATTACTCAAACACGGAACTAGTTCACAATAACATTCTTATCGATGGTCTTTTCTCGCGCTTCGATAAAGTCATATCGCTTCAAAAGTTCAATCGAACGCATTCCCGCAATTTTTGGCTTTGGTCCGACAAAGATTCCGAGAAATTACAAATATTCGAGTCGAGCTAAATCGATAACGCGTCTTATAGGACATCTTATCACGTTCTTAAATTATAGTGCAAAGATCATTCTATATGTTGATCTTGTGCCGTGGGAAACTTGCCTGATATCATTTCTTTGCAATTCATTTCAGTGCCATTCGATATTTATAGAACGCGACAAGATGAAGTGTCAATTAATTATACATTCCATTAAAAATTAAGACAGACTGGAGATACATACACATATACATTTGATATCAATTTTATGTACATTTGAGATAGATTTATGTAACAGATTTATATTTCAATTTCTTTTTCTAATTTTTCTTTATTTCTTGTTTACTTTATTATTGTATAGTTATTCGAATTATTTCATTTTACTTTGCAACTCTTTCTTATTTTAATTTGTGTGCTTTCCTTTATTTTCTTCTATCATAATTTTTAGTTTAATAATAATTAAAAGAGAAAATCAAACGCGATTAAACAAGTCTGAATGTGGATTAGGTATTTAAATATGATAAAATATATAAATATAAATGTACCTATACAAGTAAACTTATTCAGGTTTGACACGAGAATAAACATCAACAATCGTGAGCATCTGCGTGAGGACATTGAAGAGTGTGACGTGAACTTTCTCGGGTGTTATATTCCATAGAGAAAGAACTGAGAGTGTTCGTTGTGTATGATTTTATGAATGAGCGTCGATAGAGGATTAAACATGCTACACAAGCATGGAAGCAGATCACATGGCGCTGTGTATAAAGGCAGAGGCGCTTTTCTAAAATCCGTAAGTTGCCAAGCAAGCTTATTGTATCTCGCACTTTTATTATCCGATATATTCATCAGCCGAGATTTTTTCAAGTGAAAGCTGACAAGTTCTACGACATATACATAGAATGGACTGAGCATTGCCAAACACCTGCTATAGAATGAGAGGTAATTCATAAGAAATCTATTTTATCTCTTGCTAGCATTTTATTGACGAGTTTGTCTGTTACTAGAATTAATTTTTTGCCAACAATTGGAAACTTTAAAGATACCATCGATATTTTAATTGTGAATTTTGATAAATAAATTTAAATCTATAAATATAAATAAAATTTAACCGAATTTGTATGATGAAATAGAAATGGTTAAAGCCTAGCTTTGACAAGTATATCAGAATTTTTTAAATTTTATAAAATACAGAACAATGTAAAATTTTTGTTTCTCGAAGGTCTCCTTTGTTGATGTAAGAGTTAAAATTCATGTTAATCCGGCGGATCTATGGAGAATTAAATCACAATTCTTAATGAGATGCTAATCAGAGATACAAAATAGGCTTATATATATATATATATATATATATATATATATATATATATCTACTATAGTATAGTAGTACGCGCTATTAGTACTATTGTACGGTACTAACCTAATTTACTT
>NW_012130083.1:5199953-5237603 GCF_000143395.1 Atta cephalotes
ACGTTACGTAGTAGTAAAGTAAATTAACTAACTAACTTAACTTTAACTTAAGTAAGTAAGTAGTAGTAACTAATAGAAGTAAGTAATAAATAAGTAGTATATATATATATATATATATATATATATATATATATATATCTCATTGTATAGTAGGCGCGCATTTAGCTATTGCGATACCCAATTTATTCTGCATGTCGATATCTAGAATATTAGGTGATAGTGAATATACAGTGGATGACCAATCAAAAATTGATTCTAAATTCTTTAAGCTAATCCGTTATTAAAAATTTGTCACCAATCAGAAATTAGCCCTAAATTATATTCAGCCATTAGCGCAGTGGCTTATCTTGTATTCTTACATGGATGTCTACGATGGACATCCTCTTTTTCCTTAATTCTTCAATTTTCATCGATCTTTTCAAGCACCACTGCACTTTATAATCTAATAGTAACGTCACATTTGTGTCATATTATCACATTAACGTCATATAATCATGGATGCGTCACGGGTTACAAACGAGATTCGCGCGTCTCATAATATCTGCCGGGTGATCGGCGCCACGTCATGATTGTCCGTTACGATGAGTGCGGGAGAGACATGTGACAGTGTGACATCATCGTGCTAAAAGGATGGACGATGTCACACGCCCGTCGATATATCGACCTCTCCGCGAGTTCGATCCCCCGGTAGTTAGTGCCGCAACACGTGCACGTGTACACGTGAACTCGCGCGAGCCACGCGAGACCAGGTCAGGTCCTTTTCGCGCGCGCAACGATGACTAATCGTTGTTGATTGTTGTGATGACTGCTGGCTTCTCGCGTTCGGAATCACGGAACGAGTCCAGGACAACCAACATTGTCGATACCCGATGTCGCGTCGTTGCATTTTTTGCATCTCAAATTAAACGCATATCTTTAGAAACTGAGATGAGACAGAGGAATTGCAATCGAAATAAATAAACGTTCTCTATTTCACGAATAATCTCATATTTACGGATTGCAAATGGAAACAATCGTATTTTTACAGACGAATTCTAGGGGATAGGTGATTAACAGGTATTATTAATGCTATTATTTTTTTTTTTTTTACTAAGAAATCGTATTAATCATTATGAGAATTCTAGGAGTTTTTCGATAAATAAGTTAAGAGAAAAGATAATTCAACGTAGACATTTGTATAGGTTTGATTATTTTGATTAATGTAAAGTGATTTTTATTACGATAAAACATGCGTAACGAAAATATATAAGATATTTATTCATTATTTCGTAAGGAATTCCATATCCTCTAAAGAATCGAAAGAAACCATTCGTTTCAAGGTATATTCAATAGCTGACATCGACGGATTTTATTTGTTTTATTTTTTTTTTCATACTGATTAAATAAGTACAAGACAAATTACTGCTTCTTTTTATCCTTAATGTTTGTAAAAGAGATATTATTTTAAACTCTTATTATTATACATATAAATTATTAAAAAATTATATATATTATTGCATATATTATTAAAGTATTATTAAAAAATTGCATATTTTTTTATTTTCGATGCGTAGTATTATGTTAAGTACTAAACAAACTGATGTTTTTTCCCATAAAATTTTCTTCAAAATTTTTGCTAGAACGATTTAACAGTTTCTCACATTTTTTAAAGAATATGCTTCTTTTCAAGAAAGACAGAAATGCTGGAGGAAGGAAAATGTTAAATGTTCGTGTTATAAATCGATGATAGTTGGGATTCAAGAAATATTTTCGTACATTTCGTAACGTGTGTTTTACAACATACTTAACACGCACTTTCGTGCATTCTTCGAAGCATCGTTTGAACGCCGCGGCGTCGCGACATATAAACGTTTCATGAAGAGTCTCAAATGTGTTCGGTATACACCTCTCGGTAGCAAATCGTCTCGGTTTCCATTTCTGTTCTTCTCGGAACGGAATCCGCCGACTCTTCACGGGCTTCCACCTTTGCGAATCGCTTCTTCGGATTCGCGTTTGTACCGTGCGATAAACCGAGTCTTTACATACGCATTCCTTATGTAATCGAAACGTCGCATGATATTAAACTGGAAACAAAAAGTCGTTTTACAAAATGAATTTCTTTAGTATCTTTAATATCTTTTTTTTATAATTTTTTTTTATACTACACTTCAGACTATCTACTTAATATTTATTTATTGCTGCTGATTTATTTAAACCGATTCATTTGTTTATTCTACGACGAATATATTTTGTATTGTACAAATATATACCGTTTATATATTTTTAACCACTTAACTATTGCATGAACCTTGACAATATCGCTAACAATACTACATTTATCGTATGTCACGATATCAGACATGATTAAATCGCATGTATGAATATATTTCATAGCGGAAATGCCAGAAAATTCTAGTCAATATAATAAATATATCGACTGGCTATTTTTAGCCACAACACATTTGTCTCTATTCCTTGAAATTTTGATAACGATAAATTTAATCAAGATAATGCGTACTTTATTGTTCATGAACATACATATTATATCACCGATATTTCGACGAATTTCAAGTACATAATTAATCATGCCCTCGCTTGACTCATCGCATTACTTCTGAAAGGATTTATTTGCATTGATATTCAAATATTTATCAATTGCATATGAAATTTTTACGTCTGATAGCACTCCTTCAAATGTTTATTGAAAGAGGCATTTATTTGCGTTTAAATTATGTATTTTTTAACTAAAAAAAAGTTATGAAAATAATTACAAATGTTTCTATATTGTATCTAAAAGTAATACAAAAAGTTTAACAGTAATTTAGAACTTGGTTTAAAAATTATTTTAAAAAAAAGAAGAATTATTTTAAAAGAAGTATAAGAAATATATTTTTAAAATTAAGTTATATTTAAATAATTAATTAAGATAAATAATTATTTTATTTAAGTTAATTATTTAAGTTAATTATTAGTTTATTAAGTTATATTTAAATAATTAATTAAGTATTATTTAAAAAATTAAATAATGATAAAATTTTCATTTCAACTTTAAAATTGTATTAAATAAAATATTGCCCTTATTTAATTGTTTTACATAACATTTATTTTGATATGGAAAGTATAAATTTCTAATTTTATTCACTTTCTACTAGAGAGAGACTATATATTTTTGATATATTCTTAAGATATTAAGAAAATAATATTTTGAATGATTTTTCTAAAATTATATATTTTTGAAAATTATATATTTTTTTATATAAAAGAACTGAATAGAGATAAGAGATAATTAGAAAAAGATTTACGTTTTAGAAATAACTAAAATATTTTAGAGATATATATTCTTTTATTTCACGCTTCTTATCTCTGCATATTATTTGATTGATTTTCGATCGAATCTTTATAATTTCTTATTTTTAAATTGATAAGAAAAAAATTAAATTTTAGCTTTAATTTTTGGAGAGAAGAAACAATAAATAAGAAATAAAATAAAACAATTTAATAATGAATGGATGTTTTTTTATTAATATGAATCTACAAAAGTAGAAATTTTATTACGAAAGAATGAGTTAATAGACAATAATAATGTGTATAACGTAATTATATTCTGAATACTATCTTATATTTATATTTATTGTACTTATATTTATTGTATTTACAACATATATTATTGTAATTATACAATGATACATAAATTGCATTTTATACGTAACAAATAAGTTTTAAATATAAAAAAGAAGAAAAGTGGCAACAAAATAAATCGACATCAAAGAAACAGACTCTTTAATTTGCTCCAGTATCGAAAACTTGAAACTCTTGTTTTCAAGGCAACGCGACATCATGAAATACGTCCAGAAATCGCCACTGCTGTATAGTTACACCAACTGGCCTCCTTTATGCCTCCTTTATGCCTCCTTTATGCCCATAACCGATGGAACATGCACATGGAAACGAGTTTCTGACCGCACAAGGCGCCTTTGTTTTAAAACTCTGCGAGTAATATATCAGGGTTAATTCATTTTATGAGTAACGTCAAATAAGAGTAATATCAAAAATGATGATTAGAAGAAATCGATGATTAGAAGAAATCAAAGAAGCTCAAAATGCAAATGATGTTTGGTAATGTCTAATTTCAAAGATTACAATTTTTTAGAATTGATAATGAGAAATCTAATACTGCAATTTTACACACAAAAACGAGAAGAAAATGTCTTTTTCAGAAAGTTTTTAGAAAATTTCCAAATAGCCTCGCATTCCCACACGGTGTATAGCATTACAAAGTAGAATGCGCGAAAGAAGTGGACACTGCCACGAAAGGTTAATCCGGTATATGAACATCAGTAACGAATCTTACTGATCTTAAGCCCATTTCACACTTGAGTGCTGTTGCAAATTGATAAAATGATCAATCCGCCGATTAAATAATCTTATATGAATTTATTTCATATGGAACTGGAAAAAGTCGACTTTCTTCTTTCACTCTAAATTTTTTGTTAATAAACTAAA
Source organism: Atta cephalotes (assembly GCF_000143395.1). NCBI lineage: Eukaryota > Metazoa > Arthropoda > Insecta > Hymenoptera > Formicidae > Atta > Atta cephalotes. Next base: position 5,204,436 of record NW_012130083.1, read on the forward strand.
CATACTTTTAAATGTAATATTAGGTATGGGAAAAAGTTCGTGGCGTTTTTCCCATTAGATGGCATTAAAAAAACGCCATGAACTTTTTCCCATATCTAATATTTCAATATATACATTTCTAGACGCTTTTTAATGCATTTGTCTATTATTTTTCTATTATTTTCGCACACACTATTTTCTGCAAAAATTGAGATAATTTTTTTTTAATGAGGTGTGATTCAGATTTTTCTCGACCGATTTATTATTTCAACAGCATTTATTTGAGCCTTTAATTACGGATGGAAAAGAGATTCGTCAGTTGTGAATGCGACTTCATGTATAATACCAACGATGTCGTCTTCGAATCGGTTCTTTGTGTCTGGCAAGAGTCAAGACGCCTACAGCTGTCTGCTAATAAAAATCTGCTTTCTCAGCGATAGCGACTCTCGATCACTCCGAAATATATGTAAAATGTGTACGAAGAAATTGATTCTCGTGATATTTCACGTTGCATTGCTTTGTGTTTCCTCTATTGTTGAAAATTTATTCTATCATTAAAATCTCTCTACTCGGAAGAATCAGATTAAAAACTCTGATTAAGAACTCTTCAATATTTTTTATTAAAACGAAACTAAATATCTAAAATTGAATTATAAATTAACAATATTAATTAAAATTAAAATTAATATTGGATAATTTTATATAATTAATGTAATATAATTTTTATTTTAAAATACAGACGAGAGCAAAGAAAAATTTTTGGAGAAATTTTGTTTTTCAAACGAATATGCTAAGTATATCAAATTAATATTTCATTAATACTTTTAATTAATATAATTTCTTATGAATATTTGAATATGTAAAGTTCAACTCTTTATGTTTCTTTCAATATTACCTTTGAACTCTCTGTTGGATCTTGTCGGAATTTCTCTTACACAGTCAATTTTCGAGTACTGATCGCTCAATAGTTTTCGGCTAATGAGACGACTGATATCTGGCAGGAGTGCGAGTAATATCACAGCAAAGCGGCCTCTTTTAAATTGTTATTGCTGCCGGGCACAGGAAAAAGCCACTCGCGAATGCTATTTATGGCCATCGTAAATCAAACGGCGCCGAAGAGCGCGTGGCTGCCGCAACGCGACGTGACGCGACGCGACGAGAGGCGCGAATATATCCACGTACATTCGTTAACTCATCGAGATCCTCTTTTACACCCACATATTTATTCAACCAGCCCGGTAACGTCAAAACTGTCGCGCCCTGGAATTTCAAGAAGAAACCCCTTGACATTCCGAGATCAAAATCGGAATCCCTCAACTAATCTCCGCCCTAATCTTTGAAGCTCCTCGATCGAAATTTTAAAAATCAAACTCCGAGATCTATTATGACATATTTTTTTTTATAATGCAAGATCTAACAATAAAATTCCTGGATTGTAGCAATAAAAAATAGACATCTCAGATAACAAAACGTTACTTTCAAAGTAGTCCTCCATGACATCAATACACTCCACATATTTTTGATACAAAATATTTTTTATAGTTTGTAGTTAGAATGCTATTCAGAACATTCGTCATATTTTTTTTAATATCTCCAACGTCTTGAAGATATTTATTCTTCATTATGTTTCTGAGCTGTGGGAATACCACGAAATCCGAAACAATTTAACATTAAAAAAATATTAGATTTGGTGGGTAACTAATCTCAACAACTCATTTCTAATCAAAAACATTTTTTACGATGATTCCTTTGTGTGTAAGGTCGTTGTCATGCTTTCTTGACTAAGAAAGGGGTTGTTGAGATTAGTCATCCTCTTTATCTGACTTTTTTTTTGTTATTTCTACAGCTCAAAAACATAAAAGGTAAACATTTTTAAAACGTCGAATTCAAACATTCAAAGGAATGTGAGCGTTTTGAACAGTAGTTTCTAACTACGGATCTTAAAAAAACTTAAGACTTATTATCAAAAATGTGTTAAGTATATTGATGTCATGGGAAATTACTTTGGAAGATAAAATATAACTTTTGTCATCTGAGATGTCTGTGTTTTTTTTTATTATTACAGTTTAAGAAGTTTATTATCAGACCATGTTATTTACAAAATTATTAATTAAAAATATTATCAATAATATCTCCAAAAGTTATATTGCTAAGTGTTAATAAGAAATCAGAATCGTTAAAATTACAGATACAAATATCCGAAAATGTTGAAGAATTATTTTAATTAAATTTAATTGAAATAATATTAGAGTCGAACTGAGTGTTAATTTTGTATAAGACTACGCGACCGCCAGGACGGGTTAGAGTCTTCAGTGCCTATCGAGGACACCCGGTATACTTTCGCCGAAATTCCGCGACTGCGAGTTTCTTCACGCACCTCGCCGGACTGCATTCCGCTCTTTGTGTCCCTCTTTTCTCGCAGACAGTGTTAAGCTTCTTCGCGGTCGTCACTTCGTAGTCAATACTGATTTACAGTGGTTAAACTAAGCAGTTTCCGCAAAGAGACCTTGACAAAGAAGCTTCGGAAGATTATTCGTGTGTCGAAGAGATAGAGCTAAGGAGAGTTCTTTTCCACGTTTTTGAGCTTCGTGAAATTCTAAAATTTTCATCAAATTTACTAAAGTTTTGAAGTTTAAATTCGAAATTTAAAAAAATTGAAAATTAAAATACGAAAACGTTGAATAACATAGAGCACGAAAGTCTCAAGAAGACCTGTTTGTATTCGATATCTCGAAGAAAGACCTAAAGACTGACCTAAATTCTTCGTGTGGTACTTTGTGCCCTGCCCCGAACTAGAGAGATAAGATAGACCCGACATTCCTTTTGATTATAAATCATTCAAGGGCCGTCACAATCTTGTTAAAAAACTTTAAACAACTGGATTTTACCTTTTTTTTTATTTGAGAAATACGCTGAAATACGGGAAATATGCGGTGATCTTAATTAACACACGATTTGCATTTTTGATCAATGAAAGGCGGCGCGGAAAAATGAATGAAATAATAGGTTTCCTTAATGATTCTTCCAGATTGCGCTCTCGTAAACTTTCTATCAAGTGGTTTATTGTAAAAGCACTTCTCTAGATGTACTTTCGACCGGATAAAAGAGAGAGACTTCTTACATAACATTGCAACGACGGCGCTGACAAAAAACGTCGTCTCTTTACTGTCATCGTTCTAGGAATCGAGTTTATTTATCGTCGTCCCACTTGCCTCACTGGGGGTTATGCTCTTAATCGAGATCGAAAAATCTTATTTTTATGGAACATAAGCTTCCCAGAATCGCAGCGTTAATTAGAATGTTTCCTCAATCCATGCTTGATATCATCAATTTTCGTTTTAATTTTTTCGAGTAAAACTTTATTGATCTCATTCATTTTTTTTCTGTAATCAATCTTTTAATCAATCTTATTATCCATAAAAGAAATTTAATAAAAGAAATCTAATTTAATCTCTATATTTTATTTATTTATATTTATCATATAATCTTTTCATTTATCTTTTTCAAAATTAATATTTACTTGCAGCAGAATTTTACTACAATTTAAATCTGTTTCATTACTTCAATTTAATCATTTTCGTTGCTCCTCTATCTAATCAAGATCTATTAAATTTTGTCTCTCTTTATCTGATCGAGATCTATTAAATTTCTTTTCGACCTAATTAATTAATTTCAGACAGAAGATTCCGATGCAGATGATAAGCAAAAGTAGAACTTATGAATAATAATAGAATAGAACTAGCCATTTCCATTTAAATCCCGTCCCTTTAACTCACCGGCGATCACGTGCGCGCACGGTTCGTAAGTTCGCGGCGGTGGCGTCCAGGGGTGTCACGTGACCGGCGGTGCCATGTGACCAGCGTGTCGCTATCGTACGCGCGGTACCGTCCGTTACTCCTCCTCAGTGCGAGCGCGACCGGCGTGTGCGATGCTTGTCGATTGTGGAATTTGTGTCGTCGCTCTTTGTGCCAATCGCCGTCGCCGGCACGCCGAAACGCGACGTACTATCCGTCCGCGCGACCTCGGTTCTTCTGTGATTTGCTCGACGCGCAGTCCGCTCATCCTCTGGACCGTCTCTTCTCGATTCTCGCCGTCGAGCTCTCGCCAGGAAGACGCGTGAGCTACGTGGCGATCGGACGCCAGCCAGGTGTCAGCTGGGTGTGCACTCCGCTTTCTCTCTTTCTATCTATCTTTCTCTCTCTCTCTCTCTCTCTTTCTTTCTCTCTCCATCCCCCCCTCCTTGTCTTTTTCCGAGTGTCATGTTTGCAGGACGATCGGCTAGAAAAACGTGGTTGTTCGACACTTCAGAGTTCGAATTGCAGCGCGAATGTTTCGGGGAAGTCCCTATCGATCTCCAGACAGGAGTTCCTTTCCCACATTTCTAACGCTGTAGATCCTGAAATAGCTAGTCCGTGTGTTGCATTATCGGAGACAGCAGAAGCGATAACAGCAGAAGTTATCCTCGCTTCCTCTTCTTTCGAGTATACCACGCCGGTTTGTCTTTGTCTAGGAACAGCACGTCAATCAGCCGCGCGAGAGATACGCGGCTGATAGATATACTCCCTAGAGCGAATGCTCAGTTTCAGATTTCCGTACGATCGCGTTCAAAAAGTAACTTGATCTAAACGTTTGTTAAATTTGACAACGGAATTTTTGAGTTATTTCTAACATTTTCATCAACTTGAAATTTTTTCGCGTTAATCTCAACTTGTTAAATACGCACTCCAAAGTGGAAAATAACAAATCTCTTTTGAGATTCGATCCTCACACTTGGACAATATTTAAGAGTCTTTAGTTAGGACCGGTTTTTATCTGTTTGATTAGAAAGAATTGTGGTCCTTGACTTAAACATGACACCTGCTTTTGGAGCATTCTGGTTTTTTGAGCATTTATGCTTAATTCTAGATCTCCTACATATTCCAAAAATACCCACAGAGTTTAATAATTTTTTAAATTATTTATAAATATAAAATATACACATAAAGTTGACTTAACGTAATATCATAGAACGCATATTATGTCATTATTTTTCTTTTTAGAAGAGAAAACTAAAATAAAAACTAAAATTTTAGTGTAAAGAAAATTATATTTTATTAGAATTATTTTATTGAAATTATATTATTGTGCGAAAAGGTAAAGTTAAACCGGCTTTACGTCGGTCAGTTTTCTGAAAGATACCGGATATTGCATCTCGTGTATTGCACGCGTCCGAGTTTTACCCACGCCTATGCAAATCCCGCGGAATTATCGAAAGAATGGACGGAATGTAACGTATCGCCCATCCACGCACGTCTCGCGATAGTTGCACTTGTGCCGATTGTATAATTGCATTTATACCGCGAAACGAGCTCCTAGAGTGCAACAATTGGTGCACACTTTGCCGATGTATTGTATTTTGGCACACATCTCACAGTGCGCTCGCAATTGTAAGAATCGAAGGAGTGAGTCTTTATGCGATATATTAAGTGTATTTAATGTTGCACGAAGAAATTAAGAAAGTAATAAACTAGAAATAATTAAAGTAGCCCAGTTGCTCTCGTAATTATTAAAATAAATAAAATTTAATTGATAATATTATAAGATATATATGCTGTGAGCACTATGTAACATTTGGATGAGGTCCTTCGAATTATATATCGTTCCTTCCTATAAAAATATAAAAGTTACGCCACTGCGATCTTACTTAACTACATTGTTTATGTCGTAAAATTATATGTGCATTGTGCAACATATAAACGATATAATGACAGCGTGTAACTCTTTCGTCGAAATTATTAAATTTAAGTGCAGTTTATTTTGAAGTTAAAAGGTTTCTACATGACATTATCTTGCTTTTTTATTGATAGCCTTTAATTTATATGGCATACGAAATATATCGATATATCGACGAATATAATCACTCAATACTGACCACGAAGAAAAGAACAAAAGGGTAATATATTTAAAATCATTTTTAAAAGCGAAATTTACATTTTTTTATATTTCCGTGTGTTAATTATTTTCTATGAAATCCTCTTGCTAGCTTTTTCAGAACCGTTCTGTTATGTAATCACATGCAGGCTGAACAATGGCGAAGTACAACTGTCGAGTTTTATCGAACATTTATATCGACCTCAAGCAGTCTCGAGCATTCTCGATGGTATTTCCGTCAGCGAGCTTACAATTAATATTCCATCATACGTAGACGGCAAATCGGTGCTCTACGCGAGACTGGAAAGCTTGATCACCTTTAGGAATCGGAGCGTTTTATCGAGAGATCCGGGTTCGATCGCGCGTGATTTCTTGATCGAGCTTTTTATTAACGTACGCGTGGGCTTCGCATATATCGCTCTCGTTTACGCACTCAGCGTATACTTTCGTGCATACTTTCGTGCAGTCCGATAGCAACGCGAAAACCTACTGCGAGAACTCACTAGTCTTTCTAGTCTCGCCAAGCTCGAGCTGCCAATTATTTCCCAGAGCCTATTATTAGGCCCTTGCAGAAGGCGAATTCCTGCGCCAACTTGATTAACGCGCAATTAAAACATCCGTACACACGATCGTTAACACGTCTCCATCACAAATAAAATAAATGTCTACATATAATTTTATTGTAATAAATATTTAAATATCCTGATTGCTATTCATTTTGACGATAATACTATCCGTTGCAGATGTCGGAATTCCCGGTGGAAGGAGGCGAAAACATGCATACTGCCATGGAGAATTTTCAAAAGAAAAACCTGGTGACTGGCAGGACGCATCACGTCACGCATCATCCGCAGGTCACCACCACGTCATCGCAGGTGATTATCTCCAACTCGGACTTTTGTTGTCTCTCTTTCTTTGACTATCAAATATTTGCGCGCGCTTCTCGAATGTTGCGATTCTTTGAAAAATAGGAAAGACGCGTCACTTGTATTTCAGTCACTAATATTTTCGCAGGACTCAATACACGTCTCTTCTCGCAGTATGTTCCGCGTATTTATTGTTAATTAACATGCGAGAGATACGGTTATTTTTCTGAAATGAATTTGAAAATCTATTTGTGCAAAACTAAAAATCTTCAGAGGACAGATTTTTTTCTTAACGAAAAATATCAATGCATTTAAAAAAAAAACGATTAATAATTTAATATAATAATATATATGATGCATTATATTGTATGTATCATTATATGTTAAATTATTTATATATTAATACGTTAAATTATTAATAATTGTATAATACATTAATAAATTAATAATTTAATACCATACAGTGTCTATATAATTTTCACTGTATTAGTATTAATATAACATTGTAAGTTTTAAATCCATATCAGTTTTAAGATTAACATTAACATGGTGAGAATTATACAAACATCGTATGATGTTAAATCTACACCGAGATTTTTTTAGAGTATGGGAGAAGAGGAGTTATATCGAAGTTATATCGAAGAATATATCTAAATCGTAAAATTCTAAATTGGAAACTGCATTTTCTCATGTTTTTGTATTATCGAATTATTAATTGCACTAAATTCGGTACATTGAATTAATCTGTTCGCAATAAATTAATACGTTAACTCCGAAATGTTTTACGCACGATTGTATTTTTCGAATGGAATTTAAATCCAAAGACCTACACTTCACGCAATTTTGCATCTTTGTGAACATTTAGCAGAAGCGAGTTGCGATATGCTGCAATATTTATTTGGCCTTGCTACTTCGGGGAAAATCCTAGACGTAATAGATATAGATGTGTATTTTCTGATCTCCGTATCTGTGCTCCATTAGAAAGAATAGTAACAGCATCATTTTTCTTCAATTTTATCTCTTTTTAACTTGATACTTTAGAAATTTAGAAAAAGAAAAAAGAGCTATATCTCACTCTTTTCGATTGTGACAACTTCGCAGAAGTGCGCAATCTATTCTTATTACGAGGAAAACACGATCGTCATCTTCTTCGCAGATTGTTTCTTCTAATTCAAGAAGTACCTGTGAAGACTACGCGGCCTATCTGTCTTCCTATATAATCTTCTCTGCGTCAGCTATAGATGAAGTGTCCGGCGCCTCCGACGCCCACATCTGAGACGAATTTCCTGAAAGTAATCACAGAAATTTAGAATTATTCATCCGTTACGCTTTTATTATCGACGCGATCTGTGCTAAAAGCGCCTAAAATAATAATCATCGTCATTACTCGCGCAAGTCAATTGATTCGCTTGACTGACGCTTGCCATTCACATTCTTATCTAATTTATTTCTCTATATCACCAGATAGGTATATTACCGGTCAGATTAATATCTCAGAAAGTTTGATTGTTAATATTTGATTACTAATTTAAAAAATTAAGTGGAAAGCTATAATTAATACAAATTACATTTTTGAACCTCTTATTAAATTGTTAATTGTGAGATAGCAAAAGTTGATTATGATATTGCGCAATATTAATGGTATAGATGGAAAGAAAATTGATAGGCAAATCTGTCGAAATTTCTAAAAGGATTAATGATAATTAAGCATTGATTAAAATTAATGATAAAATAAATTACATTTTCGTTTATTGGATTTTTTATGTCATCAGAATTAAAGGTAAATCAAATTTCAGTCAGAAAGAAAATTATATTTAATATTAAATGCGTTGTGTGCATAAGAATTTTTATATGAATGACATGTGTGACATGTATGTCGCGGTTAAAGTGGCTACACGTCTCGCCAGCAAAACCACTTGTCAAACTATCTCCGATCATTGAGCAATCAGAAGTGATAGCTCGAAAACGATTACAGGCGTTTACTACGCAATGTAGTCGCCCACGTGCATATTTTTCCATTGAAGATTAATTCAGCAGAATCTTGGTGAACCTTGGTACCATGCTTCAAGGTCTCTTCTCTCATCATTTCGAGAGAGCGTTGCTCCTTCTAAATTTACCAGGCCCTTTTTGTCTCCAGGTTTGGCCGAGTCATCTCGTACATCGTAATGACTTTTGGCTTATCGCCAGCAGTCATTGCTGTGATTGCTACAACAGATGCTGTTTACATTTTTCCCTTTAAACCTGTCTAGTTCTTTTGTTTGTTCGAACTGTACTTTTCATTTGTGTAAAGCGAAATATCTGGCTTTAGTTTAAAAAAAAAGATTATTCAGCAAATCTTGTTATGATAGTCGAATTATCGAAAATATTCACTATTAATAACAATAAACTTAGAGAAAGAGGAATAGTTATATGAAAGAGGAATAGTTATAAAATGAATAATTTGCATATGCATTACACATTTAATGTGTATATGAAAAGTTTTATTATATTTATTATATTGTATTCAAATATTAAGCCGATGAAAAAAATTATTTTTTCTAATTATACTTTTATAGCAGTAAAACAATTAAACAATTTTTTTTATTTATTTTATATTAAAATAAAAAGAACTTACTTATATGACATAAGTATAATACACAAAAATGTCGAGAGAGAGAAAGAGAAAGATTAATTTAAATAAGACTATCTCTCAAAAAATTAAAGAATAAAATCAAGAAATAAATAAATGATTACAAATTTGATATATTTAATAGAAAGACGGAAAAGAGAGATAGAGATAAAGAGAATCTTGGAGCGGGAGATTCGAAGCGAGTGAGTCATCTTATACGGATCTTAAATAGAATGAAAACGGCTTTTGACTCGGCAGATGCTGACGACAAATCAGAGCCAACATCAGAGTAGTAGCAGCACCAGTACCAGTACTAGTAGTAGTAGCAGCAGTAGCAGTACGAGCAGCAGGGTGGCCAAGTCCTCGCAGAGGATTCTCACCTCGTCTTCGTCGAGTGAGATGAAGGCGAGCTCCATGAAAAGTGATCTGACGGAACTCAAACGCGGTATCTCGGAGATGAAGAACATCTCGACCAACTTTTCACAACGGCTGCGCAACAGCATGGAGAACCTCGTAGACAGGTTGGTTCATTCTCAAATAAATTAATTCTGAGAATAATAAATTATTTCTGAGAATAGATTCAATTCTTAAAAGATAGACTTAATTTTTGACTAAATATAATTATGATTCTTTATATGAGTTTATTGTGATGAAACAATGTTCATTGTGAAAAGATCTGACGTTTTCGAAAAAGTTTTAATGGATAATGCAATATGAGTGTTTAGTGAAAAGTACGCATTATTTCATGTATTTTCTTATAGAAAAAGTTAGTATTTTTAAAGTTTTTCTTTTTATTTTATCTTTAAGTGTGCCAGCGTGACGAATCTGTCATCGCACATGTCATCATTGCGATGTGTTCCTTGTTTTGTTGCAGTTGTCATATTTCAAAATTCTCTTCTATATACATGATAATTTATAAAAACATTCTTTACTTTTGGATTGTGTTATATGTAATAACAGATTATTTCGAAATTTTTTAAGTTTTGTGTATATTTCATTAAAATATAAAGTATCAAATTGATATAACTTATTATTTTATTATAAAAGTGAACATTTTTACTATGAATATGAAGCATATAAGAGAGTTAATTGATAACTAAGAATTTATTTCAAGCCATTATAAGTAATTCTCAGTTATATATAATTAAAAAAAATTAATGACTTTGGTTGCAATAATATTTGAAAAAATCATTGATTTCATCTTTTCATGAAAATGTGAAGATTTCTCGGAAGTTACTTCTTCAACTACTAGTTACGAAAAGCTCAGTGATTCATTTTGTTCAGTTTCTAAAAATTCACACGTTTTAGCTTCGCAACTAAAGCTTTCACAACTGAAAGCTCTGAAACACGTCAACGGCGAATATTTGTGTACGCATAATTTCGATTCGTATGCTATTTTCGTGGTAGTCAGATTATTTTTAACATATTGCTCACGTGTCGTTTTACGTACTTTGAAATATAAGATAATATTCCATTTCTGTTATATCACAGCAGAAAGGTAAGTATTTCAAATTGACAAATCGTCTTTATAAAGTAATCCATTATTAATAAAAATAAATATAAATAGAATATTATCCTACGAGAAAAAAACGATAATATAAAACATAAGTTCTTTGTTTAAAGTGGTTTTTTTTAAGTAATTAGCTTTTGTAAATTATATGTGTGTTATTCTCTTATGTAAAAACACTAGGAATATGTTTAAATAGTATAATTTTTTAAATATTTAAAATTTGTGTAATATTGCTTCACTTTTTATTTTGTAAATCCTTTTTACACATACATATATTAGCACATATATACATTTATTTTCCATCTATTTTATCTAATTTAATTTAACTTTTATTTTATATATTTATTATATTACTTTACATACACACATAATTATTAGTTAGATTTTTTTTAATCGAAAAAGATTCTATATTCATAATAAAATTATATTCATAATAAAATTTCATTACTCATTTATTCATATCCAATTCGAACCGAATTCTCTAGAAATAAGAATATAAGAATATATTACATTAATTATAGCTCATGAATTCTTTTTGTGGAATTCTGCAGAGATGGCAGTGGATCGGAAGAGACCGATCTCACAGAACCGCTGGTGACTTTTCCGGATACCGATACGCCGCCACCTGTCAATGATGCTGTCACATTAGCAGGCGGTTCTCCGTCCCAATTAAGTTCCCTGAATTCGCTGAACAATCTTCATCACAGCATGAGCCCGCCGATGAATATACCGAGTATGCCAAACCTACCTGCTGGTCAGGAAACTATGAAGTTCGAACAGAAGAAAATGACAAGCGCTTCAAAAACAAAAGTGAGTGATATTTTCCTGTCTTCATATCTCCAGCATCTTTTGAGTATCACTTTTACATTAATAATTGTAAAAATTTTACATTTAATCTTAAAAATAATTATCATAAAATGGGATAACTTAGTCCAAATGACAATGTCTAAACAGCATGCTTGTCAGAATTTGAAACATAAGACATCTTAAGAACAGTCTTACAGACGTTTTAAGATGTTATGTCATTTTGTCATGTTAAATATGCTTGCTATCTAGACATTTTTTAAAATTGGGCCAAAACTATCTTTTATAATAAATAATAATTTTGATAATAAATAATAATTAACTATAATAATAATGGATATAAATAAAATCGAGAATATGATTTTATGTCTATAAATAGAAACTGATAATTACTCGTTCGATGAGGAATAATTCTCATAAGATTTGTGAAAGGTTTTTATCAGATTTTGAGAATTTAATTTAAAAAATGATATCAAGAATCTCATGTAGAAAAGTGTAGTAATAAAATAAAGACATAATACATGAATATAATATATATAATGAAAATAACTTGGATTGGGTTACTGGCGATACTGAATTTCATAATATTGAAAATGGAGTCGATCTCGCGCACGCTATCAGCACGTGTTCTCGTCGAGCCATTCAGTAAGCTATCCGCAAAATAACGAGTACCTAAAAATACGTTTGATAAGAATTGCGCGATTAATTTAGCTTGAATTTACCGAACGAATGGTGACGTTTGATAGATGTTATTAATACATTACGAACATCGGAGATGTTAGATGCATAGCGAATGGCGGCCGAGGTGCGGCTTCCTCTAGGTAGTCTAGGTCAAGGACTGCGAGTCCTATCCTTAGGTATCATGCGTGAGAAACCATCGAGATTCGGTGTCGTGTATCACGATACGCCTCAGATCAATTTGCTAGCTTTTTTATTCAGACCTCGCGTCTAATAGTCAACTGATTTTTGTTAGGTCGTCACGGATGGATTTAGCGCTGAAAAGGCGACGGCGAATAGTGCAGAAATGAGGGCCCTACAAGCCGGTGATGTCTCATACAAGGAACAGAGCGCAGCAACGGCGGCGAGGGCGCGCGTCGAGCTCGACGGCGTCTCGGCGGAGAAGAGCGTCGCTGCTGCGAGAGTAAGTGATGTTTATACTTGAATAAATGCAAAAATGTTCCTGGAGAATCACATTGGAATAATTATTGCTGCATAATGTTTAATAAAAGAAATATAGCGTTTTTTACGAAAAACATTAGAAATAAATGCGGAGAGATATAGAAAAGAATACAAAACATAGACGAATAATAATATAAAAAACAATAATATAAAAAATAATAGAAAATATATAGATAATAATGGACAATATAAAAAGATAAATTGTATCCCTTTGTAATTAATCGTCAAAAATGTTCGCCATTGAAAGAACCGCAATTGTGTATAAAATTATATAGCTCTCCGTGCTTATTACTTCCTGCCCGGCGTGAATACGGACACGATCAGTGTCACACGGTTCAGCTGTATATTCTTCAATTCTTGTGGTCAAAGACCTTTGTGTTCGTAAACAATGCAATGGTCCGAATTAAAAAATCAGAACGTGAGTGAACGAAAATTCTTCTCAACCGCTTGTTAAGGCGTTCTCGCTTTCCAAAAGCCTGACCTTTCTTGTTGGGATAACAAAAGGACCAAGAGAAAGACTTTGTGGGTGCGGTCGAATAATTTGGCACGAAGTTACCGGCAACGTGCGGAAACTCACGCGGGTAAAGGCACGATTGCGGTCGTTGACACGCGCGTACATTACGTTTTCCACAACAGTATCGGAGAAAACTGCGCGTGCATGACAAATATAATTCCTCGATTTTCCTCGATTTTCCTTTTTGACAAAATTGACACGGATCTTCGATGAATGATGACAAAACTTAAAATGTACTTATCTGAAGACATCACTGGACATTTTTCTCGCTTGACAAAGTTAAAATCAACAAAATTAAAATGTGGAATTTGTGACTGACTCAGCCCGAATCGTTGCAAATTGTCGAAATGATTCCTGAATACATCTTTAAGCTTAATTTATAATGTGCTTTTTTGCTTCCTTTTTCTTGCATTTTGCTATTTTTTATTTCTTGCATTTCTGCCTTTTATTTTATTTCTTTGTTGTCACCAGAAATAAAAATTGAATTTTAGAAGAGACAAGAACGTAATTAACAAGAAACATGTTTGTTGATAAAACAGTCATAAGAAAGAGGGAAAGAGCAAGAGATAAAAAGAAGAAACAAAAAGTAAAGAACACATTGTAGATTAGGCTTTAATTATAACTTAAACGAAATATTTAATTCAGTGTCTCTATTAATAAAATATTTAAATATAACAATATTTTTAACAGTAAGAATCTTTTAGACCGTATATGTGAGAACATAACCAAGAACAAACTAGAAATTAAATGCCTATATATACCGGTCAAAGCTGGATCTTTAATGCTTAAATAATTCAATGTATTGAATTATTAAAATCATTGAATTATTTAAGCATTAAAGAGCTTCCAGCTTCGACCAGAACAATATTTTTGTTGTGCCTAGTATTTAAAATTTAAATAGATTATGTAGATTTTTTATGAAAAAAATAAGGAGAGAAAGAACACATATATTTTTTGCGAACGAAGAAAATGCATCCATATCATTCAACGAGCAATTTTATTTGAGCTGGATTTAAATGCAATAACAAACATCATCGAAAGTAGAAGTCAAGTAAGATAAATTGCACTCGAATGTGACTCGAAGCGCATCTTCACCTTGTATAAATCGCATAACATTTTCTCTGAGTAAGCGAGTCGAAGTTGTGATTTCTCCAATAACGATTGCAATCGCGGCCTTGATTATCGGCCAAGGCGATGATTTCGTAAAAGGAACGCACGCTATCGCGAGGTACGAACATATATATCGCAACAGGCGGATAATTCGCGGACAGTCTCGTGTAATCGTGAGACGACGTGTCGTTCGACACGAGAAGTCGGTTTGGCTTGCGTTCAGAAATTTGCATGTTGCTGACTCAAGAGTCACGTAGTAACCGACCTAACTGAATTCGTCTAAATTTAGATGACGCGCCGCTAGGCGTAAATAATCGCGAAAGCTCCTTTCACGTGCGATCCACGGGACACCCGGTAGAATCGAGCTTGATTCCTTCCGCAATCTGTTACTTATGATTTTTCTCTAAAAAAAAAAAAGATAAGAATTGAATGAATATGATAGAAAGAATCATATTTATAAATTCGGAAAAAAATTATTAATTTAGTACATAGGACAATTATTAATCTGCTACATATAATATATATTTTCTTATTCTAATAAAATTACCTATTTTATTATTTATACATATATAGGTATACACATATCGCTTTTTTACTTCAAATGAGATACAATTAAAAAAATTAAATTTCCTAGAAAAAGTGAAAAACTATTTTTCAACTTGTCATGAAAGTATATTAATTAATATACTTATATATTAGTACAATATATATTAGTTAATTAATAATAATAAATGAAAATAACAAAGAAAATATATTCTTCATTTGATTAAATGTTATTTTTGCCACTTTATTTTGCAATCCTTGACAACTTATTTTGTTAGATGTGATGATTTTTTAAATCATCTTTTTTAATATTTTGATAATATTTTTTTGAGTTAATTCGCTTTGGATGATTAATAGGTTAACATTTATGTAACTCATCCATGATAATAATTTAAAAAAAATCTTTTTTAGTTGTGTCATTTTTTAAGTAAGGGAACGATATGATGTAATATATGTACATCGGATATGTATAAATATATGATTAGATATACAACTTAAATTTCTAATTCTAATCTATTCTGTTACAATTTGTCTAATACTTAAATAAAATTCCACTATAATAAAAACATAATATTTTCATATTGAATTTTAAAAAATCACAGATGTTCTATTTTATTTAGTTTAAAATTTATTATACAAACATGATTAATATTTTATATATACATTATATATGCATTCCAAATTTTAATTTTTATTATAAACAAATATTTAAACTTTTCAACTGTACATATTCTATATATCGCACAAAACATTAATTTTTAATTTACAGTGATCGCAAAAGAATATTTAATCTTCCAAATATCACGTTTTGCATTATTTTGAATACAAGGAAAAAAATAATTAATCTTCTTAACATCAGGCGTTTCTTCGTTGATGGCATCTTTGCGTGAATCACGTAGGTAGATTCAACCGACAACAAAAAAGCCGTCTCGGAAGGGAAGATGAATCGTCGTCTTTCTTGGGACAAAAAGGCTCGACTCGAAAAACGCGATTGCGTGCTACTTCATTCGTGGGTGTGTTCAGCTATTATTTCTTTTTCTTTTTACACGCCGTACTATCCTTGACCCCACGTGCCAGCCTTGCGACGCCTGTGCCAGTAATCGCGAATTCTCTCGGCGCTTTGCAATTTCATCACAAATCATTTTCCTGTCTAATTTACGAAATTACGTGAAATAATTTGATAAATGTGTCTCGTGAAAGTCATTTATGTTTCGGAGACGATTACCGTGAGTTTGATAGTGTACGTATAATAAATTGAAATGAGGAACACTATGTACGTACATCTCTGATTAAAGACACAATACATCTTGTTATACTTATCTTTGTACGATTCACGGCTTGAAAGCTTCTCCAACAGATGCCGCCAGACTTAGAAGAACGATGTCTTCGATGTCGCATTATTGAAGCAAACAGACATGAAATTCTATATTCTATAAAAACAACTTCGATCAAACTTCGATTAACTTAATCATTAAGTAATTAAGTAATTAACATAAAACTTAAATATTTTAATTAAATTAGTGAATAAAATTACATTTAAAATATTTTTAATTAAGAATAATTAATTGAATATTGAAAATTTTATTTTAAGCCACTTGAATTAACCACTGATTGAATTAACCACTGATTGAATCAATTGGAATTTGCTCAAAGTCGAAGAATTTGCTTAAATCTGCTTATTGATATAAAAATTTACAATTAATGATTATAATTTTTTTTACATTTATACCCTTTTTATGAATATATTTGTGTTTCTGGCATCTCTCTTGTAAGATAATTTATTTACTATAGAAAATACCGCGAAGGATAGGAAGAAGATTAAATTTTCATAAGCATGTACTTGTACTTTATACTTGTATATCTATATTTTTTCATACTATGTTAGTACCTTCTTATATAAGATGTTATTGGAAATTATGCGTCAACATGCGGTTGAAAGAGAATGACAACTAAGAAGGATTTTCCATTTAAATCAACCTGAGTAATTCATGGAACTACAACGTAACGTTCGTAAAATCTAATTTCTTGAAATCAGGATAAAAATAGTTCGTTTAATATGTGATCTATTTAAAATTCGAGAGAAGACGAGGTTAGTTCAAAAATATTTTAATATCGCAATATCAATTATTAGAAACTTCACTTTATGTTTTGAAGTGAACATATATTTTTCAACCGTCGCCAATTATATGTTCTTCTAATTAAAAGAAAATTACATTGAAAAATAAAAGAAAAAAATATTCTCCAAAATAAAAAAATTCTTTTTTTCTAAAAACGCCAAGTAGTTTGTTTTTGAGTCTATTTTTTCTTGCTTCTTTTTCTACTTTAGCGAAAACATCGCTTCCGTTTCCATGGTAAAACGTTGGAGAAGGGGCAGACGGTAGTCACGGGGATGACCGAGTGCTCCTCGTCGCAACCCTCGGGTCGATAATCCGCTACCCCCTCGAAGAAACAGTTTGTTCGCGACATTGCTCGTTGTCAGTCGGTTGATAGGTCGGTTGGTTAGTTGGTTGCATGTTGCATGGGACAGCAATTAGCGAGGCTGCTGGCGCGGGGTCTTTTTCCAAGTCTGAGACCCCGCAGCAATGCGATGCAACGTCATCCTCGGATCTCGGGCAATCAGGTCACTTCACAAATGGTACGACAATCTTGAGCCTTCAAGTCAAGCCAATCTTTAGGCGAACTGGGCAGTCTCGTATTAAGATGTCTTTTCGTGTTGCCGTTTGTTTGACGTTTATATTTTCAGTATCAAAATATGTATATATGTATATGTGACTAATGCCCATTTCTACCAATGTAGATTAACTTTAATCTCGGTTCAATTTACTCTTCGTCTTTTTCTAATCTTTAGAACTAGAAAAAGACAAAGAATAAGTTGAACCAAGATTAAAGTTAATCTATGTTGGTGAAAACGGGCATAAAAGTGGATAACAGTGAAAATATATATTGACGCTAGATAGTGAAAATGTATAACGTAGTGAAAACGAATAACGTCATATATGTAGTGTTCAATCTTGAACCGAATAATCTGTCGCTAGAAGTTGGGTTTAGCGTTTTTAAACTAGCATCAAAATTGAGATGTGATCATGGACGTTATTTTTCAAAGTATCATAAAATGGTACCTTTTATCTTTGAAGATCCTTTTAATATTTGTCAATTTTAACCATATGATCTATTTTGACTCTAAAAATATCAAACATCAGCATGAAATATCTTTATTTCTCGCTGTTAATCGCGCGAAAAGATCTTCTTTCCTTTGTTTCATAATTAGATAATATAAGAAGAAGTAAGAGAAATTCGTTGTTGCTCTCGTATCAGATTAGCTTTAATTCGTAAAACGCAATGCTGCTAGTAAAACATACAAGATAGTGTATTTTAATATCCCGCTGTTCGGATGTTAAAATAGAATCATGTATTTTGATGACAGAGTTGTCTGTTGTTGGTTTGTCGTTCATTCACGATGCGACATGACGCGACGTGAGATCATCGTTGAGATTTCGGTGAGAACTCGGAAGATGTGCCAAGAGGCAACGATTACAAACTGCTAAGTGTCACCGATACCTTGGTAGACTGCAACCGAAATAGAGCGAGCGTTCGTAGTAGTTAAATAACCAGTCGACCGCGACATTTTCAAGGACATTGCCAGAGACCGCGACATTTTCAAGGGTTGCCCGCAGGTTTTTCTGAAAAATAGAGACTATCAGTATCGTCGTGTGAAGCAATAAGTCGCGATGATAAAAAAACTAGATAGAAAACCAATAAATGCTTTGCACTCTCGGCAAAATAGTCATATTATTATGAATCACAGAAATTTGGATTGCTATCGAGTTTACGAAGATAATTGATGGAATAACAGTATGTCGTACGTATATATATATATATATATATATAGATTCATTGTATAGTCGCGAAAGCCTCGACTTTGATCTCAATGTGTGTTGCTCAAAGTGGAATAGATCATCGAACTTTGATATATCAATATGATGACGTATCGAACAGCTATTTAATAATCACTTAGCATAAAGACAGAAAAACAAATGTTGCATTTTTAACACGAACATTATATGTTACACAAAGAGAATAATTACGCACTTTATGTACTTACAAAAATAAAATAAGCACAATTATAGAATTACCTAAAAATACTTTGATGATTGATGATCATCGCAAAATTATTACAGACTTCATTATTTCAGAATTACATTAATTGAATAATTATCGATCTTATTATGGAAACATGTTCCATGCAACAAATGAAACAAATATTACGATTACAATTTTTGTATCTGCTATAATATCTTTTTATTTGCTATTTATAATGATTTTTCAGTAAGAATGCAAACGTGAGCGTTAAAATCACGAACGGGCTATTAAAATACTTGTTTAGTACCGTTCGCGAATTCGACAGCGAGCGAGTCATTCGCTTGTAAACTATTTCTAGGCTAGTCGAAAAATAGCAGCAATGGTGGGACTGTTAAAAAGCTGCTGCACCGATTACGCGATTGACGTGCGGAAACGCATTTCTCTCTCTCTCTTTCTCCTTCTCTTTTTCTTGCCCTCTCTCTGCTTCATGCGTAACGAAATTAAACTCTCTCGCCGGGTAGTGAATCATACTTAAGCACAGTCTAGATTAGTTTGCATCGCGCTACCATCACACTTGGTGTCCAAAGCTGTGCTTTTTATAATTCGATAGGAAACGGTTTATAATTATCATAATTTTTATTCGATAGTTATCAGGCGAATTTTGAATTTTAGTCTTAAAGTAGTAATTTGATTATTGAATGTATGTGATAAATGTGAGATTAATTAACGAATAAAATAATTATGTTAAAAATATTTGAAAGTGATTTAGTTCAAGATAAAGTTGTTGAAGTAATTTTATCGAGATAAATTAAAAAGAATTTGAAATAACTTTATAAAGATAATAAAAGATAATTTTTTGTAAAAATTAATTGATTATCAAGTGTTATGATGATTTAATTCAGAATATTAATAAAAAAGAATTATTGAGAGTAATTTTTATTGAAATTATCGACAAATATGCTTTAATTTCTTCCAGAAATTTTGTCAATAAATAATAAATTATTTACGAGAATATTTATTTCGAGCGTCGTAATTCGTTTTTAATTGTCTAAAAAAATAATTATCGATTTTATTTTCATATCAAAAGGGTGATGTAAATCTCATTTAAAATATGAGCGCACCGTGGCCAATACATCGTGGAGTATTGCATCGAAAACAGTTCGAAAAATCGCGAGTGGTAAGTCTTGAGAAAGTTTCAATTCGGATCTCTTTTTCTTGCCTTCGATAATATTCGATATTCTCGATAAATTACTGAATCATAATAAGCCATTCGATAAACAATTTCGCAAAACCGAACTAGACAGTTAAAGAGAACTTCCTTATGGAATTATGCTCATTGTTGGCATAAATCTTTGAAAACATCCACTGACGGGTTGGTATTTAAAATTGAGGGTTTGTTCACATCATTCGCGATTTTTTAAAATACCGCATGTGATTGAGCTAAGAAAGCAAAGATGGCCTTGTGCGATCGAGTGTTCATCATTTTTAAGTGGGAAGTCAATTGAAGAAATTTGTCTGAATGGCTATGAAAAAGAAAACATTCATGCGAAACGGCTATGAAAAAAAAAACAAATGATACAGGATTAAGAATTATTAATTACAATTATTAAAATGAAAAATAGCAGCGTTAAAAAAATATAAATATTATATATATTCGATCTTAGAATAAATATCATGCTTTTAGAAGCTAATGAGAAGCTATTTCAAGAATAATTTCAATATCAAATGTATTCAAATTTAATGTAATATAAAGATTGAGACGTAATTAATTATTATTCTGTTAGTTTTACATTACTCAGTTGTGGGCTCCATGGAGCGATTTCTGCGACGAGATAACATTCTTTTTCATCCGTTAATATATATTTATTCACGGCATTATCATTGACGTCATGAATTGCAAAGCAAGGTGGTAGCAAGATCAGTGTAATAGCAGAATCGTGCTTAATACGTCGCGTAACACAAGCGGTTGTGACGAAATGCTCAAATTATATTTAGAGAAATACGTCGGGAGAATCTTAGGCGACAGAGAGGAGAAGAAAGATCGATGACGAGAAGACAAAACGAGCGAGACCGAGCCTTCCACAATGCCGATCATTGTATCGTGAAGTCTCGAGAAGGAAAGTACCATTGTATTTTCCGATACTTGAAGAGCGGTGATAGTGATAAGAACGAGACATTGGTGTTATATTGGGTATTCAATATCTACATATATATTATTTAGTATAATTGGATGCTTGACGTTTATCTGTATCAGATCAGTTTGATCGCGATTAAGAATTAGAATTAATCAGATTAAAATATTCCCGCTTCCTATTCTCTCTGCAACGATAAGGTATTTTCTTTAGTATAGCAAATTAAAAAATAAATGTAATAACGACAATCTTATAAATGATCAATTATTTTAATATTATATTATTGGATTTTCAAAATGAATTTTGAATCTTCATCTTATACGTAGGTATTCATCATTTTTCTGTGATACTAATTTCATTTCTAAGAAATTTATTCTTTACTTCATGTAAATAAAGCAAAACATTTTAAAGAATGAAATATTTATTTTTAATATGATATGTAGAATTGTATTATGTTTTCTTTCTGACGATATATTATACATGCATTATAAATAAATGTTTGCACAATATTCTTGCAATTTCTCGATTCTTTGTATTATTCGAATGAGATGAATAATTGTTAGATGAAAGATTAGAATGACAGAAATGCATATGTAATTATGCTGTCCGTGAAGTGCGTGTTGTGGCTACATGTCAGAACACCAAAAAAAATCCAGAGTATAGTGCAACAGTTGTACTCTCTTGGTACGAGATACTATCGTCTATCTATCACTGCAAATTAGCACCATAAGTGAACTTTCGATAATACGCGCTAATTCTCTACAACGCGCGGAACTTTACAACAGTATGTCATAGAGCTAACAAATATATATATTTATATATTACAAATATATATATTATTATTACTTATATCACTGAACTTGGCCTTGATTTTTTATTAGAAAAATAAAATTAAGTTGAATTAAAAAATTAAAATTAAAATTAAATTTACTCTTAATTGTAAAGCGATGTTTTTTTCTGATTGATCAACAATAAACGATAATTAGATATTCCATAACAAACATTGATTTTTCTTATGTAATGTAATAAAGTGATGTAAATGATAAAAATAATGATAATTGGTAAGATAATGATTTCTCGTGCCGAAAAAAGAAATGTAGTAAAAAAGAATTTCATATATTTTCTGTATATTCTTGTTTCTGCACGAGAAATCATGCAGTTATCGTACAATTATATCATTATTTTTACCTCATTTTATTATATTATTACATCAGGAAAGTCGATGTTTGTTACAGAATAATTATTATTTATTGTTAGCCAATTAGAAAAAATAATATTATTTTACAATATTATTTTTTAAATTTTTAAATAATATTGTTTTACAATTAAGATTCGTTTAAAATTCGTAAAAATTTTTTTTTTATTTTTCATTTAATTTTTATGTGATTTTTTTTAGAAGAACGATTGTATTATACAAATATTAAATCTTGAGATTAAAAAATAACAATTAAATTTAAATCATCGAACTGTAAGGTTTTAATGAATAAATTTAAATATAATAAAAATGTAATATAATAACCCATTTAAATAATAAAACAAAAATCAGAATACAGGGCTGCGAACAAAGCTAGATCTTAAAAGCTAGATGTTAAAATTTCTATATATACAATATAATTTATAAACAATCTAAACCAGACGTAATTATAGATTCTTTGTTGCAAGATCTCTTGATTGCGAGTGATAGCACAAAGAAATCGGAAAAGTTTTTGTAATAATTCGAGTTTTTGTAATAATTGATAAAAGATGAATTATTAATT
Organism: Atta cephalotes; assembly: GCF_000143395.1. Classification (NCBI taxonomy): domain Eukaryota; kingdom Metazoa; phylum Arthropoda; class Insecta; order Hymenoptera; family Formicidae; genus Atta; species Atta cephalotes. The sequence continues at coordinate 5,227,428 of NW_012130083.1, forward strand.
GATAAGTTTAACATATTACTCGCCAAGTGCCACTATTATGTTAAGCTCATATATTAAAATGTTTTTTTAATTTCTTCAAATTTTTTATATTTTGATATATTTGACTAATTTTTTTAATGGATACCGTCTCCACTATTTATATAGAACGATAACTATGAATTTATTACAATAATGCCTCTATTGATTGCAGGAAATAATATATTCGGATTAATTTTGGACATTAAAGAGAGTATTGTGTGCAGTTTTTATTATTTGTATCGCAGAATTTTTAAATTTCTGTGTAACATTGAGAATGACATCGGGATCTGGTTTAGATTGTTTATAAATTTATATTATATATAGAAATTTTAGCATTTAACATCTAGCTTGATTCGTAGCCCTAAATTTTTATTTTTAATTTCAAATAATAACTCGGTTCAAATATAGATCTTGTTTATTTATTATTTAAATTAAAAAATAAGTTTGCGATTAATAGAAGAAATATTGAATATATTTCTTTTTCAGGAACAGAGAAGCTTGAAGGCTGGCGATCTCTCGCATCAAGAGAGTAACAACATGGCAGCATCTACCATGAAGCTTCAAAGTGATTCTTTTACTTCCGAGAAGGTAAGTAAATAGAATTAATTTTTTTGAAAGAAGAATTTGTTAAGAAGAATATGGAAAACTACAAAATTCTCTTCGGATAATCGAACATCTTGATGAAATAGTCGTGGTGCATCAGTTTATGAAAAAACGCGAAGCGAATTTTCCCGGCTTACATTTGCACTTCTGGCGGTTCACCAAGGAACGCGCATTAAAACGTCCGCGAACCGATAGTCGAAATCGTAAATCGCCATTCTTAACGTTGGAAAACCGCGGCCTGCGCCGCTTTTTGGCACTTGAGGTTGCGTCGCTGTTTAACGCAGAAGCGATGCAACGAGCGATGATTTAAACGCCGACGAGCTCGCAGTCGGACCCCAGTCGAAAAGTGGACTCGCATGATTCGAGAAGCCTGTGAGAAGTGTAAAACGTCGAAATCATACTCATCAAGTTGTTCAGGATGATGCTAAGGAAATGTAGCCTCGACTCGCGAATGGTAAACAAAGTGTAAAATTTATAGAATTGAAAAAAACAATAACATAATTTTATTCAGTAAAAATTTATTTTGAAATAAAAAAACATTGTTATAAATTTATTTTAATTTAAATAAAAAATTCTTGCTTGCGCTGAAAACTTAATTAAGCAAATATCTTTCTGTATTTTTAGGAATGAACTGTATTTTTAGTAATGTACTTATAAATCTGATTTTTAATGTGTTTTTTTTAATAACGATGAATGAGAAACTAATGTTTCCGATAACCTTCTCCATTTTTTATCTATTTTACATTAAATTCCTAATGATCGTAAGATCAATCAGAACATCCTTTAAAGCTCTCTGAAATTCATCTATTCCTCGTTCATTGGCAATTCGAGTTCCTAATGCTTGTCAAACTTGATTCCTCAAGTTTTTTTCTCAAGACCTTTTCAACAATATCCTTGAACTTTCTCAAGATTTCAAAACTGATGAAAACTGAACGGACAATGTTTTCGTACTGTGCAGAAAGCGATGGCAGCGCAACAGCAGCGGCAGACAGTCACCTCGACCGGTATTTTCAACCACGAGAAGCACATGGCCTCGAGCTCACAATCGAGCATCACGATCGCGTCCAAATCGGGCGTGAGTTCATCCAAATCGATGATCAGTGCTGCGAGTGCGGTTAATCAACTGATGAACGGCATGCGACCACCAACCGCTGAGGATGAGCTTTTGTCCTTACCGTTGGATGACTTGGATCTACTTTGTTCCAAGTCAAATCCGCAGGATGTGGACTGTGCCATCGCCAAGTATTGCAGTCTACTCGACAGTTTCGTGGAGCGGTTAAAGGTGAGCGCCGACAGTGGCAAGAGCAGTAACAGCGGCAGCAAAGCGCCACAACTGTTGAACAGGGTGAACGAGATCATCCGGAAGGCTTGGGCAGTGCCTACACATGGCCATGAGTTGGGTTATACCCTGTGCAACACCCTAAGGACGCGCGGCGGTCTTGATCTACTCATGTCAAATTGCATAGCGAATGATCACGAATTGCAGTTCTCGTCGGCCAGATTACTAGAGCAATGCTTGACTACGGAGAATCGCGCTCACGTGGTGGAGAACGGCCTGGAGAAAGTGGTAAATGTCGCATGTGTGTGCACGAAGAACGCCAATTCGGTGGATCACGCGCGCGTCGGTACCGGGATACTCGAGCATTTGTTCAAACACAGCGAGGGCACTTGCAGCGACGTCATCAGATTAGGTGGTTTGGACGCGGTGCTATTTGAATGTCGAAAAAATGACGTGGAGACTCTGCGTCATTGTGCAGGTGCATTAGCGAACCTGTCGCTGTATGGTGGAGCTGAGAACCAAGAAGCGATGATCAAGCGGAAGGTGCCAATGTGGTTGTTTCCGCTTGCTTTTCACAACGATGACAACATCAAGTATTACGCTTGTCTAGCGATCGCCGTGTTGGTCGCCAACAAAGAGATCGAGGCGGCCGTTCTCAAGTCCGGCACCCTCGATCTCGTCGAACCTTTCGTCACGTCGCACAATCCCTACGAATTCGCTAAATCGAACTTAGCGCACGCACATGGTCAGAGTAAGAACTGGCTGGAAAGGCTTGTGCCGGTCCTGAGCTCTAAACGAGAGGAGGCTCGCAATCTAGCAGCCTTCCACTTTTGCATGGAGGCAGGTATCAAGAAGCAACAGGGCAATACTGATATCTTCCGAACGATCGGCGCGATCGAGCCGTTGAAGAAAGTAGCCAGTTGTCCGAACGCGATTGCGTCTAAATACGCAGCACAAGCTTTAAGATTAATCGGCGAAGAAATTCCGCATAAACTTAGCCAGCAAGTGCCTTTATGGTCTACTGAGGACGTTCGAGAATGGGTAAAGCAGATCGGTTTCGCCGAAGTAGCCCCGAACTTTGTGGAAAGCCGAGTGGATGGCGACTTACTGCTGCAGTTGACGGAGGAGAATCTGCGCGAGGATATCGGCCTGACCAACGGTATCATGCGTCGCAGATTCGCTCGCGAGCTGCAGAACCTGAAGAAAATGGCTGATTACAGTAGTCGCGACACTGGTAACTTGAATAGCTTCCTGCAGTCGATCGGCCAGGAGTTCTCCATCTACACGTATAGCATGCTGAACGCCGGAGTAGACAAGGACTCGATACGAAATCTCTCGGAGGATCAATTACTGGCGGAATGTGGCATCACCAATAGTATTCATCGGCTCAGGATACTTGACGCCATCAAGAATATGCAGCACAATCAGTTCAGTTCGTGCGAGTACGAATCGCCTGACAAGTCCCTTGACGTTTTCGTCAGTTATCGTAGATCGAACGGCTCGCAACTGGCAAGTCTGTTGAAGGTACATCTACAGTTGCGGGGTTTTACGGTTTTCATCGACGTCGAAAGGCTTGAGGCTGGCAAGTTTGACAACAACTTGCTACAGAGCATCAGGCAGGCCAAACACTTCCTCCTCGTACTTACACCCCAGGCTTTGGAGAGGTGTATACAAGACAGCGAGTGCAAGGATTGGGTACATAGGGTGAGTCTGAATATCTTTCATCGTATTTTTTTTCATTAGAAAAATATTGAAATATTTTTACAGTTTTTTTTAACCCTCAGTACACACAATGGAATTAACATGATCTCACTCGATTTTCATAGTTCACGTTTTCTTCCGATTCCTTTTCACTTATTGCAAAATATCTTTTGTGCTGCGATATTTTAGACTTTCTGATTCAAAAATTCTTTTTTTTTCAGTCTTCAAATGATAGATTAAAAAAATTTGTTAAAATCGATGCATCACAATCCGAGAAACAAGCAAAAGAAAACGCTGGGTTACAAATATCCTGATGTGGGTAGATACGGACTGCCAGAATTGTGTGTACTAAGGATTAATTATTTACACTATTAAATTATTTAAAATGTATGCTTGCTTTTTTCGTTTTATCAATTTCGAAGTCGCAAAAAAGAAATAAATAAATTCTCAATTAACTCAATTCATTTTTTAGAAAATTTAAAATTAAAGAAGAGAAAGCTTTAAAAAATATCTTTTACTAATTATCTTTTTTCTCAGCAAATGAAAATATTCTAAAATTGAGAGTATTTAATTTATTTTGCGAAGTGTAGTATCAATTTATTTTTTATTATCTTATAGGAAATTGTTGCCGCGCTACAATCACAATGCAACATAATCCCGATCATTGACAATTTTCAATGGCCGGAACCTGAAGAACTTCCTGAAGACATGCGCGCGGTTTGCCATTTTAACGGTGTTCGTTGGATTCATGATTATCAAGACGCCTGCGTAGACAAATTAGAAAGGTAAAGTAATTAATTTCTTTTTTACATTTCTTTTTTTTTTTATTAAAAGGAAATGACTCAGAATGAAGAAGACAATTTCTAAAATAAATTCTCTAAAACAAATTATAGCTGAAATATTTACCAGTCGCTTTCTAAGATTAATAATTTTATTTTAAATACAATTATGTTTACTGTATCACAAAATAATTGTTATAATAATTTCATTAATTATTTAATTATTTTACTTTGACAAAATAATATAATACAAATATATACATATAAAGATATATGATAAATACTTAAGATAACTTTTTAATGTTTGCTTTTCATCATTGTGCAGGTTTATGCGAGGTGAGATACCTATGAGATCTGATCTGTCTAGTGGAATTCCACGCAGCATGGCTCCCAAGGACGTGACCCAACCGAGCACACCAGCTAACGCGAATATGCGACAGCCGCCGAATTATCAGCGAATGCACAGCAACGAAAGCAGAGGCAGCGACAAAGATTCCACGGGCGGGCGAGACTGACTAGACGGCCCGCCCACAGCCATATCGAGCAGGTAATTATCTCTGATAATTTAGCATATAACCCTAACGTTGAGTTGAGCGAATCGATTCGTCAATGTCCAAGAAAAAAATCTAAAATTTGCAGAATCCATTAACACCTCGATACTAAGAACTCAGTCTTGATCTACATATTGATAATTTGATGTTAAATCAATTATTATGAATAAAAAGAGTTTATATATAATTTGGAATAATTTTATTAAAAATAATTGAACAAGGAAAATTTATAATAATAAATAACAAACTAGATTTATCGTAATAGACCGAAAATATTTTAATAAAAAGTTCTTAAAAATATTTCTTAAAAAGTTTCTTAAAAATATCCAAAAGAGAGCTAAGCGATTTCAGATAATAATAAATATTTTTAATTTAATCCGAATTACTAAAAATTAGCAAATTTGTTACACTGGCCGCTACGAATCGATTTACGATGCGATTTTGAAGCGAGCTCTATTAACGCAATGCTAATTTTTGTTTTCACGCAGCCAAGATTGTGAATCGCTCTATGACAATCACGACTAGGTCAGTCAGCGATACAAATTCTTTATCAATGTTTAAACGGTGACAAAATATATCACTATCCTATCGCTTTTGCTAAACCTTTGTGCTAAATCAGTTCCTGGTACCTTTGATATCGTTGCACTTTTTCAGTTCCATGTTACACGTAGATATATGTGTTTGTGATGTAGACGTATAATTTAAGGTGAAGGTTTAGATAAATTTTTGTCTACTTGAATGTCAGATGTTTATTATAGTCTACATGTAGAATAAAAAAAATTATCCTTTAATTAAATATCTCTTAACTAATAGATAATACTCGTATATTGCTGAAAGTTAATCAAAATAATTACATAAAGATTTTACGTTTAATTTTTAATCTTAATAACAAATTTTGTTGATTCTATAATTGATTTTTTACGAAAATTTAAAAAATATATATACTAGCAAATGCAATAATTTTAATTTTTCACACGTTGACGTCAATGTTTATATACATAGTATTATTTATTGATTTTATATTTATTGATCTAAATGGTAAAACTGTACGATATAATTTTGCATGATATAATCCGATAATTCTTCGGTGTTCGATATAAGAAAATTTGAGATAAATTCACAATATTAGAATTGTAGGAATATAAAATGAAAATATTAGTTTCTCGAATGATATGATATATACATAGAATAGATTTTATAACGAATCAATGAAAATTCGAAATTAATATTTATTTTTTTCTAAACTTCCTAAAAATTATTTTTAATATTTTGATTGAAGATATCTAAAGATATCTATATGAAAAAAAACTGAAGATATCTATATGAAAGATATCTAAAAGAAATGAGATTATGAATATTCTTGTTTTACCTAACACCGAAGAAAGCAAACGAGAAACGCATTTCTCGCTGAGTCATGATTTTGCAATAAGTTCTATTTTCGTGTTGTAGACTTAGAAAGTCGTCGAGTCCATCCCGTTGGTTGATGGGCCTGCCACCCACGTCGCCGCGCTTCAAGTTCATGTACACGCATCCGGTGGGTGCCAGCAACAACCAGGCAGTACCTCGCAGGCCACCGCGGCAGCCACCCTTACCATCAACGCGATCTCGTTCGCTGGAGCTGCTGGATCAACAGGATCAGGAGCAGAAGTCAGTCTCTTCCACGATCGTCCAACGACCACCACTTCCTAGGCCAAGATCACGCAGTCTGGATGGTTTGCTGGATGAAGATGCGAAGAACGGTGAAGAGCAAAACAAAGGGCAGTGCGAGAAGGATCGAGAATGCCCTTCGATGAATTCAGAAGAAAATAAAATTGTACCTGCTTCAGAAAAAAACCAGAAAAAGCCTAATATTGAGGCTGTTGAATCCAAGGATGAACTCAGATCGATTTGCAGAATAAAACCGAAAGTGCCTAACGAGTTCAAATCCGAAACAGAGGACAAGCGAATATCTTTGAACAAGAATGACAAGGAAGCTCTACCGATACGTCCTCCGAAGCCGAGTCGACGTTCCAATTCGGAAGGACAGTCCTTGACAGGTTCCAACAAACAATGCGCAGAACAAGAGCATCCAATTGAAGAACAGAGGATCAAGAAGATAGCGCAAGAAAGATTGAAGACACGAGTGATTGAAGACAAGAGTGACAACGAAAATGATGACTATGACAACGACGACAAATCGACGATGCTGCTTAAGGCATCAAGAAGCTGTGGTGCGGGATTAGACTCTGACGGGAGCATTTCGTCAAGTGAATACGGTGGACATAGAGCTCATCGTGCAAAGGGACCGGGTTCACTGTTATCGCTACCAGCGGGCGCGGAACCTAAACGCAAACGAAACTTCATGGACAAGTGTGTGAACAAGGTGCGGTCGTTCATAAAAAAGTGAAACAATAAGACTTCTTGTTATTTAATTCCGCAAATTGATCGAAGTAAGGCGCGCGTGCGCGCGCGCCAACTCTAATAAGTCCAAATCTAAAAGATGCTGTGACAGATAACTGAATAATTATGATATTCTGATCGCTTAAAAAATTTTGTATCTTAAAAGTATTTGAAAGTTTTCAAAAGAATCAGGAAAAAATTGTAAACATCCCGATAGTGAGATTAGAAAACATTTATAAAAAGCTTCAGTGATCAAGATGTATTAAATTTTTTTATGAGTATCGAATAATCATAGTCTTAAAGACCAAAAGGACGCATTTAAAAAATATTTAGAAAAAATTTGGCTGAGCAAACTATTTAAATGTCTTTTATACATTATTTGAAAGAGTCTTTGAAACTATTGCTTATGAAAATATTCAGCAGTCGGTGATTCCTGAATTTCATGTATTTAATTTTACGATACGAAAACGTAATTCGAACTTTGTGATCCGTTTTGTGTACAATGACAGGCAGCATGAAAGTATATAGCGAAATGTGCCTAAAGATGCAACACAAGTGTCTTCATAGAAGCCTCAAGATCTTGACTTGGCAACGTATGTTTACGCGAATTAGCCTGCTTTTCCAGGTGCCTTTTTGTATTGTATTGTCTCTCGTTAAATTGTATGAATATTATATATGTAGAAATGAACGAGAAATTAAGGCGGCTAAGTCGATATTTGTAATACTATTTTTCTAGGCAGTTCTTTTCTCTTAGACCTCGTTTAAGGAGACGCATGTGACTTGCGTGGTCACGAATTATGGTTGTTCTTATTGCAGCTAACACCGAAAAACACACTACATTGTACACAGTTATACACGATTGTATGGAGTGTTCGATACGCGCGGTTCGGCGGTATTCCTCTTTAAATATCAAGACTATATTAAAGCTAGAAAAAACTAACATTTTCTTTAATATTCAAATACAACGTACTTTTTTATAGGTAGAATCTCAGAATATATTTCTTAAATATCTTGATATATCTCAAATCAAGTTTCCATCGAGATGAAATCCTTCCAAAATTAGTCAAAGAATATTTTACAAGATTTCTATCTTTTCTATTATAAAATCCTGAACTATTCTTGTGTTTTTAACGAGAAAAAAATAACTGTATATCCCTATTAATTTTTAATAGGGAATATCGTCATGTGTGTATGTCTGTGTGTTTGTGTGCGTATGTGTGGAAAGATAAAAATCGAACACTCGATACATAATGTGACTGTTTCCCAGATCGCGCAATATTTTATTATTTAACACTATTTTTACTATTGCCTATACACTCTCGCCGAAAATCGAAACGGCAACGCTTCGATATTCGTAGTTTAAGAAATCCGCCTGATTATTGCAAAACTGTATATTTTACCAAAGTTTCATAAAGTTACGGATTTTATTGAAATGTTTGAATGTTTCTTAGAAATAAATTTTATTTAGCAAGACAAAATCGCTTATCTCTCTTCAGCCTCTTTTCAGTATAAAGAAAAAAAGATAGAAAAAATTAGGTTTATTTTCTTTGTCTCTTTTTTATTAAAAAATATCAAATATTTTATTTGATATTTTTTAATAAAAAAGAGACAAAGAAAATTTATAATAAAGACATCTTTATTTCGCAATATTTATAATATCAACACGTAATAAAACTTGCAAATTAACAAATATTTATCTAACATCAGTAATTTACGCGTCTTACAACTTTGTTTATTTTGTTCAGATTTTAATCGTTTTAAAAAATATGATAAAATTATTATCTCGTCGTGTGTCTCTGAGTGAAGTAAAAAATTTTTTATATGTCTTATGTTAAAAATGTCCAATATAAATTAAGCATAATTATATATAAAGAGACTATAACGATGTCTTTACAGCTCGAGACTTCGAGCCGTAAAGACATCGTTATAATTTTGTACAATTCTATATGATAGAGCGAGGCTTTTTCCATTTCTTGCGATAATGTTTATGTTTCTGAAGCACATTGAATATTTAAAGGTGTTCTTAAGGAGCAATCATAATTACGTAATATAATTGTAAGCACGTCACTTTAAAGAGATATTGTTTGCCAGTGTAAATCATATTACTTGAAACTAACGAAATAAGCCCCGCCTTATTCTATTTATTTTCGTTAATATAAATATCTATATTATATAAAAGCAAAAAATATTTGTTGCCTCTTATTCAGAAAAAAACTTATTCAAAAGGAAAGAATTCGTTTCATTTAATGCATCTTAAGGTATTAATTATATTTGAAACATCGACACACATCGACATACACATCTATCTAAAATTATATAAAATAAAATTCTTATCTATTGATAATATCGTTGCGGCCTCTCAGCCTGCGCATTAAAATCATATCGTTTCGCATAAGAGTGACCCGTTTAGTATGTAATGCCAGCAATACTGCGTCTTCAAAGAATTGCACGAGATACATCTCAGTCGCTTCTTGCAGGGCTTCAAGAGCAGTGGCTTGTATTCTACAAATTAATTACTTAATTTTGTTGAATGCTGTAATAATCGAAATGTAAGAATCTCCCATTGAGATTCATATTTGTTTCGATAATTTTTTTCATTATATATAAAAGTCTAAATTTTAGTTAAATATATATAAATATATAGTATGTTATATATTAAAATATAATATAGCATGTTATATTAAAATAATAAAAAAAAAAGAGAGCATAATATATTTCATAAAAAATTTTACTTATATATATATATATATATATATATATATATATATATATATAATAATATAATAATAACTACTAGTTATTTTTATTTTTTATTTTATAGTTATTTTAAATTTACTAACTAAGTATTTAATTTACTATACTACAT
>NW_012130083.1:5237623-5241082 GCF_000143395.1 Atta cephalotes
ATATATTAATTAATATATATATATATATATATATATATATATATATATATATATAAATATATAATAAAACACTGATTTTATTTTTTTCATGATTTTTATACATGATTTTATACATACTACATGAAAAGTCCCGGGATTTTCAACTTGGCGCCACTAGAAAATGAACATGATTCATTTTAAGAGGTTTATCTGTCACTAGTTTATATGAAGTTTCATGACATTTCGTTCATTCGTTTACAAGCTACAGTCGTTTAAGTGGCGCTACTTTCGCCTTCGTTCTGTACCATCCGATGTACCGATAACGCATCGTCCTTGAAAGCGATGGCCAAATTGGACCAATTACGATTCGAATTGGTTGCTCACCCACCGTATTCTCCAGACTTGGCTCTCAGCGACTATTATCTGTTCCCAAACCTCAAGCGGTGGCTCCAGGGAAAGAGATTCACATCGAATGAGGAAGTCATCGCGGAAACCGAGGCGTATTTCGAAGGCTTGGACGTTTCATACTACAGAAAGGCATCGAAATGTTGGAAAATACCAAGTGTATCACCCTCGAAGGCAACTATGTTGAGGAATAAATATAACTTTGTCCAAAAAACGCTTGTTTTCATTAAAAATCCCGGGACTTTTCAGCCCATGTAAAACATTCTTTTCTATAGCACACGTAAAATAAAATTACTCTCTTCTTAATTAATTAAATCATACAATCATATAAATGAATATGTAATCGAATAGTATCATATAATTGATGAAAAATTTATGGTTTATAAATTGATGTTATATTTACCTGGTGATATTCTTTCTGGGAAATATGTCGATGATAATTTCTCTGACTAAACGTGCAAAAGATAGTTTAGGTATGACAAAGTGTGTAGTTCTCCTCAGATGTTTAATTTCCTGCAGCACATGGCTCTTCCGTTTATGTTTACTTACTATTATAGTTGTCTGAGAACAATTATTCAAAATTAACAATATAGAACAATAATTAATTTAATATATTTATTATAGCATGTATATACAAATATATATAACATAATTTATTTTATTAGAAAACTTAATGCATTCAACACTTATATAGGATTTAATCTAACATTTATCATTGAGTGTCTTTCATTTAGTAAATTTATACAAATGTTTTATCTTTGCAAAAACAGAACCAGACAGAATGATACTTGTGTCAACTTATGTCACTAAATAAAAAGCATCTACTTACATTGTCTTTATCTGCTCTTTTCTTCGAAGAATTATTTGCTGGACTGAAATATATTATTTGTACATTATATAATATATAGATATTTCATTAAAAAATATGATCTGATATAAAAAAAATGATACAATAAAAATACTAATTAATAAATACTAAGAGATTACTAGATTATTATTACATAAATGCACATAGAAATATGTATGACAGCATTAGTGAAACATAATTTATTACACGACTAATGATTATTACATCAATATATCAAATAACTGTATCAAATAACTGTAAATAATTGTAAGAAACGTGAAAAGCAAGTATAGACATCAAATAGAAATAAGATTAACCTTGGAGTAATTTTTCGTCTAACCATCGTCACTGAATTGCAGACATTGACAAATTCTTAATATTATAAACAACAAACTAATTCGGATTCAGGATTCAGTAAAAAAGAACTTTGAATCAGACTTAATTGAATCAGATTTAAATCAGACATCAACAAACAATCTGATCTATGTAACTGTGAACTAACGGTTGGCGGCGTTGGCGCCAATTCTGCTCGAACCTAACTTAATCTGAAAATGAACCAATTGAAAGAACACAAGAACACAGCGTTCAGAAATTGCGTCTAGCTCTAATTCTAAGCTATAGGTTACGTTATGTATGTATATTATAGCAAAAAATGTACTCTAGAGCGTAATTTCTGAACACAACCCAGTGAGAATTTGGAGATGAAAAATTTATTCAAATTTAAAGGTGTTACTAGAATATTAAATTACCTAGAATGCGGAATGCTGATATCAAAAGGAGAATCGCAATTTAAATAACAAAAAATTAATAGTAATATGATAAATTAACAATATGATAATAGGATATATAATAAATATTATGATAATGTATGATGACGAATAACGACGGCGAAAACTTTCGGTGGAATCAGATTTTATTTCGAAGCATAAATTTCGCACTAAGAAGTTGGTGAGTCTGACTGCAACTGCGGGTGGTAACGGTGCTCGGTGGTGTAGTTGTCATTCTTTTTTCCTAAAGTGTGGTAGGGTAATTTTCACGTTGCTCTCGTATATTGCGGTTCTGTGATTGTCGTACATAAAATGCGTTAGCTGTCGATCTCGCAGACCAGCCCGAACAGCATTTCGCTCAGGTGAGACCATGATTTTCATATTTTGCGTTTTATGCACGGATGCGAACTTGTCGCGCGCTTTTGAGGTTAACTCTCGCTCGTCAAATTGAAGTTCCTTTCACTCCTGTTGAAGAAGGTACACGTTGTTGTCACTCGTCAATCTGATAGTATTGGTACTCGCGTATATTCGCGAATACTAGTATGTACGTGAGTATTCGCGATCGCTCGCGCAACTTTTGCAATTTTGTCCAAGGGAACGTGAGAAATTGGTGACGACACGGTCTTAGTTTGAAAAATTATAAATTTTTGAATTGATTTACTTCGCAAAACTCAGGCATTTAATTTAGGCTGTTTATCTTTTAGAAGATACAATCGACATAAACATTCTTCTATCCTCCTCTATTCAATGAATAAAAAAAATAGAACATTTCGTTTCTTAAAAGGAAAATAGCCATAATCAATGCTTCAAATTTTCGTTCTTGTCAAAGTTTATCCAAGTTCGATTTCACTTTAACTTGTAGTAACATTTTTTTAAATGTAGTTGATTGTAAGAATATGCCGAATAAAGTATTAGTAAAAAAATTTAATTAATTTACATCCTATATATTGCTGATGCCACCTCTTTTTTTGTTCATAACTCTATTTTTATTAGCTCTATTTTAAATAGAATTAATTCAAATAAAATTTCAAATAGAATTAATTAATGAAAAAGAAATCAATTTAATTAATTTCTTTTTTTCCAGGATTTTTTAAATGTATCATTTTTTACTAACAATGCATAATATTTTTGTTGCAGTGCAGTGTAACATAGTGAATATATAGAGCATGACGGAGCCAAAACCATCAGGACTAAGACCGCCGTCAAAGATAGGACGGCCTTGCTCTACCATGCCTCCTAGACCAGCGATTCCGCCTTCTCCAATGAGACCAACGACCAGTGAGTCTTTAACAAAATTGTGTACCGTTCTTTTTTATTGCATGTATAATATATTTTTATGTTGCTATAATCATATATCGTATTTATTATCCATTTTTGTAATAGTTTTATAATATACTAATATAAAAATGGGTATGATATATATATATATATATATATATATATATATATATATATATATAT
>NW_012130083.1:5241676-5268440 GCF_000143395.1 Atta cephalotes
TATATATATATATATATATATATATATATATATATATATATATAGATATCTGACACTGATAGAGAGATCTAAAAGGAAGTATTTAATAATATCTCGTGTTAAGTAGAAAAATAGATGATGTATTAATAAATGTATATATAAATGTATAGATAAATGTATATACCTGTTCTTTATAACACTTTATTTCTTATCTATATAAGATAATAATAGAGTCTCTCAAAAAGGAGAATGTTAAGTTTTTGCTATTCTTCGATCAAAATAAAAAAATTCCAAGATGTACAGATTATATATTATATTAAAGAGTAACTCAAACGGAATAGCTTTTTATTATGTAATTTGTACATCTCGGAACTTTTCATTTTGACCGAAAAACAGTTTCAATATCCTCCTTTTCATATCCCTTTTTAATTCCGATTTTAATTCATAAAACAAATTTATAAAATTCATAAAACAAATAGGAAGAATCTTGCCAAAAATAAAAATCTTTTCGTGATTATTTTATCATAAGTACATGAAGGAAAGATTTATTACCGTTTGCCTCATATATATTTTAAATTATGTATTTGTTGTATTAATAGGAATGCTCGTAAATTTAACCAGAAAGGTACAAATCAAATGTAATTAAATTTATCAAATATTCTAGTTGAGATAACCAGAATTCTTATTTATATAATTAAAATTTATCTTTGTATTTCTTGTTGATACAACCAGAACATTTTTCTCAGTGTAATGTAAATTAATGGACAATTTAAATGATATATGAAATTATAAACAAACCTTTATTTACATTGTCAATGTTTTCGTAATGCTAATTTACTTATGCTATAAAAGTGTTTATATGGAGTATGTTTTGACGAGAGTACTACATTATCGCGAACATTGTTACAACTCGAACATATACCGCGAGTGTCTCGTTAATTTGTCCCGGCACACCGGGAAAACCGTGCACGCCCACAAGTCGGTCATGAACGAGCGTGAACGCGAGTTCGCAAGTTGCTCGCACGAGTCGTTCTTTGGTCGTTCACGACGACGCATCCTTTGTGTGTGAGAGAGAGAGAGAGGGAGAGAGAGAGACAGAGAAAAAGAAATTGGTAAATATTTTTCACAGAAAAGAAATTCTTGAGAATTAATGGTGAATCGCGAGAGTCTATCGCAGAGTAGTGCATTCTTTTCTGTTTCCTTAAAAGAAGAATAGAAACGGAAACATTTCTATTTGCTTTGTGTCGAAATTGCGGTGAGTTTAACTGATCGTCGAGAAAACACTACGAAGCGAACTGCTTTAAACCAAGTGATCAATCACTTGGTTTAATCTAATAGTAATTATTTTAAATTTTTTATTGCATTTTGCAAAATAACATTTTATTTTTATTATATTTTATTTAACCCCACACATTAATTATCACTCAATTCGATTATTGCGATTTATAAATGTTACTATTCTACATGAAAGTTGAGCAACTTGACTTGTCGCGATTAATTGAAAGTGGTCCATATTTTTTATCCATTTTTAGCAAGCTATATTTTTAAACGATAAATCGGTTTTTTAAAAAAATGAAAATGATTGAAACAACTAAGAACATTCGCAAAGCATAATTGGCAAAAAATTTGGAAAGTAAAACAAATCTCTCGGAAATAATATCTTAACGTTACAAGCATTTAGCGTTTTTAAATATTAATTGATAAAGTAATAATTAATTAATTGTATATGCGTGTGTGTATTTAACTCGGTTAGTCTATTTGATCCAAAATGTAATTTATTTTCTGACTAATATTTTATTAAAAATTTTTTTCTGATATTTACGATGATTTCTTCTGTTAAGATTTTTTTCTATGAAAATTTTTAAAACTTTTTTATGATATTGACACAAATGATAATATTAAATTTAAACAAACCAGGGTTAATATATTGCTGCCATATGTCAAATCAAATATTTTCCATATATGACATACATAAATGCTTGATAGTAATAATAATAATTAAAATAGTTTTTTTCAGAAAATTTATCGTCGCTATATATCATCGCTTTATTATTCTTATACTAACTTTTACGTAATAATCTCTTCTTCACACGATGAACCGATTTTTCTTCGCATTAAATCCATACAATTACGTTTTAACATTAGTTTACAATTTTCCTTGTTTTCTTTAATCTAAAATCTGAATTCTTATTTTCTCTTTTATTTCCTCTTCCGAGAATTTTTCTAAATTTCTTCGTTAGTTATTATTATCTTCTTATACTTTTCTGTTCTCTTTCTTTCTTTCCTTTCTCCGATCTCTTTTTTTTTTTATTTTTATTTTGTACAACTTTGTTCTCACAATGTAATGCAAGGGAATATAAGGCACTGCGGAAAACAAATTTTGTGTCGCTTTATTTTCTGCCGCGCAGATTCTCAGCGCACTTTTTAATGATGCATAACGAGGTGCGTTTTCGCGATCGTCTCTGGTCGCATCCAGGGCACGTATCTTGCCTTATTGGTGCAACGCCATTGAATTGCCTTCGCTGCACAATCGTCGGCTGACGCATTGCGATTATGCAAGTCGATGTTGATCTCGCGCCCGCAATTTCATCCCGGGCGTTTCATCTTTCCTCCCCGCGATTCCTTCTCTTTTCTTCGATTTTTTATTCTTGTTCTCTTTTCCCTCCCATTTTAATTTCTCGTACGAGATCGATTGATCGTCTCCAGTTTCGCAATTCGATCAGAAGACTCAAGGCCTCCGCTTTTCGTTTTGCTTTATCGCGAGATCTCGTGGAAAGAATATGCAGCGTGAAAAGAATTGTCAGTAACCACTAAAATTTTAAATAAAGAGGAACGTCTTAAATGTCAAAAAATTAAAATTACATATATATTTTTAATTATCTAAAATTAGTAATTTAATGAAGAATATAAATTAACTCTTACAGATTGGTTTCTTATTTCAGTTATTTCAGTCTCGATTCTTATTTCAAAATCGTCTTAATATTTTAAAGAGTCATTCTGTGATCGGTTTATAATATTTTAAGACTGTACTTAAGGTGATCTTTGATATAAAAATTGACTACACACGATTTTCTGTCCTTTAACTTTACACATAATGAATTGTTTATATCTCGCGAATTAATTTTCATCACTTTTACAAAATTATAAAAAGTATTAATATGATTCTTGCATATGCTTTAACATCTTTAGAAAGTATTTGTAAAGCTGTGTATTAAAAAAAAAGGAAAGAATAGAGACCATTATTCAACCAGGTGTTCCTAGTATTTCAAAGAAAAGAAATGCGTAGGATATGAATGACCTAATCGAGTTTTTTATAAAAAAAAAATGGTTTGAGTAATTTTTGAATTGTCAGCTGTGAATATATTTTTAAAATAATTTATAGAAATTATATAAATTTTAGACATAATTATAGTCAAAGTTTTCTATGCAATATTAACAAAAAGAAACATCAAAATAAAAGGATAACTCTTTTATTGTAATTGATTACAGTTCAGTGTTATTGAGCATTGTAATTATTGAATATTTTATCAATTTATTATGCGATTTGTGGTAGCGTTACTGATTTTCCAATCGCTCGTATCTGATTAGCTGATGATTTTTCTTGTCGGACAAGGACTCAATTATAACCGCAATGGAAAAATAAAGAATATCTATGGCAGTGGCGCCTCGCACTGACGCAATCATCGTCGGTATGGTGTTCTGTGGTAACTGTGACACCATCGGCTAAATATGGAGAGATAAACGATTTATGAGCACGTATGCGGGGACATGTTCATTTCGGGCTGCTTTACTGTTTGCCTGTTTGTATGCTATTGAAGCCGGTTTTAAGGCCATCCATTCGAATTCCGCGGTCTGACGAAACTCCTATTAGTATTATTTACCTTCGGTAAATATGAAAAACGTGGGCACGTGTATAATATCTATGAGAATGGTAGCATGTAAGTAATGTACAACGCGCTCGTTTCACGTGTTCCGTGAATGTATAGAATATCCAATTATGTATATATACATATATTTTTTGTTCAATTAAATTGTGTTTACTTGCACAATGTTTTGCATAGTCGGGCAGATAAAAATCACTAAATGTTGTCATTGAGGTAACATTTACTGTTTAATCATGTCATAATCTCGTTATAATGCGGGATGAATTACATGTAACAACTATAACGACACCTCTCTCTACTAGCTATTAACCTTGTTTACGTATTGTTACGCATGAGAGATCAAAGTGCCCGTATATCCAATGGCAGCCTCTTATACAGCCATTCTTACAGCCATCGTATTGAGTGATCGAGGTACTTGACACCCTGTTAACCCTGCAAAACATAAATGTGAGATAATCGATGAGTTACGGTAATTCGGTAATATGCCCGGTGGGTTCATTAAAAGTTCAACTAGAAGATCAAACACATTTTATTTATACTATCCAAAAATTGAAATGGAAGAATTTTGAAAGATAATTTTGTAAAATTAAAAGCTTTTTAGATATATGTAATGCGATTACGATGTTTATGCTTTTTTTTTTGATGTTATAAAAGAATATTGCAAGAATTTTTACGGAATTTCAAGCAAATATTAAAAGTGACGTCAGCTTGATGTAGAAATCTAATTGTGAATGAATGATTTTGCGGGAAATTTTTTGAAAGTCTATTACTTTTAAGACAATTCTATTTATTAAATAGATTTTACATAATTAATTAGTAATGTTTTATAATATAAAAAAATAATGCAAGATATGTATCAGAATTAATGTAAAAACGATTAATCATATGAGATGTATAATTCGCGGACGAATCATGGCGCCACGATTACGCGTCAGATCACGTCGGTGTATATTAATTAATCATGATCAACACGCTCGAATCAAAAAGTACAGTGTATTCTGTCATCAGATATCATCGTGCGCACGTCCCGTATGGCTCTAATAATCGTATATACTGCAAGGTTTCTAATAGATTATTATGCGCACACTGAAAAACATTTCTGCAGGTTAAAAATGAACGAATCGGAAGATTCTGATCATATTAATTAGATTTCTAGTTATCTCATTTAGAATTATAATACATTCAACCAAAATTCTAATTAATGTCAGATTCTTTCTAGTACAGCGCATCTGAATTTCGGGACGAACTTTAATAACAGAAATTCTTTCGAAATTTATGCAGTTTCTCTTTGAAATTTAATTATTGTAAAATTCGCATTCTTTCATTTTTATTATTTTTTTTTAACATTGTAATTTAAAAAAATAATATGAATACAAAGAATATAATATTAGACTCTAAAGAGAGTGCAGCAAATTATATCAATATAAATGCTTATAAGCACCTGCACTGAATGTTCTTGTTTATATAGATTTTATTAGATATGTATTAATAATAAATAAATAGCAATAAATGTTTCAACTTACAATTTTGGATTCAAATATTCTAAAAAGTAAGCTATTTAGAGCCAAACGCTGGGTGATTTTTGAAGAACCAATATATATTTGTCAAATACAAAATCAATTATACGTTTCGATCTTTAATTTAGTTATCTTCACTGAGATCATCGATGATAAAATAAAAATAAAAATAAAAATTATTAAAGTTGATTCCTTACGATAAACATGCAGCTGTACGAAATAGACGGGGATGTACAAAACCCATGTACTCTCTGACAACATTTTCAAAAATTATGTGTTTGACAGCGTACTACAATAAAGCATATTCGTAAGAATTATATAAAAATTATATCTGACGTTAATGTGAATCAAATTGTATGCCTTCCAACATAACATATAATTTTAACAATTATACTACATAATTAATTTAATCTCTGATGTTTATAACAAAGAATATGTAATATATTTTATTGAAATTGTGGGGATACAGGTAGGCATACAATTTGATTCAAAATCATTCATTCACAATTAGATTTCTACATCAAGCTGACGTCACTTTTAATATTTGCTTGGAATTCCGTAAAAATTCTTGCAATATTCTTTTATAACATCAAAAAAAAGCATAAATATCGTAGTCGCGTTAAATATATCTAAAACTCTTTTAATTTTACAAAATTATCTTTCAAAATTCTCGCATTCAGTATAAAAATAATAGATAGTATAAAAATAAAATGTGTTTGAGTTTCTAGTTGAACTTTTCTCATATGTTTGTGGTGCGCACGCTGATTATTCAATTGCCATGAGCATATGGGACCTACAATTTTAATGCCGATTTCGAACGGCGGATTTTTCGAGAAGTATTTCCGTTAGTAAGGATACTCTTGGGAGGTTGCCGGCCTTTTTCGAGAGGAGACACGAGCGTAAATATTTTGGTTTCTACTGGGATCGAACTCTGGCATGATCAGTATGCACTGTCTGCCAGTTGAGCAAAACTGTAATTCAATTAATAATTACAAATTGCAATGTAATTCTTAAT
This sequence comes from Atta cephalotes, assembly GCF_000143395.1. Lineage (NCBI taxonomy): Eukaryota > Metazoa > Arthropoda > Insecta > Hymenoptera > Formicidae > Atta > Atta cephalotes. The sequence continues at coordinate 5,248,072 of NW_012130083.1, forward strand.
ACAATTAGTAATTATATTTCGTAACTGCTATTAATTGCTGAAAACAATTAAATGAATTCATTAATTCAGCAATTAATAATTACGAAATATAATTACTACAATTGTATTAAGAATTACATTGCAATTTGTAATTGTTAATTAAATTACAGTTTTGCTCAACTCTGATCTGCTATGCCAGTTCGCGATCGGACATATGTATATATAAATTCACAGAATCATACAACTTAGGATCCAGTTAGATCATTTAAAGATCATTTGATTTCTATAGGTTATTCTCATATATCTACTGATTCTATAAGGTATTTCTCATATATCTACTGATATCCTACCTACTAAGATCCCACAAGATATAATATTGTTTAAATTATTTTAATGTCATTTTAAAAAATTTTAATAACATTTTAATGAGATTGAGATGAAAATAAAGACCGAAACATTCCCATTTGTCTGTACCTTTATTAATTCAGACATTTCAGATCAGGGCACCGTCGACCAGCCGATCACGGACGGCCGTTCGCGCGTCATTGAGAGCGACGCAATGTGCGCGTAAAAAGGCGCATTAAATGCAGATTGCATGGCGATAAAATCGTCGGGATACATAATGCCTGTCTCGGCCGCGGTGGCGGCGGTTGCGACCGCGTAATCGCGATTTCATCTCGTTGAACAGAGGCTCCGACCCACGCGACCGACCTACTACGACAAGGCACGCGCCCACGCGCTTTTCCATAAGTAATTAATTAAATCACGAATCGCCACGATACCCGGACATACCAGCGACTCCTTTTGCGGAGTTTTTTTCACGCCGCAGGGACATCGGCGAGATGAAATGAAAGAAGAATGATGAGCTTTGTGTTGTCACAAGGCAAGCTCTTATACAAGAAATCCGTGAAATCAGAAATTACAACGCGGAAGTTGTGAAGTAGTTAAGAGATGAGAAATTCGTGAATTCATGAAAATTATAAATATTTAAAATATGAATTATTCGTGAAATATAGGGAAATACAGCTGAATAGAAATAAACTCTATTACGATTATTAAGATAAGTAGGCGTTTCTTTTCTTTCTAATTTATTAAAATAACATGTTACGATTAAACGGTCGTTCCATTAAAAAATATTTCGCATGACTGCATATATTGCATTAGAAATCGCCAGATCTTATCGGCGTCATTTGAACACTCCCTGACTCGCCATTAATGATTCGTTTACATAAGTCTCTGTCTTGACTCGATTGTGATCAACTTCCGATACCAATTATTACAACGACAATTATAGGACCAAGCCCTGATCTGATTCGCGCCGAATCACCTCTCGCTGTTTCCTTTTTAACATCGCTTCATAATAATTAGTAATTAACTTAGCGCATTATTAATTAACTTTGCAACTTCGCACTAGCGTCATCACGTGTTCCCAGATTTATTATCAACTCACAGACAACACATACAATACAAATTAGCCTTGAAAAAAAATAAAATTACGTAAAATAAAAGAAAAATATGTAAAATGATAAAGAATTATTAAATTAAAGTGATCAGAGATATTAATTGTATTATATTAAAATTAATTATACGTATGTGTTGTATTCATATTATAATTTTTAATTAATTATTAATTTCTGAATTTAATATCCAGATATCGTTGAAATTATTTATTAGCTTGCACGTAGACTAATGTTAATTTGCTGTTATAACTGTATTAAATCATAGCGATTCGTAATACATAAATTATTATTAAAGCGATAATTACCAATTAAACTAGGACAAAATTTGAATTGAATGATGCACTCTCGACTACGGCAAAGTGAAATGTTTTTTTGCACCGAAATATACTCCATTTTCTCCTTTTGTTTTTCGTTTTGCTATGATTTGCGTTATTTTGCATGACAACGGCAGATCAGATGGAGCCTCTCTGGGAATCGCACGGTCGTCAAATAAACGAGGCTAGCTTGCGAAGAGGGTCAGGTAAGCCGTATTTAATGAAGTTTTTCTTGAAGCCTACTCGAAGATCGCAATTCGTAAAGCTATTTGCAAAAAAACAGCGAATGATCTTTTATAATCAATGGAAATTTATTTTGCAGAGCTAATAAAATTTAAAATTAATATCATCTGTTAGATATTCGTATATTTGTTCGAGATTTTGAATATTTTATATTTTTTGAATTGTATTTAAGTACGTAAACATACATGTCTTTCAAATTTAGACTTTAGTGAAATACGAAATTAGTTAGTTTTCACGATAAAGGATATGTGTGAATTTTTTGTGAGTATAATTGTATAAGTTTGTAAATATTATTGGTCTGTAATAATATGTGTTATATCCTCTTGTATTGTATTAATGATTTTGCCTTGTGTTATATTATTATAAAAAGGTAGTGTGATACTTACATATAGTATGTTACACATATTTTACACATGTGCATGCATAATATAATTTGCAATAATATGAATTATAACTAACGTATTACATATCTTGAACATTAAGGATGTTCCATAATTAATTGAATATTTTTTGAATCTTCAACTAAGTTAGAATAAATTTCTTAGCAAATAATTTAAATATTTTAAAAGAAGTTATTTACAGTAGTTATTTATTTTTTGTTTAACATTGTTAAAATGACTTCAATTAATCGATAACCAAAGCCAAAACTAAAATTCTTTTAAAGTAAAATTTCCTTTTTATTCGTTAATTATTTGATGATTGAATATAAATAGTTCGATAATTTCAGCTAAGTGAAAAATCTATTGTATTTTAGAAATTTTTTAAAGTTTAGTGAAAATCAAGATTACAAGTTGTCGAACATTTTATATTTATAGGTCAGTATCGAATCATTAATTTTATTATAATACGTCCTGCGTCGTGCGATTTATTTATCTTTAATTTTTCTCCGAAAATTTGAAATCGTAGCGTAGTTTAGCGTTGTTAATAGTCGATATTTCAAAGAGAATCCTCTTTAATCCCGCGTAGATACCAGCGTTGTTCTAACCGAAGACACAGACAGCTTTAAGATTGGTGATCGAGTATGGGTTGGTGGCACGAAGCCAGGCACAATTGCTTATATCGGCGAGACCAAATTTGCTCCCGGAGACTGGGCAGGAGTCGTCCTGGATGAGCCCATCGGTGAGGAACATCGTAACGATCCTAGTCAATCGTATGAATTATAAAGATCCGAGAATCAATTTTGAAGAATGCGAGCCGATTCTCAAATTTAAAACATCATATTTGTAAATCATTTTCCTAACCAATCAAAATTATCCAGATTATACTATACTTAACTGAAGTCTTATATACAAAGTTCCATTAATCGCGAATGAAAAAAGGATTTTTGATCAGCAATGACAAGAGAGATCGGCGGAATTCAGAGACAGAAGATAGATGAACTGTAAGTTCTCGAACATTAAACTTCAGGAAAGAACGATGGTTCAGTGGCGGGTAGCCGGTACTTTCAATGCGAACCGAAGAGGGGGATCTTTTCGAGGCTCACCAGACTCACCAGGTTGCCGTTGAGCGATCATCAGACGAGCTTGATCATGACGCCAACAACGCCACCCGATAGCTCTAGGGGTGGCTTTGTCAGCAAATCCATGTCGTCTTCATTGAGTAAGGATCGCTACAAGAGATACTCGCCACGCCCGTAGACTTCTAATTAGCGCTGCACATTCGAACGCACGCCAAACGCCGTCTACAGATTTTACTTAGTTTCTTGCCCCTTAACTCTTTCGCCTCCCTCCCTATGAGAAAAGAATATTTATTCTTTTCTTACATTCGATCCAAAATATCGAATGAAATAATTTTATTTTCTATAGTAAATATTGAATCCTTTTTTTAAAACAGGATATTTATTTTTTTAAGCAGATTATATCATTGGATTTACATAATTTATCATTGCTATCATTTAACATTTAAAAACTTTTGCTGAGAATTTCTATTCGGATGATAATTGAGATAAGAAATATTTTATATAAAAAATTAGATATAATAGTTATATCTATTACATAGAACTAACACACCATATAACGAAATTATCATTGAAATTAAACGACAAAAAAAGTGAAGCGAAAGAGTTAATCGTAATTGATGCTATGTTGTACCTAGAGGCTTAAAGAGCACAAATTACTTTTTTAATTACTTTGCATTATTTTAATTACGGCATTATTTTAATTGCGATAGTGCTTGAACGCTCTTTACTATGGAAAGCATGATTAAGTAACGATTTGATGTAATTTTTTATTCAGTCAGCATGTAACGGAAATAATTTAGTCTCGTTAGTATGTAGTGACTTAGGTAGTAGTGTAGTAATTTAAGATTTTTTTATTTAATTTTCATGTAATAATAATTTAATTTCGTAAATAATGCGCTTAGCAATAGAAAAGTAGAAAATATATTGAACAAACGTTATCTACAGATGTTCGTATTTATAAAAGTGACGGAGCAGTTTAATATTTTTAGAGGCAGTAAAAGAGGTTAGATCTAATCTCGAGAGTAATAATTTTATCAATTGAATAAACAAATTGATACGTAGGAAATGTTTTTAGGAATTTATTCTCGTTATCTTATAAAATAGAGAAGCAACTAATTTTTTTTAATATATAATAAAAAGAAATATTTTATCTTGTGGAAAATCAATTAATTGAAAAAACAATAGATATATAAAAAACAGAAAAGGAAAATGTAATAAAAAATATGAATATAGGGAGCAATATGTATTTATAAAAATATAGATTTAGCTTTAATAGAACTTAGAAAAGAAGAAAGAAAAATATAATTTGACCTTCACATATATAAAAACTTAGAAACGATCTAGCTTTATCGTCAAGTAGAAAATAGATATTGTGTAATTTTAATAGAATAGACCCAGCCTCACTCGTGGTTTCTTAACCGGTGTGAATGATATGTAATAATGATCGTGCATCGCTGAAAACTGTGAATGCAGATACATCGACGACAAGTCTGTCGTCCACAACGCAAAAGGGCGAACTGAGGATAGGTGATCGGGTGATAGTGTCGTCGAGCCAAGGCAGCAAAACCGGCATACTCAGATATCATGGCCTCGCGGAATTCGCTGCGGGTGAATGGTGCGGTGTGGAACTGGACGAACCGATCGGCAAGAATGACGGTTCCGTCAATGACAAAAGGTGTGCATCCTTTCCATTGAATATCGGTAGCACCTTGATACAAGAAAAAAAAATAATATCAAACTCGCCTCAGATTTCTGATTATTTAAAGCAATCCTGAAGTTCTTAACCGCTCCCAGAAAATCAAAATGTTTATATTAAGAGCGTATTACATTTAAGTATGACTTGATAAAAAATTCTTTTTCTCACTTCTCAGAATTTTATATTGCGTTTTATTAAACATTATTAATGAATTTAATCTTCTGCCGAAATGATGTAAAATCCAGGAGATCCTTGAAATATATGATTAAGGTATTGATTAAGGTCCAGGTTTTTATAATGTATGGTTACTTAATGTATGATTAAGATTAAGAAATTCATGAATGAATTTTATTGATAAATTTCTTTATATCTTTAACTTTTAGATAAGCATGTATTATAAAAATGGGCCTAAATGTCATTCATCAATTTACTTCGTCTGACATCAGGTTCTCAAAATATAGAGATTGCTATAGAGATTTTTAATTTTTTATTTTTCCATAAGAAAGAGGAGAATTTTTATTTCTGATATGACGCCCAATGACATCGGGAACTTCAGAGTTTTCTTCTTTAATTTGTTTTTGTTAACGTTCTCACGACTAAAACTTGATGAATGACATCACAGCATTCGCGAAAATTTGCGAGGCATGATCTTCGCTTACACTTGAGACTCACATTCCTAAGATCCCGCGGAACTAACCCACCCGTTGATCCAGATACTTCGAGTGCTCGCCCAAGTACGGCCTGTTTGCGCCCGTGCACAAGGTCAGCAAGTCGCCGTACAACAAGAGGCCTTCCCTATGCGTGGTGCACAAGCCGAGCGGTGCCGCCCTCAATGCCAGCCTTCAGAAGAAAAGCGGCTCCCGCGAATCGCTCGCTTCCAGCCTCGTCTCGAGCGTCGCCAGCGCGAGAATAAGCACTACGAGCGGAACCACGGCGAGGGTAAGGTTCACCATGCCGGAATAAGGGGATGACAGGATGTGCAGCTATATCTCGCAGCTCGCCGCTAATATTGTTGGCTCCCTAGTTTAGCCGTAGAATGTATTATTCTTGTCGTTCTTGTTGGTGCTGGGCAATTGACCCTTAAGTCTTCTTCTTTGAGATACGAGCGAGAATCTCGATTACGACTGTGATTCTTCTGTAAATCAGTGGTAAATGATTATTTTCATATGAAGGATTCGGCGCGATGAAGGTTTTTTTATTGCATTAAAGGAACTGCAAATGATTGCGTTTGCGAAAAATTACAATGTGTGCAAAAATTATGAGAAATATTATTATTTTATTTTATTTTAATTATGAAAAGCACTCAATATGAAAATGATTTTATTTATCGTGACTATAGGAAGTTAAAGTTGCATATATAAAAAAAGTGAATCTTATGTAGATTATTCTGTCTTACAATTTCGATCTCATTTTTGGAACGCTTTAAATTCTTAAATCATTGAATTCTAAATTTTTGTTTTTAAAAATTGAAGATTTAACTCATTCCTTTATTTAATTCATATTTAAATATTTCCCTTGTGAATTATGATGGATTCAGTCTCTTATTGCAATGAATCCTTTTACGGAGTTACTTAAGGGTTAATCCCGCCCTAAATTGTAGTGATTGCCTGTCGCTTTTTAGGCAACCTATTTTTTTTTCTTTAACACTGACTCTTTAATCAAAACTTGTAACTTATTGTTAGCGTGATTTTGTGACATTGATTATTATTTAAAATTGCACGATTTATCTTTTTTTTTTCTTTTGTGTTTCCGTTACATCTCAATATTCCAGAGGCCTGGCATGCGCACGTCAACACCTGCACGAAGTTCATTGCAGGTGAGATCGTAACTCTGATTACTCCTGATTAATTAATTGTTCTCGTCAATTAGAAGCGATCATCGATAAGTCATCTCGCTATTCTCCCATCGACTGTTTCCCGATTAATTCGTACACCCTGTAGAAATGGATGTGTAGATATAGATTAACAAGTGCGTTATGATGTGAATGTACATTAATTAAGATAATTAGCGACGTTTAGTTGATTAGCAAGACTCGATTATTAATGGTTGCCGACTGCGATTTTATTTATTTATTATTTGCCGTTAATTTATTGTTATCGTCGTTGATTACTTATAGCGATCTTTGTATATAATGTTAATAAAATCCCACGTAATGTCCCTTCCTCGTAATGTTCCTTCCTCTGGCTTCTAGGTGAGTATCTCTCCTACGTCGCTTTATCTACATACGCAAATAATTAACAAATCGCCGTTATTACGTTCGATTCTTCCTCGCACGAGATTATCTCAATTGTCCGATTAATTCATCTTTAAGGATTTCCCACGATATAATTGAACACAGATCGATATCTGCGTTGGCAGAGAAACGACTAGCATCATCGATTAATTAAACCCTTCCGCTTGGATAATGCGATCGATACCGATCATCGATTTATATTACTAATTGCATTCAGAACGTTGCATATCTATGCCTGTCTCGAATTATAAACTTGATGATTATGTGATCTTAGCAAAGCTGTTACATAATACGGAATGTAATGCGAATAAACGATCAATCGGAAGACATTCGTCTTATTTTTATTGGAGTTTAATATTCAATTCGAGTAGAGAGCCAGTGAATGCGTAGTATTGCTTATTTCGCTCGTTTTGTAAAAACTTATACGACGTAACAAGAAAATTGTCTATCCCTGTTTATCTCGTAATTGGTTATCAATTATTTATCTCCATTCTATCCCATCCCACGGCTTCTATAAAAATTTTTATAAAGATATATCGATATGTAAGAATTAATTAATTGCTTGATATCGCAAGTTGGCTTTCCTAGTTTGTAATAATTTATATAACGCAGACATAAAAGCATCTCGCTTTGTTCCAACCTGCTCGACAGCTGTTACAAAAATGTAAGAAATAGAAAAATAAATTGTTTTAGTTGTGCGTTTTCTTTTTGCGATAATTTTGCTGTAGATGTAATGTGGCTATTTTACTGCAATCATAATAATATTATTAAATATGAATTTGATTGGTATTTTACTTTACTGCGCGCTAATATTGCGATATAATTCCTCTTTCCTAAAATTTTTTTTCCTAAAATTTCTCGCGTCATCGCGACATTGAATTAGAATTCGGATCATACTTTTAGGAAGTTTTGAAAGAGAAGCAGCAGGAGATCGAGTTCCTGCGAAAAGAGCGGGACTTGGAACGTGAAAGAGTCACCAAGGCGGCGAATCAAGCTGACCAAGCGGAACAATCGGCGCTTTCGATTAAGCAAGAATATGATAAGGTAGATATTTACAAAACGATTGTCAAAACCGAATCGTGGCGATGGATGGATTTTCAAAGAGGGACAAGTGTTTAAAGTTGAGAGTTATGTTTCATTTTTTACGCTTTTATCTCATTTGCAGAGATTATGTAACGTTAATGGAAATATCAGATGTGATAAGTCAAACCCAATGTCTTTACGTTCTGAAGTTTTTATCCTAGTTTTAAAATTCTTCTGTCCCCATCTTCTATATTTTTTTTTTTCTTTGACATTTTTATTGACAATCAGTATCGCGAACAGATGCTGCAGACAATCAGCGAAGCGGAACTCACTGTCGCCAAGCTCATCAACGAGAAGAGTGCGTTGGCGATGCAGCTAGAAGATGAGAAACGGAAGTGTGAGGATCTTCTGTTTCGCTTCGAAGAGGAATCCGTGAATAAAGACGACATACAGGTATATATACCTATTAGGATAATTTATATATCAGTTCAAGAATATAAGTAACAATTTATCTCAGACATAATAAATGCTAATGGCTGCAGCACAGACTTTTGCATAACGTATAATGCATAGTGCATAAGGGAATAAACCAAACTCTTTGGTTGGAAACTCTTCTTTTCCATGGAATGGGAGGAAAGGAAAGATTCTGATTAGTCGATTCACTATACATTATGCGTTATGCAAAAGTCTGTGCTGCGGTCTTAAGTTTTTCATTAAAAGAAAAAAAAACATTTGGAATCCTGAGTAAGTATTCATTCATGCTATTATTTTATTTTACATATTTTGATATTAATAACATTATATATGTATATATTATATTTCAGAAAAAATGTCTATAATATTGCAATCAAATTTTTTTTCACGATTATAAATTCAAGATGTGAAAAAGAATTTCGCGATATTTTAGACGAATAATGTTTAAATTTTTGTTATATTATCCTGATTTGTTTAAATATGTACTTCCGTTCTATATAATAATAATAATAATAATAATAACAATCATAATCATAAATATCTCTTTTGTCATACTTGGAAACTTTGGATGGTATCTTTTGTAATTATTCGAAATATTATACATGCTTTCGTCATAAATGCGCAATTCGGTACACACGCGGTGGCGGGTTATAACACGTGCTTAGCTACATCGACTTGCCAAAAAGCTCGAGAATTAGCCTAATTTTTAACATCAGAATATTCTATGCAAAAATATCCCGTTCCAAATTTTATTTCAAAACTGATAATATGAATTACGGTTTATCGATGCCGATATCAAAATTATATTATACGAAAACAGAAATTTTGACTAGAAAAATTAATCTGATTAAAAATTCTGTTGATTTTTATACTTAAACAATTTTTAAGGAAAGAAAAAAGAAAGATATGGTATTTTTTTTATAAAAAAAAGAGATTGCATTCAGTTTTTCTGTTAATTCGGTGAACTTATCATTTATTTTCAGAAAGAGAGATCTGAGCAAAGAGTGAGTATCCAATGTTTCGGACCCGTGGAAGGATTGACGCAGTATTTGGGCACCGCTTGCCTAATCATCACTCTAGCTATGTCATTTTACATTTCGTCGTTCTATCAGAGATCCAACTGACGTGGAACGCGCAATAATAAGAAACGCTAAGAAACGCTATCGCTGTCTAATTTAGCGCCGGTCATACTAACAAAACTAAATTATACACTGTAACGACGTCCTAGATATCGTTAATCATCCTTTGCTTATTAATTGCGCGCTAACTTGAAATATGGAATCACGCGTGATAATTCCGCGTCGAATTTTTGAATTTGAAATTGTATAAATTGTTATTAAGTAATTTCGTTCTTCGCGATTTAATTTTAATAGATTAAAGATGATTAACTTGATCACGCTTTGCTTTGTGTAATGGAGTAATGTGAGCTTCACAAATTATTTACACGCTTTGTATGCACAAAGATATAAAAAAATGTAGGCGTGATGTACTTGTTATTTGTTATTATGTTTAATTATTTATTTATTTATTTATTTATGTAATCATTCTATGCTTTGCATTAATATTAATTTAATGCAATGTTTTTTTCATATTTTGAAGTTTATTTATATTATTTAAATTTCTTTGATTGTGATATATGTTTGTATGCACAAATGCCAAAATTGAATAATATGTTTCTTATAAATTGGGTATATATACGCGTAAAGTTGTTGATTTATTTCTTTCTTCTTTTTCTCCACGCGGTAAAATATTTATTTCATTCTCATTTCGACAGACTGTGCTTTGCATATCAGTTGTGCTTTTTATTTTTTAACATGTACGCTTTCGGGTATTAATAGGCTTTATTATTTCTTATATAATTACTGAAAATTTAAACAATGTCTCTTTTTCTTCTCGTTATTTTGTATTTAAATTATATAATACGAATGTAAATTTTAATAGTTAAATCACATCTAGTTTTATTTGACACATGTTTGTATCCTTTATTTCAATAGTAGAAAATTATACAACGAATTTAATTTTTTTTCAAGATAGTAAACAATAATTCTGATTAATTTATTATGAATTCTTTAAGTAGAAGAAACTACGATTCTTTCTTAAAATTTAAAAAATGGAAAATATTGATTGTTGTATTTTTATATTCTTCGTAATTGAGAAAATAATTGTACGTTAATACCCGAAACGAATTCGTTGTATGACTCGTATCTCCTTAGAGACTAAACAGTTGCCCTTATTACACTAGGTCATAAATACTGTAAATGAAAGCAGGATCAAAGAGCTCGAGGATGAACTCACGGTGGAGCGGCGGGAACGCATCGTTCAGATGGAACGTGACAGTACCAAACTTTTCGAAGCCGAAGAGGAATTGGCGCGACTACGTAACGAGATTAGTTGCGCGACAAACTCGCAAAATTCTCAGCTTCAAGGTATTTGCGATAGGGCATTAGATCTATGCGCGATCTGATCTTACAGCGTTTTTTATTTGCAGAACTAATGCACACTCAATATACTTTGAAGCGATTGCATGTAAATTGATGTAAAGATGTATGTTTAATAAAAATATAGGAACGAATTTAAAAAAAACCGAAATTTTCAATACATTTTATTGTGCTGTTGATAAAATATTCATTGGGCATTTTATCAATTGAGATATCTTACTTTTACATTCAGATTAGATTAGTGTACAATAGCTTTAATGTACCAGTTCTGCCAATGAAAAATACTATTAAATTTTTTAAAATCTTACGCGATTTTTCCTCTCCTTTATTCTAAAATGGGCTTTTAGATTTGAAAAGTCGTAATCAGAGCTTGGAGGAGATAAAAAATAGTCTGGAGAAAGAAATACAAGAGAAATCAGATCTGGTGAGCGAATGTGTCGAACGTATCAAGGAATTGGAGCTTGTAATGAGCAAAATGCAACAAGACAGTACGACCCACAAAGAGTCTGAGAGTCGTCTAGAGAAAGAACTGGGAACTGTCAAACAAAACTTGCAAGACAAAGAGGCAATGATGGAGAATCTGAAGCAGGAATTTGAGAGGAACACGAATATATTGAGCGAGGAGTTGCGGAAATCGAAAGAGATAATCGAAACGATGAAGAAAGAAAGTGCAAGCGAAAAGGATTCATTGCTGTCGGAATATCGACAGACTATCGAAGAGAAAGATCAATTGATTAAAGTAAAAACTGAGGAGTTGGAAAATAAATCTAAGAAGCTGTTAGAGCAGCAGAATGCAGTTCTGGAGGGCTTGAAGGCTGAGAATGTTAATCGTATCCGTGAACTTTCGGAATCTTTTGAGCAACAATTGCGAACGAAGGACACAAAAATCGAGGAAGTCTCACAGCAACTTGGTCAAAAAGTATCCGAGACTGAAAGATTATTGGCCGAATTGGTCGCTGAACGAGAGCTCTGCAGAAAGAAGGACGAAGAACTGATTAGCGCTCTACAAAAATTAGAAGGTTTGTACCATAGAAATAAAAATAAAAAATTTGAATTTTAAAAAAATTTGAATAATTAAAAAATTTAATCTTTCGGTTGTTTTCCTTATGTAGAATTTACGAGTATCGATTGACATTCTACGAGAATAACTTTCGATGAAATATTTGTGATAATCTAACATTTAATTCATTGTGCACATTATTTTGTATTTTCATAAAAATATATAATGATAAAGTATGTAACAATGAAAAATAAATTACGACTTGAAGTTTCATTGATTTTATCACAAATATTTTGCAGAGCTAAATACGAGGCTTAAATTGGCTGAAGACAGCAATAGCGTGTTGTCAAAACAAATTCAAGACTATAGATCTAAGAGTGATGACAATGTCAGGATTATTCATGAGAAGCAAAAATTGGTAAGAGTATTCTTTTTTTTTATTTCGCACAAATGAGACATTCGCAATAGTACTTTCATGGTATGTGATCAACCTAGGAGCAAGATCTAGCTAGTTTAATCGCTTCGGAGGAGGAATCCGCCGTGCAATTAAACAAATTGAGCGAGGAATTGAAAGTAAAAGACAAAGAACTCGCGGAATTACGAAATGCTACTGTGGCTCAAATAGAAGAGATAACTAAACGGTTTGAGGCTCAAATTAATGACAAAGTCAAATATATTGACGAGATAAATGCAGATGTTTCGCAAAAAGCCATGATGCTCGTTAAATTGGAGAAAGATATCGCCGATTTGAAAGCAATTATAGCGAACAAAGATGAAGAGATTAAACATCTTCTCGAGAAGACTACAGGTATAGATTTGAAGTTTGTTTAGTTCTTAATTTAAATTTGTAAACGAATGTGTGAATATAAACATAACATGGCTTGTTTTAGAATTACAAGACGCCCTCACATTATCTGAGCAAACAAAAACAAATTTGGAGAGCGAACTTCGCGTATTTGAATCAAAAATGCAGAAATTAAATGGACAAGTCGCCAGAGCGGAAGAAAAAATATCACAACTCTCGTTACAGAAGGAAAAACTGGTTAGTATAAAATAATTAGTTACTAATCTTCTCATGAATAATAAATTACTAATCCATTAAATTAATGACTAAACTTAATTATAGGAATCCGATATAGCGAGCGTGATTAGTACTTCCGCCGATTCATCAGAACAGTTGTCGAGATACAATGAGGACTTGCGAAGAAAAGAAAAGGAATTGGACCAAACTCGAGAAAAGATATTTCAAACGGAAACTGCGCTGAAACAAACTGAGGGAAAACTCTCTAATACCGAGACGGAGTTAAATAAAAATATGACATTAGTTGAGCAACTACGCTCAGAGAAATCAAATTTGGAGTCACAGATAGACAAAGCTGAAAAATCAAATGTAGATTATGTCAAAAAGATATGCGGATATAAACAAGAAATAAGTGAATTATCGTTAAAGATGGAAGAAGGTGAACGCGCAAAGATAAATTTGAAGGAAAAGTTTGACCAAGTCACCAATCTTACGGAGCAATTGACAAAGAAGGATGAAGAAATTGTCAATCTTCGTGGAGAATGCGAAACCTTGCGAAATTCTTACCAAGAAGAGACATCCTTGTTACAAAAAAAATTACGGATTTGTCGACCGAATTGTCGACTTCGTGTGATGATATTAAAGATTTGCAAAAATGTAAGAGTAAACTAGAGGCCGATCAAAGCGCGAATCGTTGGTCGATCGAGGAATTGACAGAGAAATTGAAATTCAAGTCGGACGAAACTTCAAAATTAGAGAATTTACTTCAGGAGAAAGATTCGAAACTTCAGGAAGTAGAAAATAAATTGTCGGAATTACGGAAAATGCACGATGCCTTAATTAACGATAAAGCAACTACCGATAAAAATTTAACAACATCTTTAAATACAATGACAAGTACGATAGAAGAGTTGAAGAGCAAATTGAAGGATGCTGAAGGAACGATTAAAGACAAAATTGATGAAATATCAAAGATGAGAGCAGAAACGGAAAAATCGCAGGTTCAAATAACTGAATTGAATACTACAATCTCTTCCATGAAAGAAGAACATACTCGTAATAACAATGAACTGAAGAATGCACAAGAGGCAATCACACAGACACAAAGTAAAATAAATGAATTGTCCGAGATCAAGACTGTTTTGGAGAACTCAGTGAAGTCACTGGAGAGTCAATTATCGAATTTGCACGAAGAGTTAGATAAAAAAGAGAAGCTACGAACAGAAGCAGAAATTAAGGTAAAAGAATCAGAATCTTCCAAGGAGGAAGAAATGCTGAAATTGCGGAACTCGTTAGAGTCCGAAGTTGTAACTAAGCAGAAAAAGATTGAAGACATAAATAAACAAAATAAAGAGTTGGAGGACAAGTTGCAATTAATGCAAGACATTGTTGATAAGCACACAACCAATTTAGATGATAAAGAAGCTATTATCGGTAAATTAAAGGCGCAAGTAAAAGTTCTGGAAGACGCGGAAGTGGAAAGAGTCAAGGCGGAACAACAGACACGGAACGAGGAGATCAAGTTGAAGCAGAATGAGTTGAGTGGTGCGAACAAGCGAATTTATGAGTTGCAGCATACGGTGAACACACTCGAGAAACAATTAAAAGAACAGGAAACGAAATCAGCCGATCTTGCGAAAATCATGGAGAACAACGAAAAAGAGGTGAATAAAAACGTGCAAAATTTGCAGGAGAAGTTGAATGTAGCCAAGATGGAAGAGAAGCGACTTCTGGATGAGCTAAATCGGCTAGAGAAAGAGAACAAGCAAGTCACTGCGAAATGGATGGAGGCGACGAATCAATTGAAATTGTCGCATGAAAATCTGAAGAACACGTATGACGGGACAGGCGACATGAAGCAGCACATCGTCGCGAGGGACATCGACATTACAAAACTGCAAGAGGAGAATGATACCGCAAAGAGTCAAATAGATTTCCTAAATTCCATAATAGTCGACATGCAACGTAAGAATGAGAGTTTGCTGTGTAAGATCGAGGTTCTCGAGATGGGGGTTCCCGCAAACGAGGCCGAGGACTATACTCGAAGCACGCTGGACAAACGAACAGCGGCGCCCCGTATGTTCTGTGATATTTGCGATCAGTTCGATCTGCACGAGACGGAAGACTGTCCCCGACAAGCCCAGGATTTCATGGAGAGCACCGAGAGAACGGTAAAAACTCCGAAGAAGCAATCCGTGGAAAGGCCATATTGTGAAACCTGCGAGATGTTCGGACACGATACGCGCGATTGTGACGATGCCGAAACATTTTAATATTACGTCCATAGCCTTGTTTTCTTTGCTTGCCAAATGTCTCGTAGCTATAAAAAGATCTGTTAGATTTTACAGAGTATATTTTTGTATGCCAGATTTTTTAATTGGATCTTAAATCCGAGCATAAGTTCCGCATAAAACGGGCACCTCCGAAAAACATAAAGATTTATGTTCCTTCCAAATTGCGATTTCTAATCAAATTCCTCTATAAAAGTTTCGGCAACGTATAATTATCTCCTTAGATAATTTTCTTCTAGTTGACTACTGTAGATTTGTTAACTTATTTTTAACGTAATTTATCGCCACATAATATTACAGAAATTTAATTTATAAATTATAATAGATTTTTTATTAACTGAATTACATCAGATATTTTTTATTTAATTTAATTGGAATTTGAAAAAATGGAACTATGTCGATATTGAAATAAAGATAATAATTTATTGTTACTTGTGTTTATATATACAATATATTTGAAGGGAACATACATTCGTTTTCCAGCTTTAATATCTAATTTTATAATATTTGTGGCGAATATGTCATTTTTTGTATATAATAGATATTCAAATTAACTAATTATCTCTTTATTTAATATTTATTTTCCGCGTTTCCGCGCTTTAAAAAACAGTTCCTGTAATGCACGCCGGTAAAAAGCGGAACATTGGACGTGAAGTTCTTCGATAATTAATTCACGCACATCTCTCTTCGAATATGATATTATCGAATATGATATAATACTCTCCAGTCAGAGAATCTTTATTATAGTCTTCATCTAATAGGTAAAAAAAAGAACGAAAAAGATTGAAATACATTATAAATCTTGAACATATTTGAAGCTGATTTACGAAAATATCGTGGCCTGCTGTTATCTTGCCTTCCGTTATCTTAGGGTTGAAATATATTTTCTAAGTCGATTATATTGTTGTAACATGTGATGCATTCGAGATAATGCTTTGTAGATAAGAATAAACAAAATTCACGAGAAGTATGACTAGAAATCTATAGATCCTTTATCTGTCCGGTAGATATTCTTTTTACATTATTATATAAACCGTTTTTTATAGATTTTCTTCCTGAATACGATAATATTA
Source organism: Atta cephalotes (assembly GCF_000143395.1). Taxonomy (NCBI): domain Eukaryota; kingdom Metazoa; phylum Arthropoda; class Insecta; order Hymenoptera; family Formicidae; genus Atta; species Atta cephalotes. The sequence goes on from NW_012130083.1 coordinate 5,264,776, forward strand.
ACAAAAATAATATTAACAAAAAGAGGATCGATAGGGAACACCTTAAAAATTGAGCATGAATATATTTGATAACAAATTTCAATATTCCCAACAAGCTACGTCATTTTGTCGTCATTTTAACGTCAGCTTGCTATCAGGGTTCTTACTTACTTTTCAAGGTGTTCCCCAAGTATCACGAATGTTTTAATAATTTTCATATTTAAGAAGAAAATCTAAAAGATTCCTTTTACTTACATTTTTAACAAAAATCGGCCTCTTTTTAATATTCTCCTTTAGCCAATGAAATGGCCATCAAATAATTTAGATTAATAAATTTTTTATTTAAAATATAAAAATAGATTATATTAATTATTATATCATAAAAATGATTGTTAAACTAAAAAACTGTACTTCATAAATATTATAAAAAATTATATTTTTATAATTGTATTTTTATATTATTATTATAGTAACAATTAAAGAATTAGTTTTGTAATGTTTCTAGAATATTACAGGTATATTGTTAATTTACCATATAAATACCCCATTCTCGCAGGCATATTGTTAATTTACATTTTCGTAATATCTCTACAATGCAATTATATCTTACATTATTCGTCTTACATTATACATCTCCGTAATATCTTATATTGCTATCTTCAATATTGCAACATTGCAGCAATATTGGCAATTTTTTTAATCTTCTATGCTGTATGAGAGCTATAAAAAAATAGAGTTATTATAATAAAACGGCGATTTAGCAAATTTTATGCAAAATAATGTTATATCTAAAATCAGAATCTTATTCCTTCCACCATAATTATAATCACTAATAAAATTGACAATGTAAATTTATAAAAATAACACGTTCTATCATTTTTTGGGTAAATCATGTTATCTATAGAAATAGATAGAAGATTCAAAATTACCGCAAATTCTATATTTTTAGTCACGTGTGTCGCGTTTAGTTTACCACCTCAATGGCTAGAAGAGACAGGTGGCGCTGAAAATCTTTTCTGTAAGGGCGACAGACAGGGGCGTTCGTCGATGAATTTGGTTTGGCGTGGGGTGGCGTGAGGGGAGTGACGGAGAAGTGTGGATCGTTGTGGATCTGGATCACGGTCAGCCAAGATGGCGAATCGCCGTGGAGGCTGAAGAGACCTTACTCGTTCCAAGTATTCGTCGTACGAGGTATTCGCGCATTCTCGTATGATTTCAGCGCGTGAAGTGGCGTAGTATGTCCTCGTACACGTTCTCGCAGAAGCTGTTCACGCCAACGCCACCCGAGCGCGGCAGCTTCCCACTGGACCATGAGGGCCGTTGCAAGAGCATCATGATCAGGTACATGCGCTGCCTGTCCGAAAATCGCAATCAGAACACGATGTGTCGCGACATCGCCAAGGAGTACCTCGGCTGCCGCATGGACCATGATCTGATGACGCGTGATGATTGGTCCAAACTTGGCTTCACCGATGAGATCAAGGATGCCAAGGAAACGTAACGTCGATATCGTTCATGAGCAGATACCCTAAGAAAGGAGGGATCATATCCTTGTCGTCGTCGTTGTCATTGTTGTCGTCTTGAGTCTCTTCGAGAGTGCCTGGTATACTTTGTTTAATCGGTGCTCTTGAAACTGTCGATTTAAATAAGATGCCATTATGATAATTCAGTGATTCAGTGTGTTCAAGCGATTATACGCACTGCCAGCCAGGTGTAACAAGGACTTCCTCTCAGAATTGAGAAAACGTAACAATAAAGACAATAGATTTAAAAAAAGACCAAGAGAGAGAGAGAGAGAGAGAGAGAACTGAACGATATTAAAAATCCGTGTATCTACCTTTTATTTTCATAAGAAAGAAAATTAAAAGTTCGGTTACATCATCTGATATCGGATCGGTCTTCTTTAACATAAAGACAGTTCTTGTAGCTTGTTATGTGGTTGGATTGTGTTGCAACCCAAGTGGCCTAAGAGAATAAATATCCCTTAAATAAATAGAGAATTCCAATATTTATTACGTTGAAAACTAAGAGTCTATCAGATTCTTCGTGCAAATTGATATAGAATAGAGGGTAACGCAAAGATAAAGAAAATGGCGAGCTCCTCCAGGAAAAGAGTATTGGTAGGTTGCACTGGTAGTGTGGCTACGATCAAGTTGCCCCAATTGGTAGAAATGCTACGACAGAATAATCTGGAAGTAAGAGTAGTTGTGACGGAGAGAGCCAAACATTTCCTAAAGGATGCTCAGCTGCCATCCGATATCCAGGTCTTATCCGACACAGTGGAGTGGGCTGCCTGGCAGGATCGTGGTGATCCAGTGCTGCACATAGATCTGGTGAAATGGGCGGATGTATTCGTGATAGCGCCATTGGATGCTAATACCCTGGGCAAAATTGCCAGTGGCATATGCGACAATATTGTTACCTGCGTGGCACGCGCATGGGATCCTTCAAAGTCACTCCTCTTCTGCCCAGCAATGAACACCAGGATGTGGGAGCATCCAGTTACAATGCCTCAAGTAAGATGGAAAGAATAGTATTAATAATCAAGCAAGGAAAAACAGTATCAAGAATATTCTTTAAAACAGCTAAATAGATAAAATATATGATCCTTTTTATATTAATTTTTAAAAGGAACAATAATCGCATATGTATACTATTCATTTAAATTGAATTAAATTAAATTTAAGATTTGTATGAAATTTCTTGAAAACCAAAAATTTTGTTAAATCCATGAAAATATTTAAAAAGTTTTAATAAACAGATGTAGAAAACAGCAATTAACGATAAACATAATTAAATTTGTTCTGTCTTCTTATATGTGGTTTTCTTTTTCTTTTTTAAATGAAAACAGTCATTTTATTTTTTTTCAGGTATCACTGCTCAAATCCTGGGGCTATAAAGAAGTGCACTGCGTATCCAAAACGTTGATGTGTGGTGATGTGGGCATGGGCGCAATGGCTGAAGTAGACACGATTGTACGATCCACTCTGCGAGCCTTGAATCCCTGGATGGATCAGTCGGATTTATGTCCCTAGCAGCGGCTGAGATCGGCCTCCTCGTGTGAGCCTCGTCGACGACCTCGCGAGTATCGATGAAGCTCTGTCACGTCGAGAGCGCGATTTCCAAAGAGATTTCCAAAGACGCGCTATGGTGCGATTCGAACATACGCTTAATAAAATATATGCCAATGTCGCTTATCTCTAACAAAAAATTGGGACGAGCCTAAGGCCCCAATCTATTGGGCCGCATATGGATTATATAATCAAGAGTTTACGTTTATCAGTGAAAATATCTATAATTTTTTTTGTTATATTATTCATCGAAAATTTTATTCTTTTGCTCTGTAGGATGAATTATCACATTATCGTGAAATCATTGTTAGTTAGAACCTAAGCTACGCAAATAGCGGAATTTGAACGCATCATGGTCGTCATATCCTTTGCTCAACCTAAAATAAATCAACCATGAGGAACAAACGAAATAATCATATTTCATCTGTCCAATTGACGTAATGCGATGTATAATAATGCTATAAAGAGAAGGAAAAAAATTCTGTTGACATATCCTAAAGTTGATCCGCTGAAATGTACAATGCTTTTGTTAAATATATGAACAATATACATATATATATATATATATATATATGTGTATATATATATATATAATAGACAAATATACAAGGTGTT
>NW_012130083.1:5270474-5292947 GCF_000143395.1 Atta cephalotes
TATATATATATATATATATATATATATATATATATATATATATATATATATATATATATATATATACACAGAGGTCGGGAATACAAATACTATAAACTTCGCAGAGAAAATTTGCGATACGCGATATTAAAATTGCAGTCAATTTCTTTTTTACAAAAATTTAATTAGCAATCACCTTCACCGTTTACTTACAATTTTTTATTAATTAAATTCTCTTAGTTACTGAAGCTTTAGTATTTATAAAATTCTGTCGAGATCCACTCAAGATAATGTGTAGTGAGATTTCATTATTTATTTTCACTCTGAGATCTCTATTCGCTTAAAAATCTCATGCTGGGAAAAAATCAGCTTAAAACAAATCAGGAAGTACGTTCGCAAAGTTTATGCAAAATATCTTAGATACACCGACGCTGTATATAAATTTACGAAATTGATTCTGTTCTACTTCCTTGATATTACACTAACTACTTGATCGCGCGGTATATAAATATCACAGTTTACAAAACTGGTGACACTGCGTTTTGCCTGTGTCCTCTCTTTTGCTAAATTATATGGTATCAATAATTAATACAATATTTATATAAAATGTGTTTTGTCGGAATCGACTAATTTTATCGTTTTGAGATTGTCGATTCGACAGTTCAACTAATAAGCGCGTCACGGTTTAAAAGGACGTGATCACGGAATTTTTTGGTCCTTGAAAGGAATATATATATGACTGAGGATTCCTATCTCGATTTATAAATCTGTAAAAAGAGAATCGAAAAACGTTGGATGGATTTCGGCAGTGATAAATTGTTCATAAGTTAAAATTGTCTGTAAAATACTCTCAAAGGAATCTCGTTTCCTTTCGCATCTTTGAGGACCCGTCGCTCATCCGTTATGCGATATAAAAAAGTTATGTCTTAAGTTAATTACTTTGTATGTAAATGCGGTCGTGTAAAACGCAGTATACAAAAATATGCTCCTGCGCAGCGTGATGGTGCGGTCTATTCAGGATTAATGATATGGACCTAAGTCACATACTTGTAAGAGAAAATTAAATGTCAATAGAGTTTTATCAACGTAAAAGATAAGTAAAAGATATACAGGAAAAAATTTTTCCTCGTAATATCACATATATTTTACAATGTTATAATTTGTCGCCATTTCATATATCTTCTTTGAAAACGTAGCTTCGTGACTTAGTTCGATATCATTCTTGGAACTTCGTTTGTACTGCTATCGTGATCTCTCCATCGGAAGGCTCAATGACGAGATCGATTCCGATAGCTGTGATCCATCCGTGCCGCAGGCATTCCTTTGAAATTCCAACCGATATATACGAACAGTTGGTCTTCCATCTCCGGGTTTGCCGATCTGTCGACGTCCACGCTTTAAGAATCCGGTTGATTTTCTGGTATTCGTATTTCGCACGAAATTCTCATATATGAGGTACAAAATGCTCTGCGTTGCACATCAGTTGGAAGGGACATGTACGTTATATAATCTGAAAGCACAAGAAGATAGAAAAACATGACAGCTACTGTTCTCTGACTTTTGAAATGCTTGATTTAAATGCATTTAAAATTTATTATGTTTATTCTATTACTAATGTATTCAACTACTAATGTTTATTCGGACCATGTGAAATTTTGTAAAACTTTATAAATGAAATGATATATAATTCCATTTATATACAATTAATTATATATAAATGAAGTTACAAATGATATACTCGACTTGGTTTTAAATTATTTAAAAACTTATATTAAATTCTATATCTCATTAATTATTTTTATACTAACTACATAACATTACAGGTATAATTTTCATTTTACAACGATTACATATTTCATGACATCTTAAATTCTGAATATCTATTTAATATCAACGTTGTGTTTAAAAATATCTTAAAACTTCTTTAATTACCATTGTTAAAAATTAATGAATACAATAGCAATAATTACCTCTATTTTTACACGTATATTATCCTCATGACGAAACTCGCTACGACCATGACAAATATCGACGTGATTTCTCCCATGGCGATAGTGGCGGAAGCCGAGACAATGCTCGACTTCCTAGGTAGGTTAGTCTCGATGTCGTTAGTCTCCACTTCCGGTGGCGAACAACCCATCCAGACTGGCGCCGACAATTTTTGTTTTTCGTGCGCAACCCTCATTCTAAGATCGTCAAACTCCCAGAAACCCTTGCCTTTGAAGAAATACGTCTTGCCTATCGAAAAGAAGGAAGCATTACGATAGAAAGTCGATAGACGAAGTTACACATAGAGAATTATTTATAAAATGTTAGAAGAATCGAGAATTAAAATAAAAGTTGTGTAAAGTATTAAGAAACTATATATGTATAGTTGCTTATTATTTCTTATGTTGAAAATATATAGATTATTTCTATATTAAAAATGTATTATACTTGGCGTTAAAAGTAATTTATTCATATATAAATATATATAATAAATTGTCTGAATAAATATTTAAATAATTGTATTTATAATAAAGTTATTTTTTTCGTGAATGTCAGTTTTTGAAATTTACCATTTTTCCATTGAAAAACGGCATCGATGTCATTGCCAACGCCAGCGAACATGCTCATATCTCTGGGATAATCGAGTTCCACATAATTAACAGATTCGTCGAACCTGTGGAGCAGAAGATTAAATTGGAGAATTAAATTTTATTTATATGGATTAAAAAGAGTAGGGGTCCAACGTGAATCGGATTACAAGTGCACAAATTTCATTTTATATCCGAAGAGGTGTGGAACGCATTTCAGTTCAGATTATTTTTCATTTAATATCAGACAAAAATTATTGTATCGAAATTGATGAATCTAGAATTATAATGAACTCTAAGCAATAATAAGTGAAAGAGTAGATAAATTCGACTTGAGAAATCACCTCCAATACATGGAGCCGCTGAAGAAGTAGGTCCTGCCATTATGGCCCCACACCATGGCGCCGTCAATCTTCTCCAAGGAAGCTGGCAATCCCAGATATGTAAGTGGTTTTGGATAACCCGGTTCCAGATTGTTGGCATTGAAGACGTAGTACTCGTGACCAATGAAAAAGACTATTTTCTTATCCGGTCGCTCATACACGGCGTCCACATGATCGATGCTTGATGGCAGATTGAATAACCTGGTGATCTCCGCCGGATATCCTTCATAGATCCCGTGATCACCTATTCGCCATAGATACTGCAATGCGAATTCAAGCAAAGAGAATTTCTTAGTATACAGTTTCCAACTTTATTAATTATTTATCTTCCTCAGAAATTCTAAGAAAATTTGTTACACGTTTAATTTAAATTGTAAAATACAAGATATATTAAATGTATTAGGTGTACAACTTTGATTCAGCCGTTTTTTTTTCCGAAATTCGAGACTTTATTGTAAAAAACTGGTTATACATTTATGATTCAAAGTATTGTCCATCGCTGGCCACTATTTTCTCCCATCTTTCGGGTAGCGTACGAATCCCGCGTCGAAAAAACTGGTCATCTTTTGAGGCTATCCACGAATTGATCCAATTTTTTACTTCTTCATAAGACCGGAAGTGCTGGACAGCCAGGCCGTGTGCCATTGATCGAAACAAGTGATAGTCAGAGGAAGCAATGTCTGGAGAATACGGCGGGTGGGGTAGGATTTCCCATTTCAACGTTTCCAAGTATGTCTTGACCACTTTCGCAACATGGAGTCGAGCATTGTCATGCTGCAAAATCACTTTATCGTGTCTCTCGTTGTATTGCGGCCGTTGGTCTTTCAATGCTCGGCTTAAACACATCAATTGCGTTCGATACCGATCGCCTGTGATGATTGTTTCAGTCGGTTTTAAGTTCATAATACACTACGCCGAGCGTAGTCCCACCAAATACAGAGCATGACGTCAAAATCACCATTCTTGAAGCGTTGAAACCACTCATGACACGTTCTTTCACTAATAGCGAACACCATAAGTATTTGAGAGCATTCGATGAGCCTCAGCCGCAGATTTCTTCATATTGAAGCAAAAAATTAAAACTTCCCGCAAATGACGAGAATTTGGCTCGTAAATTGACATTTTCAATCGAGAATAACTTTATGATGCAGACACAAATCGACTAATGTTTCTATGGGGTTATGTTGACAGATGCCCAAGTTGTATGACGTCTATGATCTATTTATTTCGACCACCATTTACCGCTAAAGCCATCGATAGGAAAACGGCGGAAGCAAAGTTGTACACCTATACATGTATGTAATAATTAATTACTTTAAATGTAATATTTTGATTTTAAATATTGATAATATAAATATACAAATATATCATGATTTGATTTTATGCTCGGAAATTAAAAAGATAAGATATAAAATGCTAAGCGCACTTTTTTTTGCCTTAGAAAGTAGATATCGAGATTCTTTTCCTTGCGATAAAGCGAAATAATGTAGCGCCTAAAAGCCTCATTAACATATCGTTCTGAGATACAGCAAATTTTTTCATAATTTTTTATTATTCTTTTTTTAAAATTTGATTGCTTACTCGTCCTTTGAAGATGAAAACTTCTCTGCGGATGATGCTGATAGCGTCGTAACTTGTGTCGCACTTGTCGGGCACGTCATCCCGCTGTGGTGGAGTCCATCGATGTCTAAACCTCGGCGTGGGCCTCATCGTTGTCGTTGTCGTCGTCGTCGTCGTCGACCATATGGTGTGATGTCGATGGGGTTTATGCGGCCGATAATCAGGTTTCTGTGGATAACGACCCGGTTGTCGAGGCCTGCCATCGTCCGGATAGTGATTGGGCCTGGTGGGTCTCGTTCTCCAAGGCCTATATGTCGTTGTTGTCGTTGTTGTAGTTGTTGGGAGTGGCGGTGGTGGTTGCTCTGGTGGCAGTGGTCCACCTGGTATATTGCCCCACAGTTTGCCTTCAGGAGCTCCTGAAATATAATTTTGTTGGTTCATTTCGTGTCTGTTCTCTTTCGTTCGTTTAATTTGTAAGTCTATCAAAATTCGTAAGCGTGCAACATTAATCTATTTGAAATAATTGGTAATTAAAAACATAATTAATTTATTCAGCAGAATTTATTGGAATATTTTTTTCATTAACGATAGCACATCGGAACACGTAGAAAACGTATGAAAATTGATTGAAGAAGATTGTAAATTATTAATTAATTTATTAAAAATCTTAAGCATAATACATTATTGTACTATATAAAAAATATATTATAATATATATTTTTTTTAATTGAGAAATGCAGCTATAACGTAAAAATCTGGTTAATTATTTTAATTTTATGTTCATATTTTATAATAAATAATAAAAATTACTCTCATGTATACATTCAGCAGTATGTATAATAATCTTGTAATATTCTGTTGCAAAATTATAACGCAATTATATCTATAAGAGTTAATATAACGCAATGCTGCATAAATTTATTGCAAGCACAAAATTAATGCGGAGGAGTCTCCATTTTTTCAAGAGAATTTTCCAAGATGGTACGATCTGTAAATGCAATACAATCAGCGTTACTGATCAACACGAATACATCGACGTATTCAGCCCGATTCATTTGGAAAAGATGAACACGCGGATACTCTAATGCAAAAGCATGCAAAAAGAGCTGATTTCGTTCTTCGTTCTTTAATCCGCGCGCGATGAATTCATCCCGTCGCCTTTCAGGTCGATCGATCCTTCTCTCATGAAAAGAAATTCCAGATCGATATTAGACAATTTGTAGCGAAACGTGTTTGTAAAAAGCACAGCCATTAAAAAAAAAATAAAATAAACTCATCGTCGGACATTGTACTTGCATAATTACAGCAATATTATGCGGAGAAATGCTTTAATCAGCAGATGCATCGGTTTTTTTTCGTCCATTACTACTGAAAAGAACGTTATTATTAAAAGAATATAAAAATTTATATAATATAAATAATATATAAATTTTTTTATGTTCTTTTATTACTATTATTAATATTACTATTATATATAATACTATTATATTATATAATACAAATACATATAAAATATTAAATCTTGCAAAATTTATTTTTTAGAACGCACAGCATCTGGTAATTGTTAAAAGAAACAGTGCAAAATATCGTATATATTAAAGCAATCGAGATAGAATAATTTAAGCATCAATTTCTCTCATTGCGATTGACCTGAAGTATCATTAATTGCGAATTTAGTTTGCCTATTTTTGCAATCGAAACTATTTGTCAATTTTAGGCGGGCACATTTTTCCTTTCTCAACGAATGTCCGCGCATTTCCGATGAGCATCACAAGCTGATTAAATAGAATACGTTTGCAATTCATCGAGGAGCTATTGACTCTCTCACTGATATATATATATATATATATGAACATTATTTTATTTTGTATAATTGATCATGGAGAGAAGGCGGAGCGGAGAAGGCTATTAAAATAACTTTTCGCGCACACAGGTTGATTTTGTGCCACAGAATTGCCGATTTATTCCCAAAAAATTGAATTTCCTGATATCATATATACAAACATATTATATGACAACCGTGTCAATATTTTTATTGATTTCATAATTTTCTTTTTCGCTTCTTATTAACGAACAAGATAAGATTACATCAATTAACCATGGCGGGCTTAAATAGCGATTCGGAATGCCATAATAATTCACTGCATTTCAATTGATGTTTGATTTCACGATTGACATGTATTCGATTTCACGACAGACAAAAGCGATGGGAAAATCATACAATGTGACTGATTAGCGATTAAAGTTCACATATAATCAACCATTGAAATTAAAGTTATGCACTAATATAATACAATATTTTAATTTCATATTAAAAGAAATAGTTTTAAAAAAGAGGAAAAAAGAATCGATTAGTCTCCCATGCATGGATTTGATATCTTTGATATTTGAAGCAAAATACTATGAATAATAATATTAGATTAATCAGTGTGCACAATGACAAGTGCAATGCCATATATCCAAGGCTGGCATGTATTTGAAATATTTTAATTTGAAAAACAGTATTTACAAGGCAAATTGTATTTTGTATTATGCATTTTAACGGAACACATGTAAATATTTTGTATTTCATGAGAGCACATAAAAGTATTTTGTATTTTATATTTCGGTATTAATACCAAAAGATTGAAAATATTTTATATTTTATATTTCAAATAAGATTGACAATCAATGTTATTATTATTTGAATTACAAAGTATAAAAAATTTTATTAAAAAATTTTATTTTAATTACAAAATAATACTTTCATGTGCTCCGCTGAAATAAAAATACAAAATGTGCTTGTATTGCAAAAACTGTTTTAAATAAAAGTATTTCAAATACATTCCCAATCCTACATATATCTTCATATTTACCGTCAAATATATTTAAAGAAAATGAAAGATACGAGACATTTATATATTGACACGTGATTCACGTTCGCATAGCATTGGAGAAAAAAATATCACCGATAAAGGTACATACTTCGCGAGTATCAAATTGCCATCGTGAAGCAATAAACTTCTTGATGACAAATATGTACAGTTGAAATTCGGTTTTTATCGTGATCACGTGTGCACGACGCGTTTTATATTTCTCCTTTCCTTTCCAATATGTTACATTAACGCGAGCAAATCGCTCGTTAATTCCGCTTGGCCGCGACCAGCCAACATCAGATTGACAGAATTGGTGAAATTACGAGTGAGTTCGCGAGCCAGATCTTCTATGTAACATGAATGCAAACGCACAGCAACGGATTCACTTCACTTCCCCTCCCCCCCTTCCTCCTCCCCTCCCTCGTGTATAGCATTACATGTATACCATGGATACAAAATTTACGTTATCGATCGTTCATGTGAAATGACATTAAATGTAACTCATATCGGAGAACGATTGGATGGATAAATGAAGCAATAAACGCGTTTTACGCCGTAAATACCCTGTAAATGTGAGTGAAATAAATGAAACGGCAAACGACAGAAGAATTAAATATATTACTTTGCGCGACCTATAATTTACGCGAAAGAATTGAATTTTAAGTACGATTGTAATTTTATAAAAATATATTTTATAAAGATGTATTTTTAAATACACAGAAAAAGTTTACGTATGTGAAAAGAAAATATGTTAAGAGATAATAATGTACATAAAATTATAAAATTCTATCTCATGTAGATCGTCCCAAAGTACTTTTTGTATATATTAATATGAAAACTTAATATTTATATATTCTGTGTAAAATAATAATTTATATTAAAGAAAAACTATGAGATATTATAACCTAAAAATATCATTATATAAAAAGATTTCGTCGCGTATATCTTTATACTGCATTTATCATTTAAAAGAATTTAATAAAACCGTAATACAGCAACAAAAAATCAGTAATAATAAAATTATAATATAAAGACAAAACGATATAATAATTTTGAAACATTTCTCAAATATTTAAGAACATAAAAAGGATTTTTAAAATATTCAAATGTAGGAGAAATTTTCAAATTCCCACAAGTCTTTTATGTAAATTCTTTTCAAATATATTTGTTGGGAAGAGAAGATGCGAGTATTTTATGTCCAGAAGAATGTAGTTTAAAAGTCGAATTTCAATCCTTTTTGTTAACAATTGACATTCTGTGTGCTACTTGCATAGAAATTTGTACGGGAAATTCGACCTTATCGAATAGTACGAGAACGCGATAGCTCGCATGATATAGTTGCACGATTCTACAGTCAAATGATAATTCGCCAGTGACCTACCAATTAGCGTAATCTAGACTGTGCAAGATAGAGAGAGAGAGAGAAAGAGAGACACATAGAAGGAAACCACTAGTTCCTGAACATCAAATCTAATCTCTCGATGCAATTACAATGACGCACTCGATAATTGCTGCTGCCTTCGTACTCTCCAATATTCTAACTTTCTCTCTCTCTCTCTCTCTCTCTTTCCCCCTTATCGGCCGCAAGCAATCTTTTCGTCACGCCAAGTAATTTCCGATTATAATAAAGAAGTTAGCCAGCTTCCCCTCTCTCCGTCGTCGCCTCCGTTTACCTCAAACTTTATTACGTTAATATGAGTAAAGATAAAGCTATTTTCGCGAAACTAGGAAAATGATATTCAACCCGTAGATATTAAATTTTTTAATTTTTAAGCATTTTCGGATTGACGTGAGATATTCACATTTCAAATTTAATTTTACGTAAAATGAAATTCTTGTTTAATAATTTAATTTAAGCAAAGATATGGAAGGGACATATGTGTTACTTGTAATTTTTAATTTAGTTTTCATCCCATGAACACGGCACCTGATATTTATAATTTTATTCTCGAGGGAAGGAAGAGAGAATTGCGGGTTTTATTTCCACAGTATTACGAAGCACCTTATTCTCTAAAAACTGCTTTCGAGCGATTCGTGCGTTAACGCAGCAAATGAAAAATTATGATTTCTCAAAATCAAATGACCTAGACGAATCTATAAACTTGGCGCCAGTTAGAAAATAAACGGACAAGAAACATAACGAAAATGATTATGTTGCGAACGTACACGATAAACGAATATGATGTCGTTTAAAAATGTATTTATCAAGCCTCGACGTATTTTCTTCTAGTTTTATACTAGAAGGAATATACTAGAAGGAATGTTTTCGCCCAGCTTGAAAGTAACGCCAAAATTTATTGCCACGAGTGCGCACGAAGTACACGTATATTGCGCGTGTAATAAAAATAAAGGAAAACAACATCTTTCTTTATGACATCATAAGCTCGTTACGAGCTAACTAATGTAAAAATAAATACTATTTTAGTACTTCTATTCAATGCGACTCAAAACGCTTTCGAACAAATATTTTCCGATTTTTCTCGGGCGTGAATAAATTATTACTGAATCTATAATTATTATCGTCAATATCGCATGTATCTAAATCATAGTTGAACTGATATACCATTACCCGTAATTTTAAAATACTTTAATGATATCTAAGAGAGAGAGAGAGAGAGATAGAGAGAGAGAGAGAGAGAGAGAGAGAGAAGTAAATTGGAGATTACAGCCAGTATATGGGACTGCCGCACACAAAATTCCGCAATAGTGACTGTAAGATGTAAACTTAAGCCGATGAACTAATCAAGATTGTTTTAGACGTAATCTAATGGAAATGGAAATAACAGTAAATTTGTCCATAACTTCGGTTGAAATTCACCTTATTGCGAGATTAGATAAGTTTACTGTTATTTCCATTTCCATTAGATTACATAATCTAAAGCAGTTTTCTGATTGGTTCATCGGATTGATTACGGAATTTTGTGTGTAGCAGCCCTTATAGTCGGTTCTTAAATTTAAGACTGTCTTAGTATAGAATTAAGATTATAAAAATCAATCACAGATCCGTATAAGCATCTTAAGACATTATTTAAGACAATCTTAAAGGGGAATTAAATATGTTAACCTAAAAATATAATGAATAAAACCGGAAGTAATTGGTAGAAATAAAAACAAACATTTTATGCTCAGAATGCACGAATATTAGATGCATCAGTTTCATTGATAACATTCCGAGAGCTTTCCCAAGAGAAATTTATGTGTAACAAACTAATTAAAAACACGGTTAAATAATCCGATAAACTCGTTAAAAATTAATGAAATAAAAATAGTTAAAAAAAGAGGAAGAATACACAAGAGGAATAAAACGGATTTTATTAAATCGAACGATTTGATATGTTAATAAAGCAATACAGAACGAGGACATTTCATACGTATGTCACGTAATTTAATATTGACGATAGGTCGAAAGATTGAAAGGAATTCGTTGAAGAAAGCGAATCTTTTTTTTTTACGGTCGTGGATTGAAAAGTTGGAAAGAGCTTTGCGTGTAACGTGCTTCAGCAGAACACACGAGCTTATGCGCAAACGTAAAGGAGAAAAATGTATTTTAATCCGTTCTTCATTATCCTTGACAAAGGCACTTGCGTACGTTCCACGGAAAGTAGTTTTACCGTATTGATTCACTGGGCCCTTCGTTTATTTTCTAGAATTTCTCGCGGGAAATACAGGATAGATTGGAAAAATCTGCGGATTGCAGCTCGATGATTTAAGGACTTACAAGATTAAATTTTGAAATTTAATCCGTCGCTGGTCAAAACGATTATATCGTAACTAAAAGAGTACAATTCGATTCTTTCCAATCTTTTTGTGTTTATGAAAGCGAAACAAGAAAAATACGAAATTAAAAAAAAAACTATGCTAAAAGGAAGAACTTTTTGAAAACGTAGATATATTAGAATCAGTTAATAAATTATTAATAGTAGTAATCTTATTATATTTAAACACATTTATACATATAAACGTAATTTTATTATATTAAAAAAACTACTTTTTAATGATATAATAATTATAATCTCATAATTATGATTTCTTAGAGTTTTTATGTGATTTATTGAATGGACGATTATTTTAGATTTTTATAGATTTTTATTAATTATTCTTAAATAATTTCAACTGTAATTATCCTAATTTTACATCTCATTACGCTTCATTTTAATATAATTTTTCAAATTCCTATCTATAAATATATTATATATAAATTTACGTATAATTTATTTCATTAATTTTTACACATTATAAAAAATTTTCATTTAAATTTACAAAAATGACAACTTCTAAGATTCCCAATCGCTATAATCCAATAGATGCGCAATCAATGGAATTGTTGTTGAACACTGTTTGCTTCAAAGAAGAGGAATATCTCAAAGAGCGGAGAGAAAATGAAGATGAAAGCCTCGGGCCAATCAAATTGATAGATCATCAAGTCTTTCATCAAATAGAGCAATCGAAAAGAAAAGGGAAAGAAAGAACGAAAGAAAGAGAAAGAGAGAGAGGGCGGGGAAAAGGGAGAGGGAGAGAGGGAGAGGAAGAGAAAGAGAGAAATGTTGCGGTTTGTTTGCTACGAGAAAACTGTTGTAGCTCGGGTTTGATTTATGATACTTTGATGAAGAGGTAAAAATATCTGTTCTCATGATTTCGTCGATATTTCCTTCGATTTCGCGAAATCGTGGTTCGATTCTTTGGGGATATACGAATACGATGTAAATTTTTCGCGAAAATATTTCCAGTAAAAGAAATTTTTCCTCAAAAATATCTACGTTCGACTACGCCATATATTGAGTTTCTATCGAACGCACCGTATATTACTATACGATAATTTATTTATCGTCCAATTTCGCTTCTGTAACAGTAGTGGTTCAAATTCGGAAACTTTTTTATTTTTATTAATGACGGGAGTTTGTTTGTTCAACAATTCTTCATGTAGCGATGTTCTACTATATATTAGTATTTTGCCTTGTTTATCTCGCATCATGTTTCCAATTTTATTTTGTAAAATCTTTTATTTATACATGTTCTAATCGCAGAAACAAATAAATAATTTTGTGACTATTAGGATTTAACGATTATTCTCTACATCGAATTAATAAAAAATGTGACTTAAATTTGTTCACAATTTTTATGAATAAAATTCTTCTTTTTCTACATATGTCTATTCTGAACAAACTTGACAATACGGAATTACCTTCGGTAACCAAAGTTTGATTTAAGACTAAAGTACCTAAAACTTATTTGACATCAAAACAATCCCATAATAGGCTTAACAAACAGATCCAATTTATGGTGGGCAAAGGAGATATATTACATCGAGAAAACGGCTGCGAGGAGCATACCAACTAGCAGGAAAGAGACGTAAATTCTCGCGCAGGAGCGTCTAGAGGCAGCCGAGAGTTAAACACCTAAGGGAGCTTGTGAATTTAAATCCCTCTTGTGTAAACAAGCTAGACCTTGCTAACGGTCATGCAAGTATGTAAGTACTTTTATTTGCATATCTAATTTTTATGCTCTTACACATCATTTTAACAAGTCATTTGGATCCAAAACAAAAATTAACGGGTGATACAATCTGTAGAATTAGTACTATGAGATTCTAAATTGTAAAAAAAACTTTAAACCTTCCTCCATTAATCGTAAGGTGAAAGTTTAATTATATCTTATACACTTCAAAACGCTTTAGAACTTATGTATAGTTTTTTATAGCTGTAGTGAAGAGTTAGTAATATACCTTAAACTTAGGTTTAATATTTATACTTCAAACAGGACGCCTTAGAACTTAGTTTTCATAATTATAATTAAAAGTTAATATGCCTCAAACTTAAATTAAATATCATAAACAATAAAACAGATATGCATGGTAATTTACATGATTGGAAAGTATCTCGCAATTTAATTTTTGTTTCTTCATTGAAAAACTACATCATTAAAATTTATAGCATCTTTGCTTCCATTTTTTGCTTATTTCCGAATTTAATTAAAATACGAAAAAAAAAAGATTTAATTTTCCGGCTAGCCACTTTTAAAAAAAAATGTTGATCAAAATGAAGAAAAAAAAACAATCAGAATGGATGTAGGAAATCGTCGGCCAGCAATAATTATAAATCAGGATGTAATTACAATTAATTTGTGGCAGAGTAACAAGAAAGTTAAACACTTGAGAAAAACGAGAGACGCGCAACCTCACACTTTTTTTGAGTCCATTGACGTGATGTATACCATCGACACGTACATTCGTCCATAAACCACCGACCGGACTGGGAACTATTCCGTCCGTGAAACCTCGTACCAATAACCTTTGCCCTCATGCTCCGAAATAAAATAAACCATGCCTACTAGTTGGAAACCGTTCGTCGATTTGGACCTCCACATTGCGAACTTCAGCCGTATTTCGCATCCAGATCGAATGTTTCCTTCAATTTTGTAGACTATAAAATACGGCAACACATCCTTTCATCCCTTTCATCCTTTTTCCTCGGTTCAATGCGCGGTTCAATCTCGCTTCAAAATTCAAGTTAACTTTCCAATTCGCGAATGTGAATGAAGTCCGTATTTTTTTCATTCTAATGTCAAAGCGTTTCGAGCTGAAGTTCAAAAGTTGAAGATGTAAACTTAAATTTTAGATTTAAATTTAAATCACAATTTTACAAGATCAAGAATTCAAATAAATTTATATAAATCTTTAATATAATTAATAGAAAAATACAAACAAATTGCAAAGAATGCTAAATAAATTAAATTTGAATAATTTTAGAAGGAAAGAAAAAATTCATGAATGAATTCCTATAAACAAATTAAATCTAAATAATTTCTGAAGAAAAAAAATCCGCCAAATATTTTCCTTTAAAAAAAAAGACAAGGATTCAATAATTGCAGGTGAAATTTCTCTCGTTTGTTTTTATAGTGCAATAAAAAAACTAAACTTCTAGTTGAATTGTTGTTGTTGTTGTTCCAGCAGCTGGAGTAGGAAAAATTATCTCGTGTTCAACAACAATCGCTCGAGTTTTTCGCTTTCGGACGCCTATACTACCAGTGCGGCGCTGGCCTGTACATGGATATCGTCAAAGTTTGTAACTTTCCGACTAACTTCTTTCCGTCTATCTTGCAACTCGTTTTCCGTCCTTTTTTTTCATCCCTTGAGATTCGAGAGGGCGAGATTAAAAAGTCCATCGGGGAAAGTCGCGAGAGTTTGTAATGAACATAGATTACCACATTCGGTCGTATCGAGATGAAGAAACGCAATGAGTGAAAAAGACAGCTTGAAGCTAGTCACAAGATCAATAAGTATAATTGGCCGATCAAAAAGTAACCTTGTGTTTGCTAACTTATTTATAATTTTTATTACCATTTGCACTTACGAAATTAAACTACAAGTCTCAACAAAAAAATTTGTTTTCTCTTTCTCTCTTTCTCTTCCTTCTGTGTATGTATATATATATATATATATATACATATATATATATAAATAATAATTAAATCGTAATCGTTTCGAAATCATTCATTGTTTTTGAATTTTTTATCATTTCCAAAGAATTACAGAATAAACCATCGTATTAATTACATCTAACAATTTCGCACAAATAGATAATAGAACCAGACAAATAACACGTATCTTTCACGTTAACTTTTAATTTTTTATGAAACATTAAACTCTTTCATAAATTAAATTAATTTGCATTTTAAATTCCTCGCACGTCATAAATCTAAATTATATTTTTGATTTTATAAGGATTTAATTGAGAGAGCAAGGCATCCATCTATTATCGTTGCATAATTAAAAGCTTTTTCAAGAAGTTAAAATTACCTTATGTTTTCACATAGCTGAGAATAAAAATCTTTGAATGTAACAAAGACACGAGGCAAAAAATTTCAGAGGAGAGCCTCATCAAATGGGTTAACGAGGCGTTTTCGTTGGAACAGATGTAGGGGGAGACAACAATAATTGAAGGATTCAAATGATACTTTGATGACCACATCCCTCTCACGAGTTTTCTCATGAAAAAATTGTTTTTTTCATTGGAAGTGTGCTTCTTCAGCACGCATTCCCGCGGAAACTATTTGTCTTCCCTCCCCCTGCAGACAGTGGGGTGCTATAACGATGGTAATAAAGCGCGCGCGAGAAACAGAAAGAGAGAGAAAGAGAAAAGAAGAGAAATGAAACAGAATGGGGTTTATTGCGCATTCTGGAAACAGTTCTTTTCCATGGAATATAAAAACAGGAATACAGAAAGTAATAATGAGAAAAATAGAGAAACGTACTACATGAGGTCGCTCGATGTTCAGTTGTCATTAAAAAACAAGATATTTGATTTTTAAAAGATAACAGTTGTAAAAGTAAAAAAATATATACTTGACGAAAATAAGTTAAATCATAAACTGAAATTCCTTTAATAGCTCTAAATTGTATTTTTAAATGCTGTAAACTTTATTTAGACGCAGATTTTTATTTTGTCATAAAAAGTGGTCATTAAAAATGTCATTAAAAAAAAAAGGTCATTAAAAATGGCCAAAAATGTTATTTTTCATTTCACTTCAATCTTTATTTAAAATCATTACACTATACAAATTTTACCAACAGCATCGTGTTCAATGCAAAAACATTTCTAGAATATTTATGACACTTTAGAGAAAATTGGCTGTTGAACAGTGTTATTTACAGAGACACGCTTTATTAATTTATGATAATATTATGTATAATTGAGTGCAACTGTAAGCAAATAAATCTAGTGAAATCGCAATGCTGAAGAAAGAAAAAATGAATAATTTTCTCTCTTTTTTTTTTTCCTTCTCCGCACGATTTCTTACAAAAATTGCAAAGATACACACGATTATTACAACAGTCGATGAAGCGGATGTCATGAGTGATCGGTACACAAGAATAAAATTAGATATTTGCATAGATTCAGATTGTGAACACATTTTTCTTCATGTATGAGAAAAGGAAGGCAGATGAAAAGAAAAGCGGATGTGCTTTTCGGGGAACAAATGGATAGCGTTTTCACGTAATCCGACGGTAAAGAATGAAGCTCGGGGGTAATGGGAAGAGATTCGCCTTCATC
Source organism: Atta cephalotes (assembly GCF_000143395.1). Lineage (NCBI taxonomy): Eukaryota > Metazoa > Arthropoda > Insecta > Hymenoptera > Formicidae > Atta > Atta cephalotes. Next base: position 5,286,878 of record NW_012130083.1, read on the forward strand.
CCTCAAAGGGGCGGTGGGACGAAACGGCCGACGTGACGGAAACATCCGCTCGCTAGTTCGGAGAAAGAAAAACGAAAAACGGAGCAAAGCCGACGAGGCCACAATGAAAAGCGAAGGGAAAAATTCGGGCGCGAATCTCATTGCGCAATGGGAATGCAAGCTGAAAGTGTAGACTGAAGAAGTAGATTTTGTGGAAATATAACTATCTGTGAGATTTTATTCGAAGAAGTAATTCCTTAGACAAATGTTACAACTAACAAATGTGTAGATAAATTTATACAATTTACATTAAATTCTATAGATATAATATTCTATAGATATAATATAATTCATATAATTATTAAATTTTAAATAATAGGCAAAGAGCCTTGTACATAAAATTTTTAAAATATATACTTTTATTAGAACAGGAATAGCCAACCTTTTTGTGTAATATGTTATCATGGAGGTTCGAAATCTTTGTGATGTGTCACTCTGTTACAAAATGTCTTCATGTATTAGTGGCACGAATTGGCCACTCTTGATTCTAGATCCTTTCTATTATTTATACAGAATTTTTCTACATTCATTCTATATTATTCTAAAAATATAATTGTAATAATATAAATAATATTTTAATTTTCTTTTGCCTTTAGATATTAGTTTCAGAAAAAAATTGATATAGATAATTATTTTGATTATTCTAAAGCAAGATTCTCTTACTTTTATAATATTTAAACAAATCTCGTTTTATTATTATATGATTATTTTAATAACTATTTTGATATTCTTTGTTATCAAATATTTTTTACATGCTGAAAAAGCACTTTAGCTTATCGCTGATCGCATAAACACGACGAGTTGCAACTTTATTTACTATCGTCGCGGCGCCGAGGCGGTATCATAAAGATAGGCGGTAAAATGTAAAGAGCAAAGTAACGTCAGTATCATTACAGAAAACACAGCGATTTTAATAACACAGTATTTTGATTTCTCTCAATTTTATAAAAGCATTCTATATATATCGGCTATAACTCAACTACTTCTCGCGAGTGCTTTGTCTGCCATCCACGATTCCAAGTCTATTCACTGCCTTAAAACATCAGCTTTTATGCGCTATCTATACCAGCTGCCTGTATTATTCGATACAAAGATATGCAAAAGATATCTCAATTTCTATCATTTATCATTATATCATTCTGTCATTAAGAATTTCTTTGCGACTATTTTCTCTCGAGATGTTATAGAGCTTTCAGAATAAATCAACTGTATCTCGCGAATGAAGTCGATTCCAGATCTTGCGCTAAACTTCGGAATTTAAAGCAAGTCACAATTCATTGAGATTTCATCCGATCAGAAATATTAGCAAGCTGGCAGATACACTATCACCGCGGTGAGACACTACCGTCGCACGAAGCGACAGCAAGAATTTCGTTCAGGCAAGTGAGTCAGCTGTGCGTACGCTCTACCACGTGCGTAGTAAGCGTAACCTCATTCCCTCCCTCCCACTTCCGCGCGTGTCGCCTCATTCATAAATCGAACATGCGCGCGTAAAGCCTATTCTATCTTGAGTGGAATAAAGGCCTAATTACAAACTCTTAATTTTAATTCAAATAACTTGCTACTTTTTTATTATACACAAATGGATACAGTATCAACTGAATTTATGTAATGTCTTTAAGAAGTCACATGTTACAATATTTCTTTATTACGATTATATTATATATAAAAAAAGCTAATCTCCGGAAAAAAAAGTCTAAGTATAATAGAATTGTGCTTTTATTCCGCCTATCCCCTCAGTTGCGTAAGCGTAATTGTCAGTCGTAAGAATTGATCAATCACGATTGAATATTTTTCTCGTATTCGGTTATTATTGATGAATTTTTACAACTACAGCCACTTACAATTACGTTTATATGTAATTGTAGAATCGGCTTAATTCTGCGAATGGTATAAACCTTTTATATAATATAATGCTGCATAGAGATTTTTATATAATGTTACATAAAGCGAAAAGCATAAGGCATAAGTAAATCAACAGTCGTTGACGTATGAAGATAGTTCTCAACTATCTTTTGAAAAAATTAACTTTCTCACATGGTTTCAAAGTCTTTTATTTCATACTCTGATTGATTGATTCTCTAATGGGCTTTCTACAATAAACCAACTACTTTCTACCTAAGCTATAAATCCTAAGCCATAAGAAATTGACCAATCATTAGGTTTGTTTTTTTATTCCTGCCTTGTATTATACTGCACTAGAACTTTCTTTCTCGCTTTCACTGAATATCAAACATGTACATTTCTTTCTTTGAGTTCTAAAAGTATATATTAGTTTAGAACACAGAAAACTAATAGTTATATAGAGAATAATCAATGATTGATGAATTTCTTGGTTTATAAAAAGTTCATTATATGCCTTATGCGTTATACAGCGTTATATGCAAAAGTTTGCGCTGAAGCCTTATAATTTTGAGAAAAATTGACATAATGACATGTGAGACAAGGTGGATTAATAATTGTCAAAATTTTGATTACAGTATCACACAAAAATTTTAAGCTTCTTCAGTTAGCATTTTTTAAAAATTAATTTTTAATGTTTGATCATCCTCAAATAAAGCTTAATTCAACAAAAGAAAACGTGCATGTAGACTCGTAAGTATATTTTATATTATATATTCAACTGAACAAAGAACATATAATAAAAATAGTCAAATCTTCTAAGAATTTTATCTTGGCAACGGAATTCTGTTATGTACGTAAAGACACATAACTTTTTTTTTGTATTACTAATATATTTTTGAAAACCTGATTTCGCAAAAAATGCTTATATAATACATACAAATCGAAAAAGCTTTGTAGACAAGCAATTTTAGAATCTTAACTGAAGCATGGAGAAAAACTGAGCATGTCAGAAGTTACTGCACAAGGATCTTTCTGCAGAATCTTTCTTCTCCTCTCGCGGAAATTTCCTCAAGTTTCAAAGATCGTCTATAATCAACGCTTTATTTTTGTTCACTAAGAATGAAAAACACTTTTCGTTTATAATTTTAGAAGGTAGACTCTTTCGCGCAACGACTGTAACGCAAAATGTTGTTGCTGTTATTAGCTGTTACCCTACTATTAGAGGAAAGGTTGATTCAATTTAAAGAAATATTTCTTTGCTATACGGTTAAAGAAAAAATTTCTTTGATTTGTAAAAATAAATAAATTTTATTTAATTTAAAAAAAATAATGTTTAAATCAAAGAAATTTTTTTATAAATTAAAGAAATTGTTTTTTTACCGAAATAAAAATAGCAAAGAAACATTTCTTTAAAGATCAAAGTAATCTTTTCTCTGGATGTAGTTATTAGTGATAATAATATTTCCTATTTTTTTTCCATGTTTATTTGTCCTCGCATGCAACGCAACGTAATTTGCTGCATTGTACGCTTAGTACAATGTTAAAATATTGATGCCGTAAACAAATGAGAAACAAGATGCGAACGAGTTGCGGTCGAAAATAAAACGCGGAACAGTATGAACGTGATCGACCATGCGTTCTATTTCGGAATTCCGCATAGTTCACAGTTTCCATGTCCTGAGAATATCTTTCTAGGTTCACGTATATATGCAAGTACAGCCGTCATAAATATTTCATGTGACGCATGTATCGCGTACTTTACTACCCTTTCACAAAAGATACACCGATCAATTTTTATTTCTATGTAGAACTATCGTGCGTTTTATGACTATAAAAATGAATGATTCCTTGAAAAGCCAATCAGCTTTTCCTACTTCACATGCAGAGTTTCAAAAGAGATTGCAATCCATTTCCAAAGAATTATAATATGAATAGAACTGTCTTTCTTTTATTATACACATAAATTAAAGCAGTTAAATTTTACGATATACTATAATGATTCTATTATTTTTTTTTTATATTAGTGCTATATTAGTATCTCGTGTTAAAAATTCGATTAAAATAAAACAATATTTCTTCCTAGATCTATTTTTATAAAAATCTTTGGAAAATATAAAATATTCCAAAATGTACAATTAAAAATTAAAAATTTAAAAAAATTAAATTTAATCAATTATATTAATTAATTTATTATTAATTAATTAATTTTAATTAATTAGTTTTTAAATATTTTATAATTGTTTATATGTTTTGAAGCTGAAAACATTTTTTCCTTCTTTTTTTCTTGTTTTCTTTCCTCAATCTTAAGTTCGAGAATGATATGAGTTCATAATATTGCGCCAATTTCTACCATGATTTCATACTCCGACATGTTGATTACAACGACCGCGAGTTGCAATCAATGGCGTCAGTGCGAGACGAGAACGATGCATATCGAGAACCTCTCGCTTTAGCCTGATTGTCAGTCCATCCAAGTTCACCAAAGTCTATGTTTATAATTTGAATTGTACATACACCCGAAGCGACATTATACGAGCCTCAAAATGGCGACAAGTTGCTTTCTCTGCAAGGTTTACGAGCAACATTCCGAAAATGCACAGGAGAAACCTGACGTGTAAGATTTAAGTCGCGTGTATATGTGTGTAAGTCTGCATGTATGTGTGCGCGCCTGCGTAATATCTCAATAGATGTAATCTGGGAAGATACTTGATGGATCAATAATTATATATATTCGCAATAACAATAACAATATTCAATACGATTTTATCAGTTATGATTTTACGATTCAATATGAATTTAAAAAATTAAACAGTAGAGGGATAAACAGAAACAAAGGAAAATAAAAGAAAAAATCGACAATAGTCGTAAATGGAATGATCAAAGATGGCGCAGCAGTAGGTTTTCTAGTTTAAAAGATGTAGCACAGACCTTTGCATAATGAATAATGTATAACGCGTAGAGAATCAACCAATGAGAATTCTTTATTTTCACCTTCAGAATTAGATAATTCCGTTATGCGTTATACAAAAAAATCTGTGCTGCGACCTATAAAATCGTAAACTCTTTTAAATGACTTCGATTAATTAAATCGATGATTAACTTATTAAATATCTATATTATTTTATTAACATGGACAAAGTTAAAATTCTTTTTTACATTTAATAAATGAAAAGATGCAATTAAAAATGAATTGTAGAAATTTTGCAGCAAACAATTCCGATGGCTAAATTAATTATTGATTACATTAACTGCAAATTGATCAAAATCATCTCAAATAATTGAATTTGCTCAATTAAGAATATTGTTAACTGTCTACGAAATTCATTTCTTTTTTAAACAAAAATATGCATCAATTCATTCATTTAATTATTATGAATTTTTAAATTATTATGTATTTTATGTATTTTCTAGTACTTCATAATTTCCATTCTCTAACATTAAACATTAAATGTAATCCAAATAATTATTGATCGTTCCTTATTTATAAATTTATGTGCAGAATCGTCAAATGATAATGTTATATAAATATGAAGACTAAACAATTAAAAAAATATGAACACTAAAACAATTAAAAAAAAGATTGAAATACGAAATAATTTCCATATCACATGTTCAATTCAGATTTTCTGAAAGTGAAAATCAATTGAAGAAATAGTTGAAATGCGATTGGCGAAACTAATGATGACGTTCAATTGTCTGTGCTCGAGTTATTTCTCGCAAGCTTGCTCCACAGGCTTGAGTCTGATAGACAATGCTACGAATGCTAGTCCGATTTTGGAAATGATCCCAACTTCCTCCAAATCGCAAAAGCCGCAGAGACCGATCGATCGTCATCGTAGAGAGAACCGGAAACCAAACGATAGCCCACGTCATTATTATATTCGTTACCACCGATCAGAAGACCGACCATTACAAGATGAGAAAATAATTAATTGAAACAATTATTCGTAAAAAATAAATTGATTGACAATATAATTTATATAAAGTTTAGAGAGAGAAAGAGAGAGAGAGAGAGAGAGAGAGAGAGAGAGAGAGAGAAGTAATTACTTACTATTATTAATATAAATTAATTTAATTATATATTATTATTATAATAAGAAACGACGAACTAAAATTAGTAGTAATTGTTACGTAACCTGACAAAGAAGTAAATAATTAACGTAAAGTAAGGTAATATACTAATTAG
>NW_012130083.1:5294161-5304031 GCF_000143395.1 Atta cephalotes
GTAAGTAGTAAGTAGTAGTAGTAGTAAGTAGTAGTAAGTAGTAGTAGTAGTATAGTATAGTAGAGTAGAGAGAGAGAGAGAGAGAGAGAGAGAGAGAGAGAGAGAGAGAGAGAGAAAATTTCCTTACAATTTTCTTAAATTGAAAATAAATTTTTTAAATTTATATCTTAATTATTGCTTAAATGGAAAAAACGCGCAAAAAATTTATGGAATTGTTGAACCCTGCAAAGAGAAAATATTACGAATAGGAATATCTAAATTGAGATTTCAATTTATTAAAAATCGTGTATTCCGATATAATTGGTTTCTGATAGATTGAAATCTTAATATTAATTCCTAATATTTTCTTCATTATGCGCAAGATCTTAAATCGTGTTTTTCATTTTTCCTAAAATTGAATAAGTTATCTGATGATTGATCTCTGGCATCAACCTACTTCGAGATTTCTCGATACCATACGAGAGCGTTGCTCTCTTTTTCAAGAGGTCAACATATTCACATGTTGTCAAAGGAGGAGATGAAGGAAGTGCCACCGATCAAGTACGTGCGCTACCTCAAGAACATCAACTAGGACGAAATCTCGAAAGCGTCAGAGGAGACGAAAATCGTCCAGAAGGTAGCGATGGAAGAGCCGAAGGAGAACAATGATAAGAAAAAGGATCTACAGGCATATGTTCATCAGTTTGGTGTTACCATTCAAAAACTCAAGAAAATGCTGAAAAGAAAATACAAAGAAGTGTAACTTTCATCAAATTTTTCCATTAAATTTACGTTTGTATTTAGCAGCAAAATATTTTTTAAATTTGTAATTCTTGTAATTTTTTTAGATAATTATTACGTCGTAAGTTAATAAAAATATAAATTATTATCTTATGAATAATAAAATATCTTGTAATTTCTTTAATATATGATTTTAATTATTTACTGAAATGAAATTCCCTCTTCTGACATTAAATAATTTAAAACTTATTAATAATACATTTTTTTAATTTACAGACATTTATAAGCCACTTTAATCTTTATTAAATGTTGAATAATAATTTATTAAATAATAAAACGGTTTTTTATTTGCATCTAATTCTCAGGTTTATTATTTTATATAGTTGCGAACGAATAGACGTGACATCCAAACGGTAGCGGAAGTACTATAATTACGCTGCAAATAAGATCTGTTCTCTCTTTCTCTATTATGGCGAACGAGACTAAGCTGATTTCCGCTGTCGTGCTGTTTGCATTCAACAATGCGACTGTCTGACAAACAGAGAAACGCGCCGCAGCAAAAGCAAATGCGTTCGTCGATGGTGTATCCTTTCACAGAAGACAAATGCGAGTCCTTGTTCGCATTCGCGCTCTCTCCTAGTCTCTTTCCCATGACAGAGGCACGCAATGTGCGTAATACGTTTACTACCAACAGCAATCGGGGAAGAATGTACAGGGCGAAACGGGGTAAACCAGAAATGGGAAGTCGCTAGGCGAAAACGAAGAACGATTCGTTTACGAGACAGTTATACAAAGGATGAAAGCGATAGAAGTTCTTTTATTCATTATTTTTGAATAAACCTTCTTGATTAAAAGAGCTCATATTGATATAATGAAAAATTAAACAATAATAATAATCCGTGCTGAACTATTATTAAATGATAAGGAGATAATAATTTATAGATCGTTAAGTATTATTTTAAATTAAAGTATTAATTTAAATATTATTTAAAGTTAAAATTAAATTAAACTCAAGTTAGATTATATATTTTTTTAATTAAAATAATATTAGCGATAATTAATAATAAACTTTGTACGTAAATAAATTTATTAATTTTATTCACGATCGTTTACTGTAGAAAGCTATTAGCCTGAAGGATCAATTAATATGAAACTTTGTTTGTGACTAGTCAATATTTCTCAAACGTTAAGTTAAAAATTGTCTTTCCACCATGTTATCTCGTCTTTTGTAAACAATTTCCCCGGATGCAGCACGAAATAAGTATGCGCGGAAAAATTAAGGCAGAAAGGATAATGTTGATAGACAGATGGAAAATGAGAATAAGGGTAGATAGAGGAGGTACAGGCGGAGAGTGAGAGCGCGAGAGGATCGAAATGCATTCGTGATCCCCCGGAGAACTACCTCGGCAAAGCTCTGCCGCAGTATACTAAATCACCATCCCCCAGTGGGGAGTACGTCCATATACCCTGGCGAGATGACGGGGGAATGAGTAGTGTGGGCAAACCTCGGTCATTCTTTATATTTTATTCACGTTTCATTTCATTCCCGGACTCCATGTAGCCGAAAAGAGCAGACGGGAAGCTGTAACGAGAACAACAGTGCATCATCGTGAGAGACATAGTCTCACGGCATGCAGCCGGAGATACGTACATGCGATGATACATCGCCATAACGACCTATGTATTCTCGTTGTTTTCGAAAGAATAGTAATCGATCGAAATATTAGAAACTTAATTCTTTCATATATAATACAATACAAGCAATTTGACTGAATTGGTTTCAATTTTTATCTCTGATCGTATTTGCTTCTTGCGAATTAAATTGACTCATTGTTTTAATTACTGATTATATTACTGGTTTACCAATCGCAGTTGAGAATATGTGCTGGTACATTTTTATTTAATAATTCATCATGTTCAATTTTTATCATTAGGAATTTATTGCGACTGTTATAATGGAAGAATATAGTCGATAATATTACCAAAACGAAAAGTATTGTATTGTGCGGAAGATAAATAGAATAAATACTATCAATTTTTTGCATAACTATAATTGTATAATTTTAACCGTTTCATTAATTTTATCAAATTTGCGTTTAATTTCTTACTGAAAATGACTTAATAATAAGATCGAAACATTTCTAAGAAGAAAGAAATTTGAAATATATACAAATCTGGCTTATAGCTCCTTCTTATTATTTATTGTTTATTATTTATTAAGCCATTATAAGATTACTTTTACTTAATTCTTTCACTGAAAAAAATATTTGATTGAAAATGGATAAAGCAGAAAATTTTGATTATATCAATCGGAATTGTCTGCGTTGAAATAGTAATAGCAGTACAGAATATTTTTGAAAAGAATTTATTTACGTGAATTATTGCATGCGACGGGCTTCATCGCAATAATTTTTACATCTAATATGTAATTAAACATGAATACGTATTATCGAGGATTATAATCATAAAAAAATGAGATTATATATAAATAAAATAAATGTAGAACTTTTTTAAATACTGAATAATTAAGTATTATAAATTAGCGAAAGTTTTTAGATGATTTATATTTAGTTAAGATGGAATAGCTAGTTGCAGTTTATTTCAGCTTATAATTTATTAACATGGTATTTGTACGACAATTATAAAAATAAGTAAACGAGATTGATGCTTTAGATTACATTCTTAAATTCAGAAAGAATCTGAAGAATTCGAAATTGCGAGTAATAATAAGTATTACATGAACTTAAAGGATAAAGACAAGAAATATCGTATAAAACTTCTTGCAAGATTTATTTCAAAGAGGACATCAAAAGATGGAAAACGCGGAACAATATGTTAGTTCGGCCACAAGAAAATATCATATATGTTTCACCGCATACACATAAAATCTGCATTCTTCTTTTATAACATTGCATCATAAAGTCAGCCACGTAAAGACAACGAATCGAAAGCTTCCTTCTATTTCAAACGTTGCAACAAGTCGGAAACTCGTTCGTGTCATCCTTCCAACAGTTTTATTCCAACGGTATGATGTATCATTTTTATTGCCGGTCTTAGTGACAGTTTTAAGCTTGCAGCATCGCGAAAAGTTAGAACATACGTCACAGAGAGAAATGTTTCTGCTTTTATATTAACGGACAAATAAAAACCCACTTTTATATTAACAGACAAAAAATTTTTATTATTTATATAATTAATATTAATTTATTATTTAATAGAACAGAATGGGAGAATTGCAAATGTAAATAATATTATTGTAACATATTAAAATAGTGATAATTTCTGATTTCTTGCACACAGCGATAGTTTGATACACGTTTAGTGTCATACTATACATTATAGAATGCACACGTTGTTTAAAATAAATATCATTATATGTTTTCAATGTTTTTGAAGCAAGAGAGAATGAGGCAACTGCGAATATCTAAGAAAACAATTACAATTATTATTAATTATGGAATTGTTATTTATAAATTATATAAATATTTATTCAAATATTATTTGGCTTTAAGTTTAAATAATTAACATTCACATATTATCAATATAAATTATAATTTTAAACAAAAAACAAACCTCTTCAATATTACCTCTGCATGTTAATTCTAAACGGTAAAAATTTTGTTTTTTGTTTAAAATTATAATTTACATTGATAATATATGAATAATAATTATTGTAGTTTAAAAGTAAATAATTAGAATATTTTCTTTAAATAAGGACTTTTACAATTGATAAATAATCATCTATTATTTAATTTTTCTCTTTATAGATACTCACAATTCCGTTAATCCCTAATATTAATAAATATTCTTCTAATATTAATAAATATTCAAAAATATATAAAATGATAAGACTGATGGCATTTGGAATAAAATTTAAGAAACAAAAAGACGCGAATAAAGAGAGATTTCTACGTTATTATTTATTCTGTAATGTAAAGAGAATATCCGAACAACGGGTATTAAAATCCTTCTTGCGTATTTATTTTTCGTTTACGCGCATCTGAGCGTCCCCACATCTTTCAACGTTTTTACGTCTCACGCATTAAATGCCATAGGATTGTTTACGTCGAAATATTTGACTAGTGCAACTGTGTTTCGCTATGCAGTGGCTGACTATCAAACGAGTTTGCTACTGAAAGGCTAACTTTACCCCCGTCGTCGGACCATAAAGTGCCCTATCTACTGCAAGACTACTGCGAAATATAGATCCTTGCCAGAAATTCAAATTTCCGATGTTGCACAGGCGCCCGTAATCTCGATTAAAGAGCCAGGGTGTCTCTATTTTATCTACCCATCGCTTTTATCGACTTTGAAATGTATCATTTTCACAAGTTCAGAGTAAATTTCTTGTTAATAAACATAATCTCGTTAATAAAAAAAAATAATTTTTAAAGCATTTTTATTTACAATATTTGAATACACATATTTAGATATAGAATTTCTCTGATATCTTTTCAACACCCTGTATAATGGACTACAGATTTCCGCAGTTTGATCGGGTGAATATAACTAAGCTGTTTCTCATGACTGAGCGATTAAAGCAATTTCGACATGCTCAAGTTGTGATCCGTTACATGCACAGCGAAATTACACAGGTGATTCCGACAATAGGGGGTGTAACATGATAACCCAATATTGAATATATTCTATGATAATGTTAGTCTAAACAAAATTTCTATAAACTACATGTGCATTCATTTCGAAACTGATTTGTTTTATATTACTACAAATATTTGGAATAATATATATCCATTACTTCAAAAGTGATATAACTCGTGCAAAACGTGATATTTGATTTATTATCATGAATTAGATAAATATTACTTTATCATCAAAAATGAATTAATCTAACTTCATAATAAAATCATCATAATTCAAAAAGAATGATTTTTTAGAAGTTGTGAAAGGAAAATGACAAAAATGACATTTGACAAACACTGAAAAAAAAAGATTGGCTGCTGCAACAATTAGATGGTAAAATATAGTATAGTATTTTTAATTGACTGCAACAGCCAATTTTGGTTTGCAGCAGCCAATTTTTGGTTGTGTTAGCCTTTAATCCGCAATGTCAGGATTTCGGTAGGCTATCACAACTAAAAATTGATTGCTGCAATCAATTAAAAATCCTATGCCATATTCAGCCAATCTTTTCTTTCAGTGCACATTACGAGTATATTCTTTTTTTCGATATTATATGATAATAAAGGAACAATATTTTATTTAATTATATTTAACTATATTTAATTTTTCGAAACATGAATATAGTTTATAAAATAAATATATAGCTTTACTCTCTAAAATTTATTCAATTGGAATTTGAGATAAAAATATAAAATATTTCGGCGAAATAGCAATTGGCGAAAGTTATTATTATTGACCGGGGAATTTATATCGCCCATTATGCTTTCGCCTAAATTATCCTAGGTACCCCTCTCCTCGTCAGGCTCGCCGCGCTATAAAGAGCAAACAACTTTTTTAATAAACTCGATTGGCGGCCGACACGCCAAGCGTTATGTCGCACATTACAAGTCGAGCCGACTGCAACAGCAGTATCGCCTTAATGCTTGCGGTTGCTCCAACAGCGTGCTCGAAATTGAAACACTGCACACGAGCAATACTCACCCGCCCCCGCTCGATCCCACGCCGATAACGCGCGCTATAAATCTCACCTCTACCACATCGCCGTGCACCGAAAGTTTTACGATCGAGATAAACTGCTCGCACATCCCACTCACTAGATTCACAACGCATGAATACGAAGAAAATTCAAAGAAAACGGAGCCACGAAATCGCGGAATGCTAATCACGCAGCGCACAATCTGCAGGATAACTCCTGCTCCTGTTTCCGTTTGCTTTGATCGACAAAGACTAAATAGTATTTTATGAGTAAAATACAGCATTAATATTTGTATTTTTATCAGAGCTCAACGACGTTTTCAAACCTCAGCATTGTAATTCATTATAATTCGTTATAATCATACTGTTGTTTTTTTAATAACTCTGATCTCTGTTCTCATTTTCCTAAACTCATAATTAACAATGATATAAATATTACGAAATATATATTGTAATGTATTTTCTCTCTCGTTTGGTTTCAAATTTATGAGACGAATATTTTTTGAGACTAAAATTATTTTTCACATCCCAACGATTTTCTCTTGTTCTCGGATCCATGATTTGCGCGATTCGAATTTAATATCTACTTGAATAAAAATTTTATTTATATTTAATATTAATATTTTTGTGCAGTTTCATGTAAAGCTCCAACAATTTACGCGGAAACAACTTTAACTTAAATACTGCATGTTTAACGATCGCGCAAGTATTCACGTAACGAAAGAGAATATCTTACCGTACATCTGCTGAATCCCGTGGCGATCGTCCTCCGGCAACTCGTAGTTGGGGCTCAGTCCTTGGTACCAGGGATACATGAGAGCACCTTGGACCGAGCTGTGTGCCAATCCTAGGGAATGGCCGAATTCATGAGCAGCCACCGCGAACAGACTAGTGCCTGAAAGAAATACAAAAATATTCAAGACTGACGCGACCGAATATTAAGGCATTAGATATGTATATTCCTCATTTTGATATCCGCCATTTTGATTCTATTTGATTATTATAGTACGATTAGTGACAAAGGTAAATATTAAATAAGAAGAGCTCGCCTCAAATTTTGATAAAAATATACTGAATCGATGCGTTTTCGCGTAAAAATAAAGCTTTGACAAGAAAGTGTCACTCTGCTCTGCAAACCGAAATATTAATCCGAAAGTCGACGACTATTCGGATTATTAGAATCTGTCACAGCAGTGGTTCACTGCGTTAAAAACACAAATTCACTACTTTAGCAAAGAATTTATGTTTTTAAAGCATAGTTAAACCACTATTATAACAAATTTTCTATTATAAGTCGAATGATCGAGTCGTCGATTTTAATATCTCAATTTGTGAAGCGATACTTTTTTCTTTATTTTAAATCTTTATTTTTACGCGAAAATGCAATTTCATGTATTTTTATTAAAATTTGAGCTCTTCTTAACATTTATTTTTGTTACTGAGTGTACTTTAACCTATCAATCAAGAGGAACCAAGATGGCAGATGAGAATATCTACATATCTAATGCCTCAGTTTTATTTGTGAGATGCGTCTCGCGTTAACTGCAATATTTACTTAGTACGAAAGACAAGAGTTGTATACAGATTTGCAAGAACATATTGAACTTTGGCAAATATTTCGCGCAGGCAAAAACGAAATCGTTATGAAACAACTGTAACATCAATATAATGTTTTTCGAAGGACAAAATAATATATTTGGGGACATAATTTTTTATAAAGTTATTTCAATAGCAACATTCATCTGAAATTTAATGTAACTGAGATGCATTTTTCTGCATTATTTCAAAATCAATTTCTACATCATGTCTTTTGATAAAAATGTTCGAAGTAGTTTTATCTTTGATATCTTTATCTTTATTTTCTTTACTACCTCCAAAGACACCAAGTCATGGTAGTAGAGAAAAGCGTATCGAAACTTTTTCGTGTTCACGTGTTGAGTTTTCCGGGCAATTGCATCGGGAATTGCCACCGCTGCCGTCACCACCGCCGCGGAATCTCCGCCTTCATTTCGTTTCGTTTCGTTTCGCTCTGATTCGATTCCAACCCACATCGAGGAACTACTTTTCTAGATATGGGTTAGGATCGTAAAGCGATCGCCGATTCGAAGAGAGTTGCTGTCACCAAAAAAATTGATAGTATAGCGAATCGTTGCTTGCATTGCCGAGAAAAACGGTATTTTGTTGCTGAAACTTGGCGAAAAATTCCTAGCCATTAATTTTTCGACCATTCGAAAAATTCGACCATTATAAAAACTATGTAATTACTTATAAATTCGTCTCGTTGCAAAAGGAAAAATCTCTAAAAGATTATAAAATATTTATATAAAAATATATATAATTTATATATATATGTATGCCATAAAAAATTATATACTATATGTATATATTTAAAATATTCAACAAAAGATTAAGATTTAAGATTTATTAGAATTCGTATTTACCTGTGCAAATCTATACTTTGTTGCTAAGCAAATAACTCCAAGAGTAAGTAATCAAAATTTACAATATCTCTCTTTATAATTTTTCTATAAAAGATTTAACGCAATTGTTGCAAATCCAGTTCAAAGCTATCGCACATGAAATATCATCATTCGTTTAAGCGTATGGACATAAAACCTCGTAGGCGACATAAAGCGATAAGTATAAAACGTACATAACATGAATAAAGGTGTTTGCGAATTACTGAGGATATCTATTCGTGATTTTCTGTTTTTATCGTGCAAGCTTTTGAAATACAAAGCAATAAAACCAGATTACAATTGCTCGGAATAGCGTTTATTGTTTATCATCGATCCGGCTTACGCACATTATCCTGGGATCCCGTCAAGAGCTTTCTCTGCCACCAAAAATATTACTAGGATGACGAGTACACATTACACTACAACGCGCAACGAAGAAACTTATGTTATATTCAGAGAGAGAGATTGTTTCTTCTTCAAGTCTTCTCTCTTTCACGCCGTATTCATCTCTTGTGAGTTAAATGAGCAGAAAGACGACTAAAAACGTGACAACGCGACTTCTGTATCGCGTAAAATTCTAATGTACGAGAAATTATTTGACGCATTTTATATAATATTGTAAAAGTTAATTAATATGGGACCACGAATAAAAGCATTACAAAAGAAACAGCATCCTTGCCTACTTTTTATATGTAAAAAGAGAAAGATACTTTTATCCCTCAAATTATCTCCTTAACGAATTTATATAAATGTTTATAAAAGGATCGTCATTTCAATATCTAAGATGGATATTTTATTTATTTTTTATTTGTCTAGTTATCCTCGACTCTGATCAGCGAATACTCATAAACCATTAATCTAAATGATCATCGCAAGTGGTATCACCCTACAACGCCAACAGTTAATAATTCTCGTTAGGAAAACGCAATTAATGGCGAAGTGGCCGTCGCTGTAAATTAACCTCATTCGAAGGAAGGAAAGAGAGAGAGAGAGAGAGAGAGAGAGAGAGAGAGAGAGAGAGAGAGAGAGAGAGAGAGAGAGAGAGAGAGAGAGAGAGAGAGAGAGAGAGAGAGAG
>NW_012130083.1:5307615-5310438 GCF_000143395.1 Atta cephalotes
GAGAGAGAGAGAGAGTTCAATATTTATAAAAAATATATGATTAATCAAACCAATGATTAATCAACTCACGTAACACTTGAAGAATTTTAATCCTTCAAACAATTCGAGCAGACTCTCCAAAAAGAGCTTGAATAAATAGTTCATCCGCCACAAAAGATTGAAGTAAACAATATTTATTAGGAGTAACCAGTTTTTATCCGTTCTCTTTTGCCTCGTTCAAATATTTGCTATTTCATCTGAGTTCATATATTCCAATTGCTCGCGCGAGGGATTTGAATAATTTGAGGCACGACCATCGGAGAAATTCTGATTTGTTTACCTTCCTCGTTGCTCTCGTCCTCCAGCAACCATATCTCCTCTTCGTCGAAGTGAGCGTCTCCACCGCGATCCTTGCCAGGGAAGAATGCGTGAGCGAGGATCTGACCTCTGCCATCAAATGGGTATCCATCTCCATGATAACCCCTGAACAATGCGCAACGCGAATATTATCTGGCATTCTGCCAACAAAATTATCAGTTATCATCGAATTTAATCTTATTGCTTTGTTCGAATATATGACTGTATAGTCAATAAGCTGACTCGTTATTTTATACATTAAAAAATTTTGATTTTTTTGAAGTGAAAATGAAAAAGCTGTTGTTGAAACTTTATAGTCAGATTAATATTTTTGAGCTATGAAATAAAGTTAAATAAAACAAAGTGAAATGTGAAAATATTTATTCATAACATAAAAATATAGTGGGGAAATAAAAATTATTTCGAGTAAATAGAACAGTAATTAATATTTATCGCAAGTTTGCGATTTTACACAATTATATGGTATCAAGTCGCGTTACTATTTTATTACACATACGATGTAAATAGTTTCGAATATGCCACTGCTGAAATTTCTAAAAATTCTGTCTAGAATCTGAACGCTTAAACCTAGTTTCTATCACTGTCAAATACCAAAACTGGCTAATTTAAATTATTATAGTATATAATAGTTTAAAATAAAAAAATAGTTTTGTGATTTCAAAAATAAATCAAATATAAGTAAATAATATATTGTATTTATGAAGCATTAATTCGCAAACAATTGGAATATCAACAAAGTTGTAGCTGTAAATGTTTCAATTCTGGATTTGAATCCTCTTCAGTTGCGGAAATCATAAACTGCGAATTCTAGTTTGTACTTGACTTCCATACTGAAGAGGACTCATTGTCAAATGCAGAGTCGAAACGTTTGCAGTTTGTGAGTATATTTCAATTGTTTGCGAATTATATCTTAAATATAAATATATTATTTACGCACTAACAATTACGAAGACAGTTTATATATATTTTATTTACTTTGTGTATTGCAGAAGCGTTTCGTGGATTATCTCTGTGTCCAGATCTATTATTAAAATATCAGGCATTCTAATAATGCTTTAATAATTATTGTTCATTTATTATTATAATAGTGAATTAATTAATCCCCCCCCCCAAATTTTACTCAATAACAAAGTATTCATTATGAAATGTCATTCTTGCTTAACGTGAATATTTTTAGCATTAAAACAATTTCAGTCGTGGAATTAATCACTTAAAATATCAAAATACATACACATGCAGTACAAAATATGCACATATAAGTAGATTGTTAAATTAAATGAAGTTTCAATTAAAGTTAATTTAAACTTACCGGTGGAAGTAGACCAGAATGTCGGCGTGGTCACTGTTGATCTCCTGGAAGGTGAGCTTCGAATTCCTGGCCCAGAGATCGAGGGCCTTACTCAGCTCCAGCCGGACTCCGCCAGTGTCCAGGCCGCTAGGCTGCTCGGTTCTTAAGCTGCAATAAAAACGAAAGGAATATTCCCATATGAGAGATCGATCGATTGATCCAGTGACGCGGAGGACAAGCACGGCCACGTAAATGGTAAATATTTACGCAGTGCTCACTAAGACGATCAGTCCGGCTTCGATAAACGCTAAATAAACTTCGCTCGATCGATTGTGCTCACACGACTCAAGTATTTACCTATTTACTGATTATCTGGGAACACACGATCGCCGAGAAAAACGACAGAAATGCGTCACGCCCGTAATATTTTAAAATTGCACCATATAAACATTATCAAACGTTATATATTTTGCTCAATGATCGGAATATGTCGGATACTTTAGTTTTATTAATCAAACAGATTAATATTGATTTAATTTGTCTGTTTGAATTTACATTACGACAGCAACTTGTATATGTATATTTTAATTTACACTGTTAAATCTATAATGTTAAATTTAATTATCGTTTTGGTAAAAAATAACGATATTTAATGGAAGCAGTGACGAAGAACTTAACTCACGTTAAGTTAAATTTAACATTATAGATTTAACAGGGTATATGTTACATAATAACTCGTAAGCAGTCATGTTGATTTTATGTATGCTTTTTATATCATTATAAAACATTAGATACATACTTAAGAAATGATATGTTCCCTAAATATTTCATTAAATATTTAGGAAACATATTTAAATCCCACAATGTGTTAATTGGGATAAAATAATCTTTCAATAAAATTTAATTCTGTTTGTGGTAATTTATTATATATAAAAGTAAAGGGGTGTGTACAGATTTTACGCTTTGAAGGATTTAATCTCTCTAATATATATTTTCTTTGTAAAATTTCTCTTTGTTTAAGTATTATAAATACTGTTGTAATTATCCTGATTTAACCTTTATGTAGAACGGAATAGCCATTATAGTGATGCTGAAACAATATCACATTTTGAAGCAAGTAATAATGAATCATATGAAACTTCATTTAAAAAAAAATTTTCTCTCTCTCTCTCTCTCTC
>NW_012130083.1:5310471-5311793 GCF_000143395.1 Atta cephalotes
TCTCTCTCTCTCTCTCTCTCTCTCTCTCTCTCTCTCTCTCTCTCTCTCAACCCTGTCTATCTTCTCCTGGCTTTCGCCTACAGCATCGTCACGTCGTCTCAATTGTGCGCTAATTAAACGCACACGCGGTTGCCGACCTGTTAAGGAAACATCGTTAATCATTCCAACAGGTTGTCTCTCTCTCTCTCTCTAGGTTTGCACTTTCTTGTTAATTTTCATTAGGAATTAGGCTTGTTTTTTTAGTTAAACTTCTTGCACCGTTCAACATTAAGAGAAAAAGAGAAAAGATGAAAAGTGCAGCAAGAAGTCAATTACAGACCCCTATTGCCGATAATTGTTTGAATTGATACATCGAAACGCGGCTAAAGAAAATAATGAATCGAAGTGTTCGATTTGCTGAAGAAAAGAAAAGTGTGATGTATCTCGAAAAATCTTGTACAATGATAATGTGTAGTTATAAGGATATTTATATATTAATTGTACAAATATACGTACACATTATACACGCAAATTTTTTAAAGATATTAAAATAAAACCTGACTTTAATAATTTTAAACTATTATTTTATACGTCATTTATCATTTATATTAAATTATTCGGCTACCTATGTTAATTAAAAGCATTTTAATTAATTGTGTATAAAGAGAAAAAAGTTATATAAAAAGACTCGTGAAAATAATTAAGCAATCATCCATTTAATTTTCAAATATATATTTGGTAATATAATGTAATTGAAAAATTCGAAATTTTAATTTTAATTACATTAAAAGAGAGGAAATATGTGCTAGAATCGAATCTGTCGAATATAAAGCTGCGCTGTAATAATTAATATTGGCAAATGGCATGTATCGTATGTGTGCCATTGTTTGAGAAATTCAAGACAAAACAATTCTTACTGCATTAAAAGAGGTAAAAAATACATCGATAAAATCGATAAAGAAAGCTTACAAACAATTCTTCAGACGCTCACGTACGCTGCTCATGAATACCTTTATATAAAAAGTCGTTTGGCATTTTATATTGATTCGATGATGCCTTATATAACGCCTTGTCTCGATAGAATTGAAAGGACGCTTTCTGGATTTATCCCTCTTTCCTACAGGCGTGACCGCGCCTTGTATCAGATGACCGAGTTGGCGCGCTACCAAAACACGGCTTGGATAATTATTATCGCGAAAGTCTATGCCTTGAAATAATGCGAGAGAAGTTCGACATGCAAAATGTTGGAATTTCAAGAGATAGAGAGAAAGAGAGAGAGAGAGAGAGAGAGAGAGAGAGAGAGAGAGAGAGAGTAGTATAATTAATTAAATAAATAATATAGT
>NW_012130083.1:5318604-5325075 GCF_000143395.1 Atta cephalotes
ACTACTCTCTCTCTCTCTCTCTCTCTCTCTCTCTCTCTCTCTCTCTCTCTCTCTCTTTCTATTTGTTTCGTCGCTTATGCATATATACATTTTTTCTTTGCTTTTTAGCTTTATATTTTACTTGTTCTTTATTTTTCATTTTATTTTGCATAATATTTCATTATTTAATTTATTTGATTTATTTAATTGATGTAACAATTATGTAATAATTAATTACATAACAATTAAACTTGTTTGTATTATGATTCAACCCTTTTAGAAGAGTATATGTATATCGATCTATCTATCTATCTTATCTATCTATCTATCTATCTATCTATCTATCCATCTATCTATTTATCTATCTATCTATCTGTCTGTCTGTCTGTCTCGACTTCTTGGTGACCTAATTAAAGCTCGGCGCAATAGCTATCATGTTTCACTTGACATTTAACTGATCATTTATCGATGCATCTACAATTAGCTTGCACGAAACAATTTGCCTCGTGCAGTTTCCATGTACATTCGGGTGCATCTAATTTCGAGAGAAACCGCATCCGCGTACGCCATTAATATCATGCCTTCAACATCGCCTCATATTCATTACGCGGCCAATCAGTAATGAACATCACGAAGCAAGAGAGATATCGTGATAAATGTAGACATTGAGAAGGTTACAGGAATGCCGTGTAAAATTATGCGCTAAAACAATTTAAAACGTATATACTTTATAAATGGTCCACGATCAGAAAAATAGCGCGAATTTTGACTGAA
The DNA here is from genome assembly GCF_000143395.1 of Atta cephalotes. Lineage (NCBI taxonomy): Eukaryota > Metazoa > Arthropoda > Insecta > Hymenoptera > Formicidae > Atta > Atta cephalotes. The sequence goes on from NW_012130083.1 coordinate 5,319,358, forward strand.
TTATCGCGACGGCACGCATTCCGGTTGTTTCTATGCGAGGATTATCCTTTGAAAAATCGACTGTATATTTCATTGAACTAATTGCCAAATTCTTGTGCGATCAAAAGCGCGTAGATTATCGAATACAATTCGACAATTACTATAAATATGTGCAAAAAAATCTTGTTTGACTCTTAATCTGTATTACAATAAATCTACCGCTTATAAAATATTTTATTAATTTAGGAAAAAAAAAATATGTGGCACAAAGCTCTTGTTAAATTAAAGCTGTTTAAATGGATATCATTTATAGATAATTATAAATATATAAATACTAATAAATTAACTTATAAATTATTCAGTGCGTGTTAAGATTTCATAACAAAATTTCATTTTTGTGAAGACTCTATTATTACATCCCTTAAATACTTAAATTACATATTCATATATTTCTTACTCTGCTTTTTCTCTTGAACCTTCTCGGTAATTTCCTTATATTTATCATTCTGTTTTGTCATTGAATTTGTACAGTTTCAATATTTCATGAAGAAAAGAATGTCATATTGCATATGAAATGACTAAGCAGTTTGAAGAAGGCGGTAGGTTAAGAGACAACGATGCAAATTCTGCGGTAACAATAAGCTACCGAGAGTAACGCAAATTTGGTAAACTTCGGCCGTGTAATGCCTCCTTCGCCTCTTATGTATAAGCGTCCCCAGAGAGTGTTTTGCTCCCAAACTTTGATGAATGAACTTTACGACTTGTTCGCTGCCTCCATCATCATATTGTATTAATATACCGTCTTTTGGCAACTTTAATAATAATCACGTGTGACATTTACGCTGTTGCTTCTACTGCGATAAAATATGTTTCGTAAATTTAAAGTTGTAATTTTAACTTTTAAGAAGTTGAGATAATTTTAGAAATATTATCTATATATCTAAAAAGAAATAAAAATCAAGATTTTAACACTAAAAGATTTTTAAAGAAAGAAGCAGAAATAGAAAAGACCTTTTACTGTAATAATAAAATTTTAATAATTAATATTTATTTCGCTGTATAATAATTAATAAACTAATATAATATAATATATTATTTTTTAATAATATATATTAATAACAATCGTTATAAATATAAATTTAATTTTCTATTATATAATTTTATTATATGAATACATCTGAAATAAAACACTTTTTTATGTCACAGTTATTTCAGATATTTCCTCAGGGAGTCATATTTACGATAGCATTTTACAAGAACGGTTACTCACTTTCTCATCATTACTATAAAATAAAAATTCAATCCTTGAGATGGAACGAATCTTATAAGAATGAGCAAATTTTATCACAATGGTGGGTACGAATTTTCGGAAGATGCAGCTCAGCTCGCTCGTTCCAGCTGCACCGTGTGCAATTTATTCGTGAGTTCGTAAATTTCAGAGGAGCGACACAACGACGCTATCGTCGACATATAACTGTAACTTTAATATGATTTATTCGCGAGGAGGATACGATCGTGGCCCATCCGGTACTCCAACGATCTTGTAGACGAAAATAGACTTTTGTGACTTTTCGAAATAGAAGCAAATCTTTTTTTTTTTACAATCAGAATTGCAACTTTATATATGTAAAATTAAAAAAAATTTTATTCAAGTAAAATATTTATAATAATAGAAAATTAATTAATAAAAAGTTATGTATAAGGTGCAAAAATTTGATTCAAAGAGCTTCACTTATTAAAAAATTAATTTTATTTATAAATATACAATTTATAGAGACTTATAGATCGACAAACAATGAATAAGTAATCGAAATTATAGAATATAATTTTCAGTAGAAAGATTATATTTACGAAGTGAGAAGCTAAAAAAAATGCGAACTGAATTTACTCACGCGACAATAAGAAGTCGGCAGCGAAACGAATAAGCCGTAAAATGAAACAATAGATCATCCGAGGATATTAATTTTCCACTTTCAACTCTACTTCGCCGGCTTCGTCCTCTCGATGCTTTTACATTTGCCCGATATAACACTCGAATAATGCATAGACGTGAATGAACGGAAAAAGCCGACATGTGCTCGAGACAATCCTTTTTCCTTTTTTTCGCGGAAATCGACAATGTGTAGTGCGAATAATCCGATGAGTTAATTAATTTATAAGTTAATTAACGACATATCCACTAATTCTCTCGACGGACCGATTTATCCTGGATCTGCTTAATGAGAAATTAAAAATTCGACATTTTTTTTCTTTATGCAAGAAGCACGTGCGCTCTATAATTAAAGAAGTATCACAAGATAATGTCCAAATGTTAGCAAATATTAATAAAATTGTATATTGTGTTGAGACATCACTCAAATGTTTTTATATAAATAGATAATTCAAAACAGATAATTATATCAAAACAGATAAAGAACGACGGGTCTCTTTTACAAAAAAAAATTATACCAAAAAGAATGGTAATATTTATATGGATGAATAACAGATTATCATGCGAAAATTATTCTCTACGTTTAAAAAGAAAGGATTAAGCAAAAAATAAATGATAGACGTTAAGAAAACGGTAAAATTATTAAAATTATTATTAGGTAAAATTAACAATAGATTTTTTTATAAGTAAATGCAAAATCTTTTATTCTATGATGTTATTGAGGAAATTAAGGCAAGGAAGAGAGAAAAATAAATAGATGTACTAATACGTTGCGAAATTGAAAACAAAGATAAACGAGATACTGATACAATAGTATAAAATGAAAATGCAAATATATAGGTAATTAGCTGTCATTGGATTGCATTCATGAGCACTTTCGATTTCGCGGTTCTTCGAACAGATAGGCAGGTTCGATCAATCGCAAATAAAGCATTCGCATCAATGCCGCTAATTAACGCACATATATGCACCGCAATGTTCGCATTACTTTTCAATGATAACGAGGAGAACTGTAAATTCACATTTGAACAATTCACAATTGTCAACGTGACAATTGTTGCGAAAGCAACATCAATGTCTTGCGGTCGATATTTACGACAGAAAGTGAGATTGAGATGTCGATTTATTATATATATACATCTCAGATAAAATGCGGATAAAAGCTTGTGTTTAAACACGTGTGTACCAAAATTGAAAAGAAAAAGTGAAAGCTCTATTTTAGTTGGCTAAAAACTATGAATTATTCGTTTAAATTTATACATTTTATTTAGCTATTATTAAAGATAAGTAAAACGTATAAATTTAAACGAATCCAAAAAATTGCATCTCTTTGTGCAATATATGTTCTCTTTACTATGATATTATAGATATATTTATACTGTGTATATTTTTTTACAAATAAAATTCTAATAAATATAAAATAATATAAAATAAAATTTTATAACACAAATTAAAAATTCATATATAACAATATATGAATCAATAAATATATAACAATATTTTTACTATTATATAAATAAATTAAAAATCACGTTTCGATACATCTGAATTCAATTAAATTCAAATTAAATTTTCAGACCACTTGGCGCTGCGAATCAGCTCATTTCTCTCTTTTCTTGCATTTTTTTGCCTTTACATTTTACTCTTCCTTGCACAAATCACTGAAGAAAAAATATTTCATGATGTAAAACACGACTCTCACTGTCTCTTCTGAGGATGATATTATTTAAGTCGTTGTCGCGCGCACTCGTGCGTGCCACAGCTTATAAAGTATCATCGTCCGATTTCCAAAGTGGGCCTCCCTTCTCCCTTCATCTCCTGATATTCGTGCAATTGCCACCGCGAAACGTCCCACGAATCGTCCGGACCAGGTGACAACCGCGGAGATTGGCGATGACAGCACTCGACACGGTCGGTGATGGGCGCTCCATGGAAAAGTTAATTCATTTATTCAGAAAACACGGTCAAAAATTCAAGAGTCGCGTTGATAGTCGTGTCACATTGATTCCGCAATTATCCAAATTTCCCTAATAACGATACCTCAAGCAAAAAAATGATATCCAGTGATATCCAGTGATTATAAAATAATAATCGAACGAAAAGTAAAGTCGCCGAAATTTTCATGATCTGTAGTCGAATATGCTATTTAAATATTTAAATATTTTCAGAAAAAGAGAGGAACAATGGAATTCATTCCAAGCGAAGGAACTTGCAATTGATACAATTCGTTGATTTAATACAACATTGTCAAGCGATCGTGAATAGCGATACACAACCAGCACTTGGCCATGGTGCTGACAGCACTCGATTCATTTCGACACTCACTCCGATTTCTATTTCCATGGGGTACTCTCGTGAATCGTGATATCGAAAGCTCTTTTTCGCGCGACGCGGATTTGCGAACGACAGATCGAAGTGGTCAAGTATCTCGCCGATATCGAGATGCAATTGACGGCTCGGAGGAGTTCATAAATCGGACGAATCGATCGATCGAGAGAGACGGACAGAGACCTCTCGAGAGAAATAAAGCGAAATGGAGATAACAGGAGATAACGACAGATGCCACGAGCGACTTCGAGGATCTCTGACAATGATTGCGATTCTATTCAGCGAATCCTCGAAGAGACATGAACGGATAAAGAGAGGAAGAGAATGGAGGAGAGAGAGTGAGAGAGAAAGAGAGAGAGGAGGGAGGAAAATCCTAAACTGTCCTGTGATCACTCCGTCAATAACCTCGTTCACAGCCCGAGTGTATGCCACTGTCAGCGCTTATTGACACGCTTTTCCATGCGAATATATTGCGGTTGACTCGAAGAGCTTCAATAGATCGAACTCGGGTCGTGATTTCATGTCTCCCTGTTTAATTATTTTACTAATAAAAATAAAATCATTGACGTGTTACGCGGCTATTCTCGTAAAAAATACAAAAATAAAAATGAAATCCACGTGAAATTCTCCTATTCTTTTACAGAGCATGATTCTTCTTTTCGTTGCTCGTTTTTTAAAAAAATATGTAGGATTGATTTTGATCTCAATTTCTAATCTTATTCAAACATTCTACATCTTCCTGGGAATTTTCCAGCAGGTTTCCGTTTCGCGATCGGTGAAACTTCTCATATCTTGTCTATCCTATCGATTCAACAATCCAATTATCCCAAGACAATATTAGGAGGATTCTCCTTCTCCTCCTCTCTCCTTCACTCCATGCTAACGTACTGCGACCGCAATTGTGCAGATAATAATCGCGACTATGGCTCGATTCCGCAGTCACATGTTCGAATTAATTAGTGTAAAGTAGAACTATTACCGTCTGTACGCATCGTAATATCAGCATATTCTTTTTTTTCAATAATTCGCGCAATTCAATATGTCAATATTTTATACATGTCAATATTTTAAATCGTTTATATGTACTGCAGAGATTTATCTAAACCTTCACGATCAGCCGCATCAATCTTCCGCTCTGACGATGCGATTACGGCCGCATAGTCAAGTTGAATCAATTCGAAGTTTCGCCGAACTCTACACGATGCGAAAATGGAATTGCATCGTATTGCAACCTGATCAAATCCTCTCATCGTAATTACTTCAATGCTCCATCAAAACATATTTTAAATAAATATTCATCCGCTTTCCAAAATTAGCAATCTCTTTAATCGTAGATTATTAATGTAATTTAATTTTAAATCAACGATCTAAACTATATTTTATTTAATAATATATCTCAGAATTAATATCTTGATTGATTTCGAAATTAATAGCTTATATATATATATATATATATATATATATATATATACTTAGTTAAT
>NW_012130083.1:5325361-5332188 GCF_000143395.1 Atta cephalotes
TATATATATATATATATATATATATATATATATATATACTTGTTTAAATTGCTAATTCGATTTACTTTTTAATTCGATATGATTTCTGTTTAACTTGACAGGATTTCAATAGTGAAGTACGGCTTGTAGTAACTATTTGGGTAATTGTTTGTAGGCAACTATGCGGTAGAGAGTTAATTAGTAGAGATCCTGCGGACAATAAAGCTCCTCCTCGTATAAAAGCGCGTCAAATCGAATCGAACTGATCGATCGTTCATCACGCGGAATCGGATCGGTCGTCGGTGAGCTCTCGAATCGCTTGGGGCGGAACAAAAACCCATCGTTGTTTCGATGCGGCATAGCGGTTTGCAGACACCCTCATGTCGCACCACACGTCGCAGTTAACGTTGAGCCTTTGTCGTCGCGCTATACGACAGTACTAGGACGAGCGTTTAATAAATAGGGGGAAAAAAAAAGAATGAATCATCATCGATCCAGCAATTGTACGAATGAAAAACCATATTACATATTTGCATCCAATTGCAGAAAAATGATCTTTAATAAATCTCGCAGCGAAACATTGACTTTTCTTTAATTATATTCGTCTGAGTCTATTTGGCCAAAAATGTAATTTATTTTCTTTAAATATTTTATTAAAAAATTTTTTTTCTATAATATTTAATGACTTCACCTTTTAGAGTAAGGTAAAATTTTTTTGTAAAATTTTTTTATTTTTTATTTTTTAAAACTTTTTAATCATATTAATCCAAACAAAATAATCATATAATAAATATGAACAGATCGATAGATAAGTAAGTTTAAAAAAAGAGATCTTTTCTTTCGGCTATTAAAAAAATTCAAATTGAATTATAAATAAAATTAGAATCAAATTCAGAATTAGTATTGGAATAATAATGATTATAAAATCGAGGTATTATTATACATAATTCAGATATGAGGATAGATAGAGATTCTTCTGTAAAATAATCTTAAATTAAACGAAAATCTCATTTATTTTTTGATAAGCGCTCAATAAATAAATATCTTGACAACATTAAATTAAAATTATATTTAGAATTGAATATTCAATACAAGCCATATTTCTTATGCTTCATATTTAAAAAATTCAACAAAAAATTATTAGCCCAGAAATCATAAAGAAATAATCTCTCTCAAAGTTCAATACAGAATTTATTGAAAAATTTTCACATTTTGCACATGAATAGATTTGTGAGAGTAACCAAAGAACGCATTTCCAAGTAAATTTATTGACATCTCGAAGTCGTAATTACAAGTAAATTTATTTGACATCTGCGATATATTTACTCGAAGATAAATGATGATTTTATCTACAATCAAGTCAATGATAATATTGATGATATTTTATAGATTCTTTAAATTAATCTGCAAGATCGACATAAAAATTTCGAACACGTCTGTAATACGTGATTCAGCCATCCTATTATCTTTACTTTCCCAGACTTTTCGAGTAGACTTTATTGTTGTTCTCTCGACCGAAAGGAACATTCCTAATCGAAAGGGGCTGACTTTATTACCGCAACAGCTTGCAATATTTTCCGGTATATAAAGAGTAATCCACAAGAACAAATATTCTTAAATATCTCTCTGGGTTTTGAAAATAAGATAATCTAAACAAATATAGAATAATCTTTTTGTAAATATTTAATGTCGAATAACAAGTCGTATTAGAAGAGATCGTTTTATTTTATTAAAAATAACTCTTTTCTCCACATTTCAATAAATAAAATAAGTCACGTATTTTTATAACTTTTATACAATAAAAAATGTATCATTATATAAAAAACTTTTTATATAATAATAAAAAAGGATAATTAACGTGCAATTAACCTATTTTAAAGCCTACTATTTTAAAGATGTAATTTCTCATTTGGTTACAGCGTTTGTAAGATATTCAGACTCGATAAATTTTATTACTTCTTTACGAAACACTTTCAGCATGGCAAGAATAAATGAAAATTTTATATACATATACAGTATATATTAATATACACACCAAATAGCAAACTCTATGAATTATATACTCAAATAATAAATTAAAAAATCTTTTTTCTGTCATTTTCATCAATGATTCGATTGATTAATGTTCCTTCTTAATCGGAAAGAAGATGCTGAACTTTCGCGATTAACCAGCATCTCGAACAAGTATTTCTAGTAAAACGAGAATTCTATGGAAAGTAATCCTCGGAATGTTACCAGGGAAAGCACTTGGGAATTTCTTTCAATCGAGAAGAAAATTAAACACTTCTTGAATATGTTTAACCTAAAAACAAGAAAGATATATTTCTAAACTAAGAAAAAATTTTCGTAATTTGCGAAGCAATGGTATTAAAGATAATCTCGTAATTATAAAAGTGTGACAAACATTACATTTTAATTGCAGAAAATTCCAGGGGCTAAAATGAAAAATGTGACATCTATTTAGAACTTCGGTTGAAATAATCGCGTTTTTTGAATTATAATTAATTAAGTATTTCAAACTTAAACTTTGATAGAAACTATATCTTATTTTTAAATTTCCCTTTAAAACTCGTAGGAAAGTCTTTTTTTCTCCTCTTTTTATATTTCCGTATACAAATATAAATATAGGTATAGCTATCTGATAGGAGAATAAAACATTCTATAAAAATATTGGTAGTCGCGTTCGAAGCGAAGGATCGTGTTCTGCGTTTTTGTAAAACTTCTTGAAATTTCAGTTTCATGAGAAAGGAAAAGAGAGAGAATATTATACGTGTAATAAAAAAATGACAGGTCCTATCGGCAGGCGACGAAAAACGTGGAAATAAAATGAGGAATGAGGAGAGAAAAAAATGGCTTGGATGTACGAGGTAAGTTGAAAGAGATGAGTTTCTGGAGCTCGCGAATGAGGTAATAAAATATTCCTGCAAGAAGTTCAGATTCTTTTTAAGGACTTGGCGGTCGCAAGCGATATCAACGAGAAAGTTGATCTTTGCGAAAAGAAAAAGAGAGAAAGACAAACGCATACCAAATGATAACGACGAAACAAAAGTAATAAATAAAAATCTGTAAAACCCATTTCTGCAATCAATGATACAATTGTATATAATTACACGTAATATGTTCAATTAATTCTTTCAAAAGAAAAGACAAAATACAAATTAATGTAACCAATATAAACTCTTACATTTACAATAGATTATTATAATATTATCTATAATACTATCTATTTATTCCGTACAATCATTTTAATTCAGCATAAACTTTAAAGTTTTTATATGTCGGACTAAAATTAATATTTGCATTTCTAATTTAATTTACGTAACACAAACAATATATTTAATAATATCCCTGTATATAAGAGTGTCTAAAGTGTCCTTATTTTCCACAACCGCATTTCCCTTGGTAAACAGAGAAAATTCGTCTAGCGAATTTTACCTGTGCATATCTCAAAGTGTAGAATTCTCCTCTCGCGTGAAGAAATAAACGAGGCCGGCGGGGACCACTGAAACGCATGGAAAATCCCGCATGCGCATAACATCACTTTTCCTTACTCTGTGAGAAGTTTTGTCTTACGAAAGCAAACACCGTGTCTTTAAACAGATAAATTGCCAACAAGAGACAGAAGTGGAAGACGATGCACGTCATATCGATCTGCGCCTTCGCGTTGCACGTCGCAAAATAGAAAAGCTTCGAGACTTCTTATAAAAAGGAGAGACAGTAAATGCGGTTTTACCGGAAAACTCGTATTTTCTGCAAAACAGTTCTGCATGACCAATGATATCATAAAAGTCCTCAAGTCATGCGATCACATTTATATTCAACAAAAACAACACACCTCTTCTATAATTTTCTTTTTTAATGAAACTCAATTCTCTCAAGAATTCTTATTTTTGCACTCACACATCTTTTTGTCGAATCATTCCCTAGCGAATAAAGCTCTTTTCCGAAGCTTTTATCTGTATGATAAATAAAATGAAATGTATTGATTCTCGGAGTTCTAACGGAGGTGAAACGTAAAATTGCGATTTTGTTACCTCCTTCGGAAAGACGTTATTTCAAAAAATGTTTTTAAAAAATCTTTTATTTATATAAAAAGTGTCGACTATGTTCCGTCGTTTTTAGAAACCAAATTAGGATTCACGCTAAAGTAGAAATTTGATTTTAAAATCATATATAATTTTTCCGGGAAAATAAAATGTTGAAGTGATCACAAATTAAAATTTACAATAAAGATAGAATAAAGATAAAATAAGATGACTCGAAGTATAAATTTCTCATATTTTTCTTCTTCTTCTCGAAAGATCGAAAAGGTTATAAAGTAACAAAATTCTTCGGATAGTTCAGCAAAAATTTTCCCACCTGACAACATTATATGACGCAAGGGAATAGGATTATGTAAATTCCTGTTATCTATCCTCGGAAATCCATCTCTCTCTGAACAAGAGCGAAATGCCGACTATACGGAATTATCACGCCTCACGGCATTAAGCAAATAAATATAAAGATAAAAAGGTGATAGAAACATCGAAGATACTTCAGGAGTATTCATTATGTTTCTGAATTCCAATTCGTTTAATGTGATTGATCTTCCAATTGTGTTTTTGGTGTTTCTCAAAAATTTCACTTTCTTTCACTTTTTTAAAATATTCGCGACATAAAATTGACCGACAATGTTGAATCGAAGACTGAAACCAGATGAATAAAAATTTACAAATAATTAACAAATTTCAGAAAACAAACGATCGATTTAATATTGTATTAAATTTCATATAATATTCTTTATAAAAACAATGATCCAGCAAACTGTTCTTTTCTATTTCATCTTCTCTATTTCTAAAATAGTCAATGCGAGGAGCGAGCGACCCAATATCCCGAAGTTCCACGCGAATTCGCTACAAATATTGTATGAACCGATATAAACTTTCACGCTACAGAAAGGTTTTCCATCGAGATGAAATTTTGAAAAGATATATACGGGATTACTTAGGCGATTTCATTGTCGTACGTACACATATATGTGCGTATATATGAAACGCGTGATACAATCTCCTCGAGATTACATGATAGCAAAGTGATAATGTCCAAACCTCTGGACCGATGCGAAATTTTATCTGCAGCTCGGTGCTGCTGTTCGAAACTGCAATGTAGCAACGCACGGTGCATTTTTGCGTAGGATTTTAACGCTGTTGGAGCTGGAGAAGCTAATACGATATCGCGTTAAATTAATTTTGTCACATGCGTTTGTTCCTCCCCTGCTCTCCCCCTCTTTCTATCTCGTTCTCTCTTTCTCTCTCTCTATAGATGGCCCATTTTAGCTCGACAAGCCTCGACAAAGGGACTTTTAATCGAGTCAACGTGGTGTAGAACAAAAGCGAAGGCGGGAGGGAAAAAGGGGGAGAGAAGAGAAAAGAGAAATTAGGCGTGCGCATGTCTCTACGCGATACTAAACGTAATCGTACGTCCAATTACAGCAATTAACTCAGGTCCCGAGTTGCTGTACGCGTAGATGTAAAAACGCAAAATCGGATTACGCGTCCTGTTAAAAGGGCTATTAGCGGCAGATATTAAAAGTTAGCGGTAGAGTCTAATTGCCAGTGTGGTCGCTCGAAACGATCGTAAAATTAACATAAAAAAAGAGGAGAAAATCGGGAAAATGTCAAGCTTCATCCACGTTGACCTTTTCCTACTTGATCTTCTTTTATACATATACTCTTAAAACAAAATTCGCTCGTAGCAAAATTATAATAAATGCAACTAAAAAAGAAATTCCCTCAATTACGGTGTTATATTATGTATGTAATTATATTTTTATATTCATCTAAGTGGATAATTATAATTTATATTTATATTTGATATTTCTCTTTGGGACCTTAGAAAATATTTTGTTCTGAATTTTAGTCTCTAATAAAAATTTTATAAATTTGAAAAATGGTTTCTTTCTCCAGATTTAAAATTTGACGATTTTGTGGTGTATTTCTCAATTTAATATCATAAGTTAAACTATACATAATGTTGCTTGGATAAATAAACTTGAAGTAAATTCAATAACTACGAAGCTGTATTCGGCATTAATTTAACTTAGAATTATGTTGTTTACGGTCTTGGAAATTAATTCATCTTCAATCCAGATATCTAGCATAAACTTTTAATATCCAATATATCTATAACTAGACTATCGTTGAAACTTTTTCGAAGTTTATCAAAACATCGAGTTTATTAAAACATAAAAGAGCAATTTCTTCATGTTATCAGTACATTGTGTGTAAATTACAATACAGACGTCATATACGTCATAATTTTCCCTGATTCATTATAGCATCTTCACCAATTATTCGCCATGACAAATAATGATTATGCAACCGTACACAAATATAACAATGCAACAAAGGAATAAAGTCAATAATAATTACAACATCACTTTAATCTCAACTTATGTACAATATCACGTATTAAAATTCGTGTCGGGCCATTACAATAACATAAGTGTTCACTGTGCGATATAAAAACAGGCTAATAATTAATTTGTGAATAGTTTTCTCTTCGTTCTAATTAAAGCCGCGTACATTTCTGTGCTGTTACAATGATAATGAATGGTTATTATTTTAATTAAAAATAGATATGCAAATTGCGTATACAATTTAATTCTTAGTTTTTAAATTTTTCTAATTATCATTTAAATATCTTTTTTTCAGAAAAGAAAAGCAGATCAAAAAATACAGTTATTTTATCAATTTTATAAAGAAAGATTCCTTCGAATAACGCTCGTTGTGAATCTCTCTCTCTCTCTCTCTCTCTCTCTCTCTCTCTCTCTCTCTCTCTCTCTCTCTCTCTCTCTACTCCGTCTTCGT
>NW_012130083.1:5332208-5355216 GCF_000143395.1 Atta cephalotes
CAAATTTACAAAGGAGTTTTCTTCTACTACTAAATAACTATAGGTTGTATATATATATATATATATATATACACGTTATATGCACGTTAATGTATTGTTTCAGCGTAATATGAGCAATACAATTAATTCAAGAGAAAATGGAACATAATTTGATGAATAAATTGTGATTTAATTTTATAAAATATATTACTATACGTGTTACAACAGATTACTTTTTGTAAAATTTCTATAATGAAAATGATAATATTAAAATTTTAACTCTGCATCAATGAATAATTATCTTCATGCTGTTAATATAATATAATGTGTCATTTTTAATTATATAAAGTAATAATATCGTGACATAGGAAATAAATCCGCTTTTCATCTTTCTTAAAAAATTCAAATTTTGTTTCACAAAAGATTCTATCGAAACAATATATTACGTTAAATAGAATTAAATAAGAATGGCTAAATTATCTTAATCTCGATAAGAAGAATCAATGTTTCTTTGATAAGAAGAAAAGACACAATTTCATCGTTGATCTTGCTTCTTATTTAGATAATCAATTTATGACTTCCCTTCTCTCCTGTCGTATGGCAATAATGACAGAGATCCTAATCGCGCTAATCTAATTTAAGAAAGCGCTTTTGTATCTGCGGTCTTCTACAGTTGAAAATACGAGACTGGGTACAGTTTCGAGATCAGTAATACGGTACACACCACCATACAAGTTAATGGGGTCGGTGATGAACGAGAAGGATGACAGTTCTCTCTCGATGGATACAACTTGAAGGAGAAAAGAGACTACCTTACTACCGACGAGACCTAACATGGACTACCGCGCGTGTGACTTGTCGCTTGTGTAAACGACCGTAAAAGCGTGTAAGCTCGTGCGCAAGCAAGGACAACATCCTCGAGAACTGGGCTTTGACCATCAGTTAATCCTTCGTTTTATAGTGGTTAGTCTCGTATATCTTATATAAATACAAACTCCAAAAAGAGGTATTTATTATTAGGTTGTTATGGAAAATCGAATTATACAAAAAAAAAACTGACATTTATAAATAATTTATTAAGAAATATTCATTGTATTATGTCTTTATATATAATCTTTCTATAAAAATAGACTCGAGAAGTCATTATATATTTCCATTAGAATAATGGAATCCATACAATATATAAAGAACTGTAATGATTAATATGATATTTTAGACTTTGTAAATGACAAATTATACTTGCATAAAATTTGATTTTTAATGTAAAAATATAAGAATATAAAAAAACATACGAGATATTTATTCAAATAATTAAAAATATAAAAGTGAAATGGGGCTAATGACAAATAATAATTAATATGATTGAATTGATAAATTCTGAATTAATAAATTCATAAATAACTGAATTAATAAATTCATTTAATAATTTAAATTATTGGATATCTTTATATAATTTTAAATCTAAAAATAAAAAAGAAATTAAAAGTACTTAGTTAAAAATTTTTAAATATGTATATAATGCAAATGCTCTTTTACTCTTTTACTTTTGTTAAAAGTTACTGTTAATGTATAATAATTCGAGAGGTCTCAAGCGCTTTCATTCAAATGCAAAATAATTTCCTTCAAAATACGAGATTTTACATTATATTTAACTGATTCACTGAATTGCAATTTTCCGTCGGTTTTACGGAGAAGTAGTGGATGAGAGATTACGATATGGGAAGCCACTCCTTCTATGATCGAACTTTCCGGAGAAATCCCTCGGTCGGACCTTTTATTTGCCGGATGCACGATTCGCGGAATTGCGTGATTCTCTAACGACTTCGCCTGATTCGATCTAGAATTGGGAATAGGGGATGCGAGCCACGCTGGGAATGAAGAGACATCTAACACGACTACGACACTTCCTGCAAAATTCATTTCCCGCCCTTCGTCATTGAGGGGCCGGAAGAAGACGAAGGTGGGCGTCGACGGGGTGCAGAAAAAGATTAAATAATTATGAGAGATGCGTTTACCAGCTTCCGTCGAGGAGATGAAACAGCCCCCATCTCTTTTGAGATATAACTTGAATATCATTAGATTTCATTAGATTTAAAAAAAATTGTGGAAGTGTAATTTTCTAGAGCTTTAACGTTATTATTAATATAATTACAAATATTTCTAAACGATTAAGAAATAATATTCTAAAAGGTAAATTATCAATCTCGAAATAAGAATCGATATAAGATATATAAAATATTTCAGAATATGTCTTTAATTTCATCGAGTTCGATTGCTCAAAAATATTTTCTAAAATGTCTCTCTCGAATGTTCATTTCTAATTAAAATATTCTAATTAAAATATTAATAAAGGCTATACACAGAGATTAATTTCAAAATCCGACCACTATTCTTGATATAGCAATTTGAAAAAGATTAAAAAAGGAAACGGCTTTCATACAAGTAGAAAGCGAGATCGTGATCAAGATTAGTCTGGCAACGCGAAGGGTTCCTTCCTGCATGGCGTCGATTTCTTTGTTTGGTTGCCCTTACCCTTACCCAGGCGCATTTCTAGCCCTTCACTAAAAGGGGCGAAAACCACGAGTGTCTCTTCAAAAGGAGGGATGCCTTCCCCGCCACACGGCGACGCGATGCGACGATGCGGTATGCAACATCTTGCATCGCTTCGAGTGCATTTTGAGGGGTGACACTTGAGCTTCGCTGGCGATGCACTTCGAGTGGAAGCAAACTCCAGCCAGCAGACACGGTCACGTAATTTCGCCGAGGACCAAAGGCTCGGGTTTTTCAAAAAGAAAAAAGGGAAATCATGCATCCTGCTTGCTCCTAGTGTGCAAGCTTTCGGGGGTGATTCTTGTATAATTCGATGTGACAGCAATCGCACACGTCTTGATTATAATATATTTTGTAATTTAACATTTGCTATTCTTCAGTGAAATGTAGCCGTAAAAATTGCATTTCATGTCATATTTTGCAGCATTTAATATGTAACATTTTTTTAAATTAAAAATATAGTAAAATAAATAATTAAAATTTAAAATAAAATAATTTAATAGTAAAATACAAACCATTTTTTTACTTGATAATAAAATTTACATAATAATTAAAATTTGAAATAGAATAATGATTTTATTCTGGTATTAATTATCAAAAAATTGGAGGATAAAAATTAAAATCTTATATTCTAAAAGTATTAATAAATAACAAAATACCAAAAAGATATCCCATGCAGCAAAGATGCTACCAATATTACAGCAATGTTGCAATGTTCCAGAAATAATGCAATAATATTGTAAGTGTTGCAGCAATATTGTTGCAAACTTCTGTACTGTGTAACTGTCTTTGTAATTCAGTTTATTTATTCTTTTGAAAATATTTTTAGTTAATATTAAATTAAATGCTATGCAGCTATATTATATTTTTTTATTTGTATATCATCTCTAATTTAAGCGTCATGTTTATTTTTTAGTTTGTCTAAATTTCTGCAAAATTTCCGACAGCTATCAGAAGAGCTTCATACAATTCTTTCTTAATAATTTCATAGAACTTATAAAAAAGATAATAACTCTTCAAAGAAGATAGACTTATATTTAGCAAATAAGATATACATTAAAATACGATTGTTAAAGGATAAATATGTTAAAGGACGAATAAAATAAAAAATGGAATGTTTATTCGTCGATTATACCTGCGCTAGTCGCATCCTGTTTTTTAATACTTTTCTCGCATGTCTCGCTTCCATGATGCTGCGTCAAAAGGAACATATCGGCTTTCGATCGTCAGACTCTTCTATTTATCAGCATTCTCTCGGAACGTGTTTAATCACATTTTGAAAAAAAAATCCTGGATTTGTTCGGAGATCGCATCCAATATAATCGCACGCATTCGTGCGCAGGGATTTCTATGGTCAGAAAAAATTCAGATCCGTCACTTTCTATTGCTGTGTCTGGTTGAATACGTTTAATATGTCCTCGTGCATGTATTTGCGCGCACACAAGTGTGAATTTGCAGAAATCATACATCGAGACTGTATCAGAATAAATATTACAGTACGAGATAGTTGCAGTGAAAATATAATACTATATTCAAAGTATAATACAGTCTATTTGAAATTCGATAGATAGAGTTCGATGATAAAGAGTTGCAATAACGAAATATAGATTACTTCGCCGTGTCGAGATTTATGTGGAAATATGAAAAGATCTTTAGCGGAAATAATAACGTACACAACAGTAAGTAATAAGAAAAAAAATTTGATGAGATATTCTCTGAGAAAGAAGAGAAAATTTTAAATTCGGAAAAATTAAATAGCTGGCACAATCAGAAAGTAAAAGAGAATTAATAGAAATCGATATGTCAAAAACTGAAGATTGATATTCAAAGGGCTAATAGATATAAAATAATGAATTGAGATCCATGAATTCGTCGTTAAAAATTAGTTTTTAGAATATCGTCAACCAACAACAGATTGTCAATTGATAATTAACGCTTGACGAATTTTGTTTAAACTCTGTTGTATGTGGATTTGCGCGCCGATAATCTTTCGCGCAAAAATCGTGAAAACGCGTTTACGATATACGCGACAATATCGCGCGTTTCTTGGTAGTGGTAATTAAACCGCGCTACTCCATTCGCGATTCTCTATTCTCCCCAGCAGTGGTCTGCGGTTCGTACTGAGATCGACGATGCAAATTGCGTCGACATCGTACGTACACGTAAACATGTAACACCGTGACCACGTAATAACGCAACACTGCCTTACGTACATATGCGACGTGCGTTGCATTCACACGAATTGCATTCCGCTCGCACGCCCGCCTGCCTTCAATTGCATAACCGAATGGATTCGTTCGGGCTGTGTTCTACGATTGGCAGGCTACGCCTGACTAGATTATCGCCTCTATTCCACGTCCGCGCATGTTGTACTCGCTGTGCACAACGATGACAATGTTACGCTCGGAATTCATCGTCAGATTCTCTGAGGTACAACAATTTTGAAATTAATTAACTTGTGTAATTAATTAGAAACAGTTTGAGTTCACGTCACTCTTGTTAATGTAACAATAAGATCTATATATCTATGAGTCGCTGGACATATATATTATATACATAACGTTTCACAAAATCGATCGAGAATGTTTGGAATCCTTTCAAAAATTTTTTAAACACTTCACAAATTCATATTATTCTATTAAATTAGTGTATTATAAAAATAGATCATCGGTATCCTTTATGTATCCAATCAATAAAAAATATGCAATCAATAAAAAAAAATCCTCATTCTTATGTGTCTGTCTTTATTCTCCCTCTTATATATAAATTTTATAAAATATTTTATAAAACTTTTTCCAAATGTTTAATATTGCAAAACAAAGTACTTTACAGTTTTTATCTATACTTAGCGTAAAGTCTCCACTGGATATTGCACTGGATATTCGTCTTTTATAGCGTCATTATTGCAGCGATTAAATTGTATACAGCACAAAGAGCACGAGCGCTCGAGCTTTTTCTTCGGGATTTCCTTCTCTTTCAAGGCGCAGATGCCTCCCGCATGTGATACGACGAGGAATGCATGTCCACGACGGCCTGCAAATTGATAGCAATTGTTCCCCGCTGCGCTCAGAATACCAATCGTCGCCAACGCTAACTCCAGCTAAATTGCACGCTAAACCTTCCTCGAGACTACGCGACACATAATAAGAGAACGTTATTGCATAATGTTCGCCAAGGATGAATTTACAAGGAAGATATGCATTAAATGCAAACGTTGGCTGATTGACAACCGGCTGGCACCAAATACAACCAACTTGTCTTTGTTACAGCGCGTCTACTTGACGTCGATACTTTAGAATGTCAATTCGGAAAATCAGGAGATAATGTTACGAAACCAAATTCGACGTATACAAAATTTCGTATGCGCAAATATAATATACAAAATATAAATCTTTCGAAACATCTTACTTTCAAATACAAATTCAATTTATATTCAGATAATTATGTTGTATTTTATTTTTAAATTATATGCTGTGAAAAAATACAGCCATTTTTAATAAATATTTAATAAATATATTTTTGAATATTTTCCTCTAAATATTTATTAAAGGTAAAGATATATTTATTTAGTACAAGAAACATTAATTTGATATAACAATTATTCTTTTTACTATAAATAAATGTTTCATTGGTAGTATTGTATTAAGTATTTATTAAAATTGATTATATTTTTTCTCATTGTCAATGTATTTATGTTAATATTTTTTTTAATTTAAATGTAATTTGAGCAGAATATAATTATAACTATAAATGTCACATAATATTATCAAAAAATAAATAAATATAAGAATACATATGCATATATATATATATATATATATATATGTGTGTGTGTGCATACAGTATATATAAAATTTGCTAAATATTAATCGAATTTGAAATATTAACTGCCTGAAAACAAGATATTATTCCATTGCGATTTACGCATTGCTGTAATTCCAGGATGTTTACTTAAACAGAATTGGCGTTAACTAACGAAATTATTTTTCTGTAGTTAACCGAATCGCTGAGTTGGAAAGTGCTTGCGCGATTCCAAAGACGGAAATGCTTTGAGAATTCGACGCGATGCAGATGTTACAACGTGTGTCTATCATTGATGCATCGTGCGACATCCGTGAAACAACGTGACACATTTTATTACACGTGCGGCTTGCGAACAAAGGATGCCCACGGCTGCGTCGTGCAAGATTTACGTAAAAAAATAAAGACTACAAGTTAGCTAGAAATTTGTACGAAAACAGAAAGAAAACGAGGAAATTTTTTATTGCTCCGTGAGAGCAATAAAATCTTCTTTGAAGAACTTAATGAAAGTAAGAAAATACAGTTGGAATGAACGGATGATGATGTTAGAAATAATTTAAAGAAATAAACTATTGCTTCGTTCGTCCAGAAAAACAAAAAATTGTCGAACAAACTTAAATAATTTATTAATAATATAATAATTTATATTATTATTCTAGTCTATCTAAAATAAAAAGAAATTATAATATGTTATAAAAAACAATTGTGTGTGTGTGTGTGTGTGTGTGTGTGTGTGTGTATGTGTGTGTAGTAGTAGTGTAGTAGTAGTAGTACGTACGTAGTAGTAGTAGTAGTGTAGTGTGTGTGTGTGTGTGTGTGTGTGTGTGTGTGTGTGTGTGTGTGTGATTCAAAATAAAAATTAGAAAAAGTACAATAATAAAAAATTATATTAATTGAAAAAATATAATACAGATTTAAGGGAGCTACTTTGGAGTCAGCGCGATAAGAGTTGCGCAATCTATACTTATACAATCATTAATAGTATAATGTGTACTAAAAGGTGTTAGTTTGCAAACCAAGGCTCCAAAGTAGCCCCTTTAAATCTGTATTATATTTTTACAATTATTAAGAATTCCATTTTATATATAATATATATATTCTTTATTCTAAATTATATTAATTGATTTGAAAATAGAATTATTAATCTGTTATTTTAAAAATAAATATTAAAAATATTTACAAATAAAAAAAGATAATAAACATTCATAACAAAAAATTACACGTCATCGAGTTGCATATGTTGCGTTGAAAGACTGCAAAAGCAGACAGGTGCCTAGAAACAGGAGATCCGTATTCTCTCTTAACCATGCTTGTCTACATTCTTCGTATTTCAAATGAAAATACGCAACCAGACTGAGAAACGATGTAACAATATACGTAAACTATATCATTCCAATAACATTGCACATGTGTAATAAAATATTACAGAAAAATATAGCAATGCAGAAGGAGAAATTATAAAAGATAATACATTAATTGAGATCATTATGATAAAAATCTTTATATAAGATTTTATATAAGATACTAGAAGAATATATCTTTTCAAAGTCCCAATTTTCGATATCCGACATCATGAAAACTTTTATGTTGTAATATTCATGATAACGAGAGATGCAGACACAACAGTCCGTTATGATATTTGGTTTATGATATTCGTAGTGGATTTTTGAACGATAAATGGACCAATGATAGACAGAACTTGAGATCAAACAACAAGAAAATTGCACCGCGAGCAGATGCATAAGTTGAGAGACTAGGCGCCTCATCGGAGCCTATGCCACTTGACTCCACTTGGCGTATCTTTCTCTCTTCGTATCTGGTTGCTTTCTCTCTCTTTCTCTCTTATTCTTTCACTTTCTCACTCTTTCATTCTTTATGTATCTCTTTTTAGCATCCTTTGCGTCCCTCTAATTTCATCGTTAAAGCGGTCGCTATTCTCTCAGATGCAGCTTTATGCGGCAGATAAATGCTTGCCACTGTTTTACTTTTTCAAGAAAGAAAAACTACTTATCACTGTCCTCGAAACTGCGAATTGTCGTGTGTTGAACTTCCGCGATCGCAATCTTTTTTCTCAAACGATCGCAAAAATGCTAATAAGACTTGTCAACATTTTTTTCTATTATTTTTAAAAGACAATACAGCTTAAAACATAATTCAACGCTTCGCAAACTATACTTCGTAAGCTCTTTTGAAGATTTACGGTAATGAGGTTATCAATTTTCTTACTAATAAAAAAGAATGACGTATAATTATTGTTGAAGTTTATAAAGACAGGAGAAATTGAGATATTTATAAAATGATTTTCGAATATTTTTTGATTTTTTGAAGAAAGCTTTTAGATATAATTTAATTTTTCTTTTATTTCTGTTGTTTAAGTTGTTTCTAATTTATTGATATCATCTCAAATTTTCTCAAATCGACAATGATAAAATGGTCATACGATACGATTGTCTCATTGGAAAATTCGATAATAAATGAGACAAATTGGCGAGAAATTTGAAGATAATTGGCGTGCACACGTCGCTTTATCCACATTTTTGTCTTCGTCCTCCTTCATCCTAGTTCTTCTAATTTCGCCGTTTAAGCACCTGCACTTAAACACGTGCTTGTCTGCCAGTGCAGAAAGACGTCATTCGATTCTTGCGTATTTCGAGAACGAGGAATTGTATTGCGACAGACGAACTGTTTCTCGTTCTTCACTTAAACGATCGCATCTCCTATTCTCCAAGATTTGTACCGTACTTAAGTTAATCTTTATACGCAAATTGTGATAAATTGAAGTGAACTTCTTGTCGTTTCTTTCAAATTTTATAACAAATTATTAAAAAACTAAACCTATATTTCTAATTGATTTTTAATTGATTTTTTAAATTTATTTCTAATTGATTTTTTTTCACATTCGAATTTGAAAATAAATGTGTCGAGTCTAAATTCGTTCTAATTCTAATTCGTCGAATTTGCGTCTTGTTTTTTTTTCTTTACCGAATCAAAGTAATTAAATTCGGTGTCTTTCGACAGTGTTGACATGTCGACTATAGCATGACCAACCGCGCAAATCGATCGTTGTTGAGCTTGTTATCACGATCGATTGGCCTCGAACCTTCGACTCCGATCAGCAACTGGTCAAATGGACGGACATTTCTGTCAATTTATGCGCGAGCATGTGATTCCCATGATTTCTCGGGTCACGATGCGAGCAATCACGAAATACCGATCTTGTTTCGAGAGATGTCCTCGTAACTGCGTCGCATCAGCGACATTCAATCAATCTTCAATGAATAAACAGTATTCGCTTTCAATTGATGAAAATTAGACGTTTATAAAATTGTTTACCCTATATATACACGATATTAATGTTCGTTAATCGTTTTATAACGTATTCATAAATTAACTGCCAGCTTATTCATTATTAAGAACAATTTGCTATTATTATTTAAATTATTATTTCGGATTATCGTCATCACGTTATCGGAAACTATTATGATAAATTGTTTCTATCACAAAGAAAATTAACGGGGCTAATTAGTAATTTGTTTAAAAAACGGGGCTAATTACGTCGCGCAACTGACGTTACAGTACTGTATCGTTTATCATCGTTTATGACAAATAGAGCATGTTCGCGCGGTCGGATAACTGCAGGAAATATTCGTGATTGATGTAAACTGCGCATAATTTTACGAAAAGATAAATGTAAAGATTCTCTGAGAACAATTTCGGTCGTTGAAATTCAAGAAAGACTTAAATTCAACACCCGATCGTTTATCGCTGCGAAATATTTGCGTCTTGACGAGGCGTTTAAGGCAAGAACGATCTTATCTCAAGCTGAGATGAATATTCATCGAGCGATTGCAATTAACCCTTGGAGGAGCCGCGTCATGAGCTTTTAAATGGGGCAGATATATTTTTATCGGCTCTCTGAACGAATATCATAACCGAGACGCTCGATTCTTCTTCATATATAAAATGGGACAAACATGATGTGTCAAATTAACTTTACGTTCGTTTTTTTTTCTTTTTGACATTAATTATAATTAAGATTTAAATATCACAATTAATTCTTATAATTCTTCTCCATATAATTATCTTCAAGTTCATATGTAACTCTCTTTTTTGTAATACTGCATACCTAATATCCAATTTCCATAAAGAAACCTTGTTTTTCACTTAGTGCGATCGTCAGCGAATAATACGAACCGAAGGGCGATCGATATACAAGCGACGACACGACGCCTGTACACCGGAAGCGAGTGTTGAGTTTCCTGAAAACTGTCGAGGGACACGGTGGCAATTTGAAGTTTTCAACCGTACGTGTCTTAGAATTTAACATACGATACTTCTGCTTTTGTACGCGCGTCTCATCGCGCCGGACGTGACCACCTCGCTTTGTCTCGAGGCTATTATATTTTCGCGCGGCCGTAACCCATACGCAATTTAAATACGAAAGAAATATTTCAATATTGAATCTCTTTCCACAGCACCAGAATTAATCAGTCGGCCGACTAACGAGATCCGAGACTGAGAGCGACTGATAAGCGATTCCGTATTGAGCAAACGAGAGACGCGCCCTTCGCTATTGAACAAACGTGACGGCCGGAAAAATTTCACGTCTATTCCACGACCCCGTTAACTTCGCGATCTTATCTCCATCGGTAATTTGAATGACATAAGAGCATCCTGAGACTCGTCGAGAAATATTTTCGTGACCAAACGAATCTAATTTTCCTGACAATCAACATCTAATTTAAATGTCCTTTGGAATTTTAGATTTATTCTTTAAATGAAGAGAGAAAAAGAGAGAGAAAGAGAGTAATAAGAATGTAATAAAACACTTCCAAATGAATTCGGCATACTGTGCATAATATGTCACATTATATACATATTATTAAAAAAGTTTGGTAAAGCTACATTGAAAAAAATAATCTAGTTGGAAAATAGTAATTCTCGTGGAAAATGAACAAATCAGAATTCTGATTAATATAATTAGTCTAGTAAAAATAAGAATTTTAATAGATTTTATCAGAAATATTATATCAATCAAAATTCAGAATTCTGGTTATTTCAACTAGCATTCTAATAAATTTAAATGTTCTATTATATAATATAAGAACCAACTAATACTATTCCACCAAAGTTTTAGTAATTATTATGTAGATTTTATTATCGTTACCAGACTTTTTTCGGGTATTCACTTTACGCTAGAGACATATAATACGTTATTATTTAAGTTAAATTATAACAAACAATTACAGCAGGAAAGAAACGCAAATGTAAAAATGGTTGGCACTCTGATTACCGCATCAAAATTCGTCCTCGTTGTTTGCATCCTCATCCTTGACGTTGGTGTTTGACGAATGCGACGATCGCACTCGCTCACTCAAAAAGGTTGTGATGACCACTAGGGCCTGTAAATAGGCAAGCATCACACCCAGGTTGAGTGAGTCCACGCGACCGCCATTACTCCGCCACTGCTGCTCCTCATCTTTGTCACGTAGCGTTGTCTTCGGTTTCAAGACGTCTTATCTTCTCCTCTCGTCACATTCCCTTGGCGCATGACGAGAATGCTCCCGCATCTCTTTCAGTCTCAGAAATTATAGACACTGCTGTTACCAATATCGTGAGCGGGAAAAACAATATGCAGATCATGTATCATCCTTCTCATGTCTTATCAGTTGAACAATAAAATCGAATCAAATAGATCAAAATTTTGAGAGAAAAGAAAACGAATCTAATGCAGCTGATCTAGACAATTTTTTACAGTCTTGTTATTAATAATAATAATAATAATTTATAATAAATGTACTTATCGTCTATTTATTGACGTTATTTTAAATAATTTTCTTTCCAAATCGTAAGAAATAAATATCTTAAATTAGAGATAGAAGAGACTACATTTCGCCGTACTTTATTTACGCAAGTAGTTGTGCGATTGGGATGTTGAATAAAAGGATTAAAGCCTCGCGGGATTAGGAATTTCCAGCAAATGCCGAAAGCGCGTTCTATGCAAATCCCCACAAATTGGCCTTACGGGCATACGATATTCGAGATATGTAGATTATCTGAATGATTATTGCATAGAGTTTCAAGCTGCATTAGATCGCCTAATAAACACGATAATTCATGATAAGAACACGGAGATATAGTCTCTTTGATAATAATAGTATTCAAACATTATTAATATTATCCTGATGAAGACAGAACACAATAATATTCTCAATAAAAAATGTATCTACATTTACCTTAATTAAAAAACACCGCAAATTCGTCTCTCGGCACTTCTTAACAGTACACTAAAGATTTTTTTATAGTTCTTTTTATAGTTCTTTTTATAATTTCATTATCTCAAATGAAGTAAAGATTTATTATCAGAAATAATCCATTGAAACATTATCAGACTTCTCTGGGATAATGAAGCTTCGTTTCGGTATAAAACGAAATTCTCAGGATTTTCACGAAGATAATGTAACGTCCACGCTATAGAAATTGATTAATTAATTAAAATTAATAAATTAAATTAATTTGTGTTTCAGTTATCTTTTAATAATTTGTTCCAAAAATCAATATGATTTTTTTAAATATTTTCAATCTTTTCTCTTCGCTGAACATTTAATTATCATCTAAGGCCAATGCAGAAAGAGACTACTTCGAAGCGAAAGTGATTGAACGTCTTGCAGCTGATAACAAAACTGTGGAGACAATGATGAGAAGACTCAGGGATTATGGAGAGAGGGAACTTCATAGGATTTAGAGATGAAAGAGATTGATCGGTTGCGTTCTTTTCCTCGATAATTAGTCGTCGAGCAATTGGGATATTCTTAAGATTGCGGAAAATATCTTTGCTGGTTCTTGCTGATAATGTTTTCTATATAATCAGTTATTAGTGGAAGATGGAAGAATAGAATGCAAAGGATTTGAAATATTTATAATCAGCCATCGAAACTTATGTAAAAATCGAATAACTTTTAATATTTTAATTTGTTAAAGAACATTAAAATAAATTAATTATAAAATATGCATTTATATATTTCTATAAACATAATTAAATATAATTTAAAGATTAAACAATAAGAACTGGCTGTCATAAACTTGACGTTTTCAATCGATTTATTTACTTGAAATATAGAAATATATATAGAAGTGTAGATAAATACATGTTTTTGCGCATATTATATATTTGTGAAATATATAAATGCAATATCGTGTATATTTTTCTTAGATAAATACAATTAAATTTTTTGACAGCTAAAATCTCAGCTAAAAATATGTTTTAACATTTTTCTATGTGCTGCAAAATTCGCATTAACTTTAAGACGTGCAAAGCTGATTTTTTTTCAAAAGGAAACTTTGATGATGTAAAATTTATTTTAACTTTACAAAAAAATTCATCTCGTAGATAAACATATCTATTTTCAAAGTCGATTAGGAAAATCTACATGGCACTGACACAAGGAGAGCATTAGCTGGAAAGAAGAGAATAATAATTGAAGATCTGGTAAAGGAAGTCGATCCTTATTTTACTTGCATCTTGCTTGGCGTTCCTTAGATATGCTAATTTAAAGGCAACGATAATCAGAGATCGAGGTGACAAGAAGCAACACGATGACGTCACTTTGCCAAAGTGGCGTCATCGCCAAGTCGCCGAGCTACAAAGCTCGGTTAGGCAAGGAGAACGTCGGTCAAATAGGCGAGATTATATGCATACAAAGGAATATCTAATCGTGGAATATTTCCACGGCTTTTGTTAATGACGCTAATACACAGCGGTATTTGTCATTGCCAGCTGTGCTTTCTCGTATCTCTTACGATGTCTCTGACGTCTCGACCGCCAGCTTGAGACACACTTGCTCGTTATTCATTGCGGACTGTTAATTGGATGAGACCGAAATGTCACGAGTACCATTCGCATATCCGTAGCATTCGTGCGGAAATGCACAAAAAGTTATCGTGAAAAGTGAGCATGTAGTTTATAAAATGTAGAAAACTGTAAGAGGTCAATATTTTACAATAATAATGAAGATTTTTACAAATTAATAACTGTTTATATTTCAATGAACTAAATTAAAATTTTATTGTATACATATACACAAAAAATGCTTCATGAATCAAATGATGATTGACATTTCATTGTAAAGTTTAATCTCTAAAGCAAAAATTTGCTTTCTACATATTTTAATTGCTCATAGTTCAAGAATTATTTCATATTAAAATTACTTAATATTTCAAAAGTTACAAATTATATTAATCGATATTGAATTGAGGAGAAAATAATCCAGGTTTTTTTCATTAAACGTTTTTGTTAAAATAGTCTGAACAGAGAGCGCTTTCGAAACACAATTGAAATCAAAAATTGTATCAATAACTTCTTTACCAATAAAGAGTTGATTTTTTATCGTCATATTTTTTGCCAAACGAATAGTAGGAAATAATAAGGTAATTGTTTAAGCATTTTATTTTAACAATTTTTGATAAAAAACTTTTCTCCCCAACCTAATAATGACACATACTTAATTAGTAATATAAGTTAAATTTGTTCATTTAAATTTATTAAATATTTTATATCTTATTCTTCTCTAATGAATTCTCTAATGAATTAAAATATAAAATAATTTAATGAGAATTAGGATTAAATTATTTAGGTACTTTATGTCCTAATTCGCTAGTGAATGAATTGAAATTAGTTTCATAGAAATGCAGTAAATAACAAAGATTGAAATTTACGATTAAAACATAACACAGTTAACATTATGAGCACAAAAGCTTGTCTACGAGAAGCCCGCATGATTACGAAAACCTTTAAATTCTCCGACAAGGTGTCAGTTTTCGTGCCTCGAGCCCTCCGACGTGGCTCCGAACTCTCGTAACTTCGCTCCGTCCCTTCTTTGAATACAAAAAAGTTCCCCACTTATTTCTCGATCAAGATGCATTTTGTCGATAAGATGAAATGCAATACCGCACGCATAGAAGGGCTCTCTTTCCTCCCGCTGTCTAACAGCAAGGAACGAACCATCGATCGTCTGCAATTTTTCATGCGTTTCATTCCGTAAAAAGAAAACTCAGCGTTTTACGCTTTGCGCGTATTTGTTGCTTTCCTCGCGTGTGTATTTCGTGTTTTGCATGCATTACACATGTGGCAAAATTGAATAATGTCATGTCGAGAGCATTGTATTTTGACATCTTAATGTCGCGTTTATGTTTGTCATTATGCTTGTGCCGCCGATGTGATTTACTATCGTTTTCACTTCAACTCAACGCTAAATGCTGCCATTTTCATAGCACTTATTTGTGAAGCCGCGCATAAAAATTAAAAATTAAAAATCCACAATTTGCAAAAATAAATTTCTAAAACTAAAGTAAACTTAATGAAGTAATATTTAATATGTACAAAAAATCGTCGAAAACAATAATTTTCTGGAGTTTTGTAACAATATTACAATCATTAAAAATTTATATTAAATTCTAAATAAAATGAAAATGTTGCTGTTATCTGATTGAAAAAGACGATTTTCTAAATGGCTAATTTAGTTTGAATAAATACATTATCAACAAGCTGAGCACGTGTTTATTCATGTTTAAAAATTAATACGAAATAACTTGTATTGTTAAAATAAAAAGAGGATATGAATGTTACTAATAAAATAAATTGACTGAACGATTCGACATTTGGATATAAATGAAAATATAAATATAACATAACTTACAATCTCATAAACCATCAAGATAACCTCAATTATATTCTCACAATATTCGATTATTAATTTGTTTCGATTATTTTCATAAATAAATTATCAGAATGTCCGGCATTTCATCGAATGAAAAAAGAAATATGATTGCCTTTCAACATATTTGCAAAAAGATATAAATCATAGAATTATCCGTATTTCAAAAAGAAAAAAAATACAATGAACCACTCGTCTTGTGGCGAGAGAATTCCCTGAAAGTAATCGCGGGAACCGAATAAATCGCGACAAAAACATTGGGACGCTCCAACGCTGAGTCATTCAGTAAAAGAACAAAAAATGAACTCTGTGACTACAGAAGTCGTATATATCACATCGTCCGCCATTGTTCGAGAATGTCACATTAGCGTGAACGCAGAAAAACTGTGTTCTCTCTCTCGCCGGACAGTTTTGCATGGAGTTGTCGGATGTATACCTTCGTTAAAAATCGTGGTATTTTTCGTACTCGACAATCGATCCAGGTTTGTCCAAATTAAATCCGATTGGAATATTCAATGAGTATTCCGCGAAATTTCACGATAGAGAACAAAGCTTTAGCTTTTCGTAAATAATTCTTGTTATTTCACGAATAACGATTCGGGGATGATTATTGATAATCAACTATTGTAATTTTAGAGAATCGAGCGGCTCTTTAGTTAGTCAAATTATTCGTTGAATAATTTACTTCGTCTGAAACGAAGGAAATTTGACTCGACGCGTTTCCGTAAAAAAAAAAAAAATCCATGGAAATTTAGGCGAGACGATAATTATCAGTGATATTCGAGAGTCGGCAATCGTACAAGTCGCGAAAGGGCAAAATGACGGTATTAATCAGACGAAAAGCGGCTGGCATCGACGTAGAAGAGTTTAATGACCGTCGCCGCAATGGTTCTTCGTAATTAATGTAATGCCCGTTAAAAGGCGCGCCAACAGCCTTGGAACGCTATTATGAGGTATCGCATATACACACGAAATCGAGATAGGAGAAAGCAAAAAGTGTGCAGAAAATAGTAGCCTTGAAAAAAGGTAAAAGGAATAGAAGGACCGAAAAAAAAATCAAAAACCAAGAACGCGATTTCTTTTCTTTAAAATAATCCGCATGTTTTCCTGTGCATAAACAGCTTCCCTGAAAAAAAAATCATTTTCTTTCTCGCGCTTTGTGAGTTCTTTTGTTACAGAACTTAATGTTATTATTAATGCGGTATAATTTTCTGCTCAAATTAGTTTTATTCTATACAATGTTAAAATTAATATTAATGTCATTCTTTTTCATATTCTTTTTCAATTTTTTTTTTTCTTATAATGAGAAATATATTAATGTAAGGAAAACGCTATATATTTTTATTTATCTATCAGCAATCGCTTATTTTGGGACAATAACGCAGTCCAACAATAGCACTAGTTTAGTAAATAATTACTTTCGACCGAATGTTTCTTATAGATTTTTGTATGTCGAGAATATAATGCTGCAAGCCAAAAAATTTAGCACGTCAGGTTTCCAAGATAATTGAAGTTTAATGATAAAAATGAGTCTTTTTATAATATTGATATTTTTTTTATAAAAAAAGGTTTAACGTTATCTTGAAATGATTAAATATCTTAAATGTATTCTTCATAAATGTATTCCCCTAAAATGCATTTTTTTATTTCAATATTTTATTTTTTAGTCACATTATAAAAAGAGTTAAATAATAAAATATTGAAATTAAAAAATGCATTTTACAGGGAATAAATAGTATTCATGACTTCTGATCAGAATTTCAAAATAACATCTATCTCTTTTATTAAAAAAATGTCATATATCGCAGAAAAGTCATATTTTGCATCTCAATTATTTTGGAAACCCGACGTGTTGATAAAATTTAACTTGCAGCATTTTTTTTGGCAAAAATCTATAAGAAGCATCCTGTTTGGTTCAAAATAATTAAAAAAAATATTCGTTGTCAACTAATATGGTCTTCAAGCAACGAGTTTTCCACTGAGATCGTTATGAATTAATTACACGGCAAATTTGTACGAGCAATCACAATTCCGAGACATGAACGTCGTCGTCGTTGTGTGATATTGCAATACGAAGCGGAATTGCACCGTGGCGGATAATCGGTCACGTAATCTGAGTTTAATGTTCATGCACAATGCGCGGGCGAATCACTTATAAGCTTCACGAAAGCTCTTTGTGAAGTCACGTATATTGCGTTTCGCGGGTTGACTGTAGATGATTGCATGGCGGGTTATCATAACCGGAAATTGTCTCCCTCCTCAAAACTACGCTTCCCGATGACTTCATTTAAACATAAATTCAATTTAACACTAAAACCGGGACTGTGCCATTTTTACTCATTTGATAATTTTTCTTTTCTAATTTGAATTTGAATTTGCACATGGAGTTTTAGATTTTTGTGATTTTTCATAAATAATCGTAATTATATATATTATAATTATAAGTAATTTTACTTTTATGGTGACCCTCTCTCGTAAAAAGCCAAATTTATCTTGAACAGAAATTGATTTAATTTAGACCCGCAATTTTAATATTAAAAAAATATAGAAAAAGAGAGAAAGAGCGAGTGAGAGAAGCAGCACCACGTAAGATTATTACGCGTCTTACAGTGTATATTAGATGGTGACCGTAACAGTGTATATTGTGTAATTTGCGTGAAACACGAACACCCTAGAATACACAATATTATTCCCTTGCGCATCCTCGCACTGCACTCCGTTTAATTTTACACCTCAAAATTCAAGCTATCTTGAAAATAGAAATTTATGTTGGCCTTGTTAAACTCATACGTTGCAAGCGTAAATTAAACATATCTAGCTAAAACATAAATTTTATCAAATTGTATTTCTTCTTAGTTGAATGTCTTTATCTCGTGTAAAAAGCTCGAGGCAAAACTTTACGCCAATTTTTTGCAGTAGACAGTATTAAGTGTTCAAGTACCCGAACGCGAACGAATAATCAATGGCACCCAGAAAAACATTACAGTGACCATAAATTGGATAAACTGCCGCGATGCTCAAGGCAATTTATTTACCAGTAGTTTGTAATTTTTTTCTAACGCTCCGCCGCGTCGTGGATGGACGAACTTCGTAAACTCCGTAAAGAGATTCGAGCCGTAAGCGAATTAAATGCGACGAGATAAGGTCAGCGTCTATTTCGTGCAGGACGTTCCAAAAGCGATACCAATGAGAACAGACGCGACCAACTCGCGATAATTTATCAAACTATTCATTAATTTTCATTAAGATCGAATTTTCTCTATTGCTGAATTCTCTCTATTTCTCAAAATTACCAATAATTAGTTGCCTTTCAAGTTTCCGATGTTGGATAGATGTCGAAACTATGTTAGATATAATCAACAGTATGTCGCGTAGTAAAGCGATATAGAAACTATAATGCCTAAATTCTAAGCAGAATCGCAAGACTTATAACATATTCTTGTAAGAATTTTTAAATGCTTATACCTTTATATAATATTTTTACAGACTTCTAGCCATAAAATTTACAGACTAACTATAAAATTTACAAGAAATCGAATAGATATTTTCGAATAATCGTAGGTCTTATGATACATACGTATAAAATTAGAAAACTACTCTAACAAGTTTTACGAGAACACGTTACGATTAGAATTGACCCATAAAATGAAGAAAAATAAATAATTCCAAATTAAATGGTATTAATTTTAAATTCAATTTGTTTCAATAATTCTAATCTTATTTTAATTTGTAAAAAATTGTTACGTTTAATTAAATTAATAAAAAAATCAAAGTTATGACTTGTTACTTTTCTAAAAAGCTTTTTTTTTCTCTCTTTGCGTCATAACAGAATAAATAACAGTAAATATAAATTTTAAAGAAAAATGAGAGCAATAGAATAACGTATAATAAATATAGCTACAATATTTGTATATAAAATGTAGGATATATTCTATTTCGAGAAAGTTCATATGTCACAAGCAATTTTAAAGTGAATGCAAGGTATTAATTTTAGTTTCAATTCATTCTAGAAATTCCGATCTTATATTTTTTTTAATTTCTACAATTAAAAATTGTTACTTTCATAAATCAATAAAAATAGAAAATCAATCAAAGCCATGACTTGTTTTTACAGGAAACTTTCTCTCTTTGCGTAAATACTATAATGGTAAAAATAAATTTCAAAACAGTAAGAATAATAAAATAACATAAATAAATATAGATAGAATATTTGTGTCATAAATATACATACGCTACATGTAAAACCGTCTCGACAGCCCATATTGATGTCATTTGCTCGGAGAGTTACTTGCATCGAATTGTGTCGCAAGATATATATAGTGACAGAACAAAAGATATACACTGTATGTAATCGGATAAGAAATCTCGCGATCCAATCAAAGAGAGTTGCGATGTTAGGTTTGATGGGTGTTGCATATTGCAAAGAGTCGTGAGTGAAAACACACCGTGTAGATCGTCTCGTCACGAATGCAGGCGACGCGTCAGAGTCGAGTGATCAAAAGTTAAGGAAGTATTGTTTGGTATCAGGCTCTTACATCCGTAGAGAGCGACGTACGCGAGATGACTATTTTGTATCCCTCCCGATATTCCACAACGATGCAGTCGCTGCAATTTTCCGCACTCAGCGCGACGAGGAAACATCGACGAAGTAGCGTGCAATGATTTCTGTTTTAATCTTCCAACGAGGAAACATAAAAGCGCACGTCCGTCGCTGAGAAGTGTTATCGACTCGCCCCCGCTGTAATGTTCAATGTTTTATCGAGGCTTCGTACCACGCTTGCAACTGTGGACACCTATTAAAGAACTTTATGTTTTATCGAACAAAATGAACCGTCATCACAACTATATCGTAAACAAGAAGGTAATATTCAATGCATTTAATTTACTGAGGAAATAATTTGTAATAATCAATAACGTAATATAATAAAATAGGAATGTTTATGTAAAATTGATCTATCTGATACGCATGATTCTTTTTGTTATTAAATTGTCAATGATTGAAAATGTTCTTTTATTAATAATTAATTAATAATTTTCAATTAGTAAATTGTCTGATAAAAAAAAATTTTTTTTAATATCAGAATCTAAATCTAAAGCTGACTGACGTCAATTTTTATTATCGCCACGTCGATAAAGACGTCAATAATCGAAAAGCTCGCAGAAAGACATGTGTCGGTATTCACGATAAAACGTTTTTTCTTAATGGAGGATTTTATTCTCGATGTGCGAAGGAGAACTCGGCGAAGTTTACTAGCGGTTTATAAAAGCAGTCGCCGTTAATAATTCCGTAGCAAGGAGCATCTTTTATTACGGGAAAAACTTTCGAGGTACTCGATCGTTTCCGGTGATAGACTCGATGCGAAAGCGCACTATTTCTGCGAAACGATACTAATATTTTTATTTATCTAGCGAGAAAATATTAGCTCTGAGTATCGAGCTTTCGACGTTCTCTAGAAAGTTTCCTCGAAGTTTTCTATAATTTTCCTTAGTTTCAAATTTTCTAATATCGAGATTTATATCATGACAGAAATAACTCAATGAACGAATTATTAAAATTGTATTCTCAAAATATTTAAAATGGTACAAATTAATAATCAGTTAAATTAAATAAAATAATTAATTAACTGGAAATCTATGATTAATCATCAAACTGATGATTTTGTAATGAATAACTGCTAAGTCCAATTTTTCATTATTACTTGTAATTAAGCTTAACTTGATGTCCAATGGACTTCATCCACGATATCATCATAAATGAAGCTTATTAGATAAACCATCAGGTTTAAGTCTTCATCACTAATTAATCAGAAAATGAAAAATTGGGCCCTAATGTTACTATCATAAAACCATTAGTTTAGTGATTAATCATGCTAGAAAAACATCATTTTTAATCATTAAGTTAAGTGAAATTAAGTCTTAAATTATAAGTTAATCAGATAATGAAAAAACATTTAAACATCGTAATGAGAATCTCCGTATCGAGAATTTTATATACATATTTTTAAATAGAAATATTTAAGTACTAAATACAAAAGAAAAAGAAATTATTTCTGATGTCTTTAAATTTATAATTAGTAGTATATAACGTAACTTTTCAATATATATACAAATGAGAAATGTATATACAAAGAAGATACTACAAATATTTATTTTATAAACATGGAAAAAGATTTTAAATTTATATCATCTTAAATATATAATTTTCATTTATTATTATTACCCAAGAAAATAAAAAAAAGATTTATATATTTAAAGAAACATAACAATAAAAAAAATTTATTATCATTAAAAAATTATTACCTCTTAAAAATGTAACATATAAGTTCTCCATTTTTCTACACGAACAAAAAAGCTCTATAAAAGAAAAATTAAGTAAGAAATTTAATTTTTCTTAACGTCGCGCGTCATTTTATCGAAATAATTCGATCAAAGTCTAAAAAAAATCTCATTCAAAGGTAAGTTCCCAAACTAAAATGAGCTTTTTCGCGATAGCGATGCGAAAATGTTATTACGCACCTGCACGTATCACTATTCGACATACATAATTGAATCGAGAGTCTCACAAAGAGCGGCAACGGCAACACGAAGCTTAATGGACGAACGGTTCTCGCTTTAAACTCTGAAAGCGTGTAAGGGCAACGCCCAAATTGATGGGTACACGAGTGGCGATGATGACGACGTCGACATCGTCGAAAACGGATTCATGTGACGCGAGGAAGATGGGGAAAAGACCGAAGGTTGCAACGAGAATGCAGCAAGCTTGCAAGTTGAAGAGTGACGGGGGTGACCGCAGCCGCGTGTCTCGAAGATGCGCAATAACTAACGACTAAATTAAATTAAAAGCCCTCGGTGGCAGACGATCCTTCGCGCTTTCCCGTAGGCTTTCAAGTAATTAGGTCGTCCGCCCGCAACGAGACACCTCTTTTTCTCTCTCTCTCTCNTCTCTCTCCTCTCTACGCTCTCTC
>NW_012130083.1:5355236-5359381 GCF_000143395.1 Atta cephalotes
CGTACGTCGTACGTACGTACGTCTCGTCGTCGTCGTCGTACTACTACTACGTACGTACGTACGTACTACGTACTACTCTCTCTCTCTCTCTCTCTCTCTCTCTCTCTCTCTCTCTCTCTCTCTCTCTCTCTTCTCTCTCTCTCTCTCTCTCTCTCTCTCTCTCTCTCTCTTTCTGTCTCTCATTATATTACGATAGTTCGCGCTGTGTGTGATAAGGTTGCGTGATTAGGTTATATCATTTGCTACAGGAGAAATCGTATCAATAATTTCCGGATTTGACGCCGAAAAAATGTAAGATATCAAACATCATGATTTATTATACAGTTCTAACGGAAATATATCTTCTGTAAATAATAAATTTATAAAGTTCAAATTTAAAATAATTTTTTAATAAAAATAAAACGAAAAAATTTCTATAATTCAAAATAATTTCTAATAAAAAATAATTTTGTATATTTACAAATTAAGAATAAAGGATCCAAAGAAATTATAACAGAAATAATTAAATCTAATAAAAATCAATAATTAAAGAATAAATCAATAATTTAAGAATAAATTAATATTAGCATAATTTATAAATCACAAATAATAAGTGGTAAAAGAAAAATGCCAGAATCCTAAAGTATAAATCTAAAATAATTCTTGATATATTGAGAAAAGTATTTTTCTCTCTAAATTTAGAACTACTTTTTGCGAATATGGTTTAAGATGGATTTAAAAAAATGTATTATTTTCCCACTTTTTTGTTCTGAATCTTTCGTCAAACATTTCGACCACGTCAGCTGCACATCAATATCACAATTTTCGATATTAACACATTAAATTCGACACGTAGAAGCCTCTCTATGAAGGAATGTATGCGGGAAACGTCCAAGATGGAATCTCAGTTCGGAAGAGGAAAACGGTAAATCCCAGAGCATTCCTCATCCCTCATCCCTCACGCACGACGGCATCTCGAGAGCTCCGTTTCTCGTACGCTCGTGCCATTTCGTGCGAGTTGTCATTTCGACGCCACCACTGGGATAACGATTACATGACCGACGATATATACCAATGAACAACCGTACACTAATTGCTATGAACCTTGCGGAGAGGGATGTGAAAAAATATGCCTAAGATGCTGGGAATTTTAAAGCATTATGTAGATATGCATCATTCTATAACACTAATTAAATTTAAGATGTTGCTGTATGTGAAATTTTATATATATTTTGCGTTGCGTAACTCCAAATAATTGTAATTTTATTCATGAAGATCTTTTGTTGTCAGTATATATTTTATAATTTTTTTTTTTTAAAGAAAGAACTCCAATTTTTGTTAAAAATAAGCTTCGACTAACAGTTTTCCAGAAAAAATTTTTGTATAAATTTCTAAAATAAGTTATTAATCGTCATTATTATACATTATATATAACATATATAGTTATTATGAATAAAAAATATTTAAATTTAAATTAAATTTTTAATAGTAAAAATTAATGAAAATATTAAATCGAATTTTTTGCAAGAAATAATTAATGATACAATAAATTTCGTAAATAAATAATGTAATATTAAAATGGTTAAAATAGAACCGTCTATTTATTCAGTAATTATTAAATAACGACGACTTGCTTTTTCAAAAGGACTCTCTTTAATGATAATGTGGATAAATGAGAAAATGGAAACCAGTCATTTCCGGATATTTCTGGCAATTGCCTTAATAAAACAGTTAACGCGCTACGTAAAATTATTATTATGCCGCGGACGCGCATAACACATTAATATTCGCGCCCATGTTTTGTTTCATACAACAAAACAAAAAAAGAGGAAAAACGACTGACTCGAAAAAAAACCTTAACAAACATTAGCAAACTAATAAGTTTAATACATTCGAATCAATTAAATTATCCAGCAATCGACAATAAAACACGCAAATATAAAAACAAAAATATAAGAATATATAAAAATATTTTAATGTAATTGCAATGTATTATAAATATTATAAATATAGTTACATAGTTACATATTAAAAAATTAATTTTTTGTGGCACGTAAATTGTTATTCTATTAAAATTTAATTAGTACAGCTAATGTTATTTAATATTTTTTTTTTGGAATTAAATTTAGCGAGCACGTGCCGGATCGTTATGTGACACGATTTAGTCAATTTAAACGATCTCGGTCTTTTCAAAGTTACAAGTTTAAGCATATATCGAATTTTAATGGGGTCGTTCCTTAACGAGAAAAAGAGAACTGATGACGGCAGAAAACGAAAGTTTCTATTTTTTGCGAGTAGAGCTAACCGTTTAAGTTCGGTTGAACATCACGAAAATTATCTGTCGTGTTTTCGTGAGGAAAAAACCAACGCGTGCATATTATGACATTAAAAATACTGATGACGTTGACAGCGCGGAATTAGCCGATGCTACAAACAACAGAATGTTGCATGACCTATTATAATATTATATAATTCGAACAAAGCAGAAATATGAAATAAAATTTTAAAAATATTTCTTTTCTTCTTGTTTTTAATTAAATAAAAAAAATTGGTGAAAACAGCACTGATTTAGAATTTCGAAAAGAGCTAAAGATTTAAACAAAATAATAAAGCTCTAAATAAAATAATTAGTGATAAATTAATGTAGCATAATAAATTACAATAATATTGCAACGAATAGTAAAAAAATAATTGGAAATAAATTAATAGTACTTAATGTTTAATTTGTAATATAGATGTAATATCGATATCGATAAAAGTCAATTTTGCTTAAAGGTATAATATTGTCAACGAGTCTTCAAATGATTAAACGTAATTTGTTTGCCATGATTTTGTTTGCGCTGTTATTCGTATTACAGACATCGTATTATTACGTCCCTCTCAGAGCAATCGATTTCTAATTTATTTGAGCCATCAGATAACTAATATAATTCCACTTCTCATTTACAATTGATTTTAATAATGGCATTATTAAAAAAGTTCTACCTTACAAGGCAATATGATACCTGGCGCAACCAGTGGAGTGCAGAATGTTTTAATAGGCTTGAGGTAAGTAAACTCAACGTGAAATAGATTAACAGGCTGTAAATATTAAATTAGAACAATGGCTTAGTTGGCTTAGTTATTCACCAACGCAATTATCAACAAGACTTTGATCTAATTTATTTTAGATAGCCTATAGAAAATATGAATGATATACAAATATAAAAATAATTATAAATAATAATATAATCAAATTTAATTCACATATTATTCAATTTTAAATATACTATTTTTTAAGATTGCATATTTTATCTTAATTTTATCAAATAATATATTACAAATTATTATTTCAAAAATTGAAAATATTTTTTAAGAAAGAATTAATTCTAAGATAGAATCATCATAAAAATGTCTATTGTGATATATAACAGCCTTATATAACAGCGGTCTAAGAAATACAAAATTATTCTCCCCATCAATCGATACCAATAAGAGAGCTTTGTGGATTTCAAGTGCTTCATTCAACTGCAAAGAATTGCGACGGAATCCTGAGGTTGCACACTCCTTTGCGATCGAAACGAGCTTCTTTCGCAGTGAAGCGAAAAAAAAATGTCAATGCTGAGAACGAGATTGTCAAACGGACATTGAACGGTACTGGACAAATGCCAGCACGATGCGACAAAGTGTTCGAAGATGAAAGACGAATACATAAATTCTCGGAAAATTATTAAGTATAACTGTGAGTCTTTCAAATTCGAACACATTCGAGCATTAATTTTTATTTAAAAAGATTTTACTTGAATAAAATATGATTATATAAATAAATATAAGATTTAGATTATATTTATCTTATAAAATATCTTAAAAGAAAAGGAGAGTGTAAAAAATTTCCGTTGAAATGTAAAAATATCTATTTTAGATCTTTATTTAAACTATTACCAAAACCAATTTCTAAACTAAAAAAAATACTAACTTTATATTAAAATAGTTTCATTTAAACATATCTTAGTTGCCTGGGTTAAACGTTAATTTTATATCAAACATTCATTCCGTATGCAATTTTATAAATTCACTGTAATTTAACCTAAGATAACATTTTGACCCCTAAAACTCGGTCTTCATACTTGTTTATATACATAGAATAATAACCTCTGGTAACAAAATACAATTTCTCTCTCTCTCTC
>NW_012130083.1:5360654-5371043 GCF_000143395.1 Atta cephalotes
TACTACTACTACTACTACTACTACTACTCTCTCTCTCTCTCTCTCTCTCTCTCTCTCTCTCTCTCTCTCTCTCTCTCTCTCTTCTTTTTCCTTCCTTCCTCCCCTCTCTCTTTTCGACAATAGATGATCTCTAAGAATTCGCTCTGATGATATCATTTCCCGTCAATGCTTGTCTGTTTTGTAAAATTACCAAGCCGAAGAGAACCGGAGTATCCGTTCGTCAGCGATATCCGAGAGCAAATACGAATCTTAATGGAATTTCTACTTCTGAATCTGATTTCCGCGTTCGCCGATAAAAATTCCCACCCTTCGTTCGCGCGCAAAATTTTCAACGCGATCGAAATTTGCCATGAAGCATAAGATATTAAGACATATCACACGATTAGTATATAAAACATTAAAAGGAATAATTTTTGCTAAAACGTGATTCGTTATATGTGCGCCAATGGCGTCAATTAAGTTTTTTTAAAAATATACCTACCGTATAATTCATATTAAATTTAAATTAATTATTCGGACAGCTCAAAGATTCAGAAAGGTGATAAAAATGGAACCTTTCTTGATTTATATTAGGGAGAAAGTTTACATCTTTCTCTTTTCCTCTTCGGATCTCCGTGGATATCCCTCGCGAATATCTTCGAGTCTAACGATCATTCTCGCGGAATTCGTTATGCAAGCCCCCTGCTAATTCACGCATCGATCGTAATTACTCCCCACTTTGGAAGAGCAAGATATTGCGGAGGCGTATTTGACGGAGATAACCACTATCTCCGCAAATACGCCCGCGCGCACAAACAGCCGCTGCGACGTTTGCACTGAACACTTGAAAGGCGTTCAGTATTATTTAGGTGTCCCATTATTAAGCTTAACAACGTGTTCACAAACGTCTTTATATCTTAATAAAGATAAGATCAGGAAAAAGAAAGAATTATATACTACGCACATAATACAATACTGAGTGTGAATAAACAATAATTTGTATAACAATACTTTTTCGCAAACATTGAAGCATTAGGAAAGAAAATATATGAAAAATTATGATGCAATAAATCCCACTTTTTTTGCTGATAAAACTCCTCATAAATCGCTCCGAGATTAATTCTTCTTTTTATAAAATTAGAGATTCTATAACAGAGGCGTTACGAGATGACAAACTTTTGATTGATTCATCGTTTTTGTCCACTTCAGTAAGTTGGAATGAGTAACATATATAGTAGTATAAGAGTTAGAATAGACAGCATGTATAAAAAGAATATATCCTTTTTTCTCACTCTTGTTTTGACACTCTTGTTTTGAAATTGCTCGAGGTGAGACTGTTATAAGATTTCTACGTGAAATACGTTACTAACTCGTGATATTAAAATTTATACATTTGCGATAGGACAATATATATATTATGCAGCATTAGCAAGTAACCGACAAAACGAAATAAAAT
The DNA here is from genome assembly GCF_000143395.1 of Atta cephalotes. Classification (NCBI taxonomy): domain Eukaryota; kingdom Metazoa; phylum Arthropoda; class Insecta; order Hymenoptera; family Formicidae; genus Atta; species Atta cephalotes. Next base: position 5,362,090 of record NW_012130083.1, read on the forward strand.
AAAATGCAACTAAACTAAATCCATATTAATGACACATTAATTATCTTGTGCTGAATGTTTCCTTTCGCACTTTTTCTCACAACAATCACATTTGCCAATAATCGAAATAATTACAAAGAGTTCAAAGTCATGGAAATTGTAATGTAATTTTTAAGCAATGAAAAGAAAGTTGGCAAACGTCTATAATTTAAAAGTAGAGAATTATTATATAATATATAATATTATTATAGGAGAGATTATTCCTATAATGTGAAAATAGATACAAATTTCATAATTTTAATTTATTAAATAAAAATATTTCAAATCACTTCGTTCAATTAATCTTCTTTGTTAAATCAAGTGAAAAATATTATATAAAAAATATTATCTTATTTTCTAATTTCCAGTGAAATGGTTAATGATTTTGTCAGTTATTGGAATGAAACGGAATGAAACGAGAACGTGATAAAACGACGCGAGACGAGCATTCTATTTCACGATGCAAACTTTCCATCATGATGTAAATGTACTAACAACAATGAGACTATTCCTTCGAAAAGATCCCAGAGGATTTCGTTGGGACGCTTTCCGGAGGAGAACGCGGTTTTTCCGGTCTACTCGTCTCTCGCGACACGAAAAGTAACGAAAGTTACAGGACAAATTCTAACAACGGCAAATATTATAACGCCGCAATCTCGGCGCATTGTAAAATGGGATGTCTTCGTGTAGTTTATGATAGTTGCTTTTACAACATGGCGCCATTATATGTTTACGAGTCGTGTTGACTCGAGAAATCAAGATGAAAGACTCGTTGCCTGTATAAATGAAATAATCGATAATTCTTATTCTCTTTTGCATTTTCGATTAAAGTCTGATTTAGACGACCTATAAGACGCTTTACATTTTAGAATAAAATTCTACTTATATGCTCTATATATTGATTGTGATGTGTATTCAAAAAAAAATATATATATATATCTATGATTTATTTTAATATATCAATATGTATTATATTATATACTATAATATAATAATTATAGTAACAACAATTTTATGTTTTATAACATAAATGTAATATATCTCGCACAATAAATCATGTTATATTGGAGTTCTTGTGCAGAAAAATATTGCTTTTTCGCAGTAGTAAATGCAATCCCAATAGTATTTTCCGTATAGAAAAGTGGCATTCTTTCAAAAAATTCCATTTACAAGGAGAACACTTTGTCACGCGATTACATTCAGCGGCTGACGCATAGAAAAACAAGGTTGAAAATTCATGCGATAAGAAAACTGTCGCTAATATGGAAACGGAAATGCAAAGTCTGACGATAACATTGCTTTCATGGAAACAAAGGTCTTGTTCGTAAATACTATTAATATATGGATGTCACATTAATATATAGATATGAATGACGTCTTTCTATTGGGAACTACTATACATACTTGTAAAATATTTGCGTATGAATAACGATTATATTTTAGGCTTATCTATTCAACGAAAAGACCTTAAACAAATAACGAAAAAACGCAAACACATAACGAAAAAAATAATGTAAAGATAAAAATTTGTCTTTTTTATTTTTGAAAATTAAAAACTTGAATAATTAAGACCCACAAAAAAAAGTGCTGAGGTGAAAACCCAGCTATTCTTATGTATTTTGAGTCGCTGAATACGAATCTGACATAAAAATAGGATCATTCAGGGCAAGTTTTCAATCTAGAGCGAAAAAATGGATCAAAAATACGAAAAAATAGGTCCTTTTTGCTAGATTAAAAATTTATGATCCAGAATGATCCTATTTTTATGTCAGATTCGTATTCAGCGATTCAAAATACATAAGAATAGCTGAGCCGTCACCCCAGCACAGGGTACTTTTTTGTGGGGCCTGTATAATCGTTACACACACACTATATGTGAACGAGTAATGTAATTGTCTCTAAAATACATGTCGCTCATTTACTATAACAATAATACTTAAAAAATAAAGTTTTCCGCAAAATAAATTGGAATATTGTGAATTAAAATTTTCATTAATTTTAATTCTCGTTCGTATCCTGTAGATTTCTTTTCTTCAAAGAACTAGCACTCATCAAATAATTAATTATAATTTTTATACTTAAAAAAAATACACAATTTTAAAAATAATTTCTAAAGATATTATAAACCATACATAAGAATCACTTAATAATTTTTGTATATTTGTTAAAATAATGAAAATTAATTTGGGATATGAATCCATCATGTGTAGTAAAAAAACGGAAAATCATTGTATGTGATAAAGAATTAAAATAAAATTTTATTGTAATATCTAATTGTAGACAAATAAATGTATGTTTTTAAATTATGTTCTTTCTTTTTTTTATGTTTCCGTTTTTTGTCTGCAACTTCAAAATGATAATTTTTTTAGTATATCTTTGCTTGCTATATAGCAAATGAGCTATATATATATATATATATATATATATATATATATATATTATTATTATACAGGATGTTTCAAAATTCGCGCCCGCGAAATACAAGATGTCATACTTCATGTTAAAAGAAACAACTTTTTCCTTTTGCAAAATTACGTCTGACAAGTAGTTTTTGTAGGAGAGCAGATTGAAGTTATATGAGTAAACGCAAAAATTATTTATCAAATGTAATTTTAGTACAGGAAAAAGTTGTCCGTTTTAGCATAAAAAACAACTTTTTTTCTTTACTAAAATTGCCTCCAATAAATTATAGTTTTTGCAGGAGATCAGATTGAAGTTAACAAATAAACACAAAAATTATTTATCGGATTTTGTTAAAGGAAAAAGTTTGTTTTAGCATAAAGTATCACATCTTATATTTCACGGATGTAAATTTTAAAATATTCTATTTATACGTCATCAACGATTCATTCATTCTGGTTAATTTCCATCACTTTAACAAATATACATTATAAATATATATTATTAAGTGATTCTTACTTTAAACTTATTTCTGTATTATATCCCGTTATTACAAAGAGATGGATAGACATTATCTGTTTCCCACACACACAATTGCTATAACAGTAAAGTGTCAATCCTGCCATCAAGAAGACCGCGACGTTATTTATTTATTTTCTTTTCCTTGACATCCTCGCGATTCCTCCGGGAAACTATCGAAAGATCCTAAAGCCGGAATTTTCGTCGGGAATTCGCGTAACTTCCTGTCAATGCGATTCTCTCATTTTGCTCTTTCTCCCTTTGTTTCTTCTTATCTTCTTTTCTGTCAAAGAGTAAGACAAAAGAATGGCGATGAATCACCGTCAAGTGGACCATTGACTCTCACAAAGAGAGAGTTGAAAAGAAAAAGGAAAAATCAAGGAAATATGTTTCGCGAAACATTTCCCGGAAACTAGACGCTTCTAACTTATTTCTCACGAAAGTGCTTTCGATCACACGGAAATTCTGCAATTGCTCGAGGAACAATAAAAATTCGATCTATTAGCCGATGGTTTCGAAATTATAGATCCTTAATTTGGAATATATTCAAGCAATTTACAAAAAATTATGCTATATAAAATATAAAGGAACTTTTGATCTTACAATTAATTTTTACTTGTATTTATCTCCGTTGATCTTTGAAAGATTTTTACGATCTTTTTATAAAATCTTAATCTTTATATTTGATTTAGCTTGTTAATAATCTTTAAATTAATTTTAGTACCGATTTAAATTTCGAAAAAGGTTACTTAAGAATTTTAGAATTATTAGTAATTATTTCATTCTTTATTTTGAGGGGAAAATTTCGAGCGATAACCTTTTATATATCGTTGTATATACAGACATTCAAATTTTGAATTATATTTTTGCAAAATCATAATACATTTAAATTTCAGCAAAACAATTTTCTTCATAAATTTAATAAAGTGCATGTGTACATTCAATTTGTTTTGTAAATGGCTATCGTATTCGAAGTATATTGCATTTTAATTTTTTAAAAAACAGAAATCGCTCGTGGAAAAATTGCATTACAAATATGGACTTCAATCGCAGTTTCAGCTAGACATTTTTCGCTTATCATCAAACATTATTAACTCCGACTAGAATTTTATATTTATGGACATTTGTTAGTTCGTTTTAAAACCTCTAAAAGACCACCATGATCGAATTTAAGCTAAGGTGGTCGTAAAAGGTGAACCGAGTTGCTGCTCGTTGTGCAGAACCGTCGTCGGTATGCATGGCAGCGTCAGGCGTGACCACGTTGCTAAAGCGATGAATAATAACATTTCACGACCATTAAAAAGAAGCGAGAAGACGAATCGCGCGATGAGTCGCGGCGTTATTTCGCTGTCGTTGTTTCGAGACGCCTTGCGAGAGTCAGCACAGGATTATTCTCATTAGAATAGATAACTTATCGCCGAGAAACGGTTCTCGCCGATCCCACATTGTAAATCTCTCAAATTGGATTTATAGCCAGGATTACATTAGTCAGAATAACGCAATGCGCGCGTACATTGTGTAAGTAATCTTGCGACTAATTTCTTCTTCCCAAATAAACTAAACTATTTTATTGTACGGAGACAGAGAGAGAAAGAGAGAGAAGTAATTTTTACTCTTTAAATACGTCATAAAATAAATATTTAAATGTGATTAATGATAATTACATATGTGTGCCTTTAATCCTCCGATTTTTTTGCATAAAAGTCCAGAATTATGAGGATATTCCTAATTCATTCAATGCTTCTTTATGCAATTCCTTTTATTTAACAAGATAATATCGTTAAAATTCAATAATCTTTCATGAAAAATCAGAATTGCTTTTCATGTTAAACATGTTGCACAAGTTTAGTATATATATGTACTGTATCTATTATTATATATAGACATAATAATGCGAGAAACATATGATTTACATATTCGGAAAGTACAATTGATTAACGTGAAACGAGTTTTGGCAAATAAATGCTCGACTGATTATATTTTAACAATTTAAAACAACTTACTTGTTCAACCATTAGGGAAAATTGACGATCACCTCGGCTTATTTTCGAAAGAAAAAGGTAGCTCACTGAATTTACGGTAAGCTCGAAACGAGGTGGACCGCCAAAGTGACCGGGAAGCTTCTGCGTTTTTTCTGCGAACAATCGTCGCCCTCGACATCATCTTCGGTGCCTTCCGCTTCTGCATCGTCCTCGGGAGAGGCGCAGCGAACACGACGCACGCGATACGAAACGCGCCGAGACACTGAGCCGAAACCGGAGTCCGGAACGAGGCCTGGTCACTTCGGAGCGTTTCCAGAAGAGGAAGAGAGAAGGGAGAGAGTAGGGAGACACAAACGCGCGCATGCGTCGCGATTACATCGTGGAATTAGACGATTGGGTAGTTGGCGAGATTCGCGAGGATCCTCGCTCCTACCTCCGATGGACCTCGAGGAACGCTCAGGAATTTGCAAAATTTTCCCTGACCCTTCCGGGTTATTTTCAAGTATCAACATATTTCTCGATATTTCTCATGTTTCTTCATTTCTGAGAATTTGGAATATGTTATGTTATGATCTCAGCTATAATATTTTACAGGAATGTTAATAAAATCTCAAATAAAAAATAACAAATTGTAATTATAATCAAATTGAGATGTTATTTTGAATTACGAAATTAAGATGTTATTTTGATTTACTTCTTGCAAATTATTAATCGAGCTTTTTTCAAATCTTTTGAAAACGTCTCAAATTTTATTTTTATCTTGACATTATTAGTATTGATTTTATTATTTTATATTACAAAAACGAAAATATGAAAGATGTAACAGAGTCGAAGTAATACAGAAATAATATTTGATGTATTTATACATATAAAAATATAATAATTAATTGAAACAAAATATTTATAAAATATTTTGGGCTTTTTAAAAATTCCGCTAAATATATAAATTTTTGATCGTTTTAATCATTTTAATTATTTGTTGTCATTTCTCTCTAATGTAAAGTAAAGCAATGATGCAATAATTAATCATATATCGAAAATCAAAAACTAAAATAATTTTCTATTTGAAAATTTATACTCATTAATCGTTAAATGAAATGGAAACAAGTAAAAATAATTTGAGTGATATCCATAAATTGATTAAAATATACCAATTTATATTTCGTTTTTATATTACTTGTCAGAAATTATTGAGGAATTATGATAGAGAATTTTTTTTTAAATTACTTAAATCATTAATCTTTTAAATATTCTTCTTATATATATTATATAAATTATCTTATATACCTTGTTTTAATCCTTTAATCTTTTATGAAACGAGCATTTGTTGTCGAAATATACATAATTTCCAATCAATAGAACATATTAAATTATACCGATCCTTGACTTACATGCGAGATAATTAATAGCACAGTGTTAAAATATGATTAAAATTTATAAACACTTTATTTAAAAAAAAATGATATTTAAACTTATACAACTAGTATTATAGTAACATAAATAATGTATCAAAATTCCTTATACCAATACTGAATAAATCACGAGTGTCGATTATAAATGAGAACGGTAAAAGTAACTCTTCGCTGTCTCCTCCCTCACAATTAAATCCACGATTGCGTAATCGAGAGGTCGGCGATTTGCTTTCATCAGCGAGTTGCGTCCTCGTGAGGAATCTCGCTCAGCTTTCCTCTTCCCGCGACTCTTTCTTCTTTACGATTATCTCAGGAAGCCAATTCCGTACCTCAGTAAAGACGAAGGAATAAAATGAACTTTCGTATAATTGCATCCGTCGCGTCTCAGAGATCTTCTAATGCGATTTACAGCTCGTTCAGCCAAGAAGAGCAATCTTTCGTCATGGTTTCCAGATAAAATTCACGAGATCACCATTCCATGACTTCGATATTCGACGATTATTTAATCCTATATTATTAAAATTTTTACATTCGCGATTATCAAAAAGATTGTAAGTAAGGAAAATATTCCCAATATCATTGCACATTTCTTTTTACAGATATTTAATCTAAAAAATTGTAAGATATAATAAAAATAAAAATAGAAATTTGTGACTCCAAAAATATATAAGAGTTTCGCGATTATTAATCCATAAATAATATATTTATGAGATAATAAGATAATAATTCACAAACAATAGAAATATATAATCAATAAAATTAACTGCAAACGTTTCGATTCTAAATTTGAACCTCTTTAATGCGGAAGTCAAATGAAAATTGGTTTTTAATTTATTATATTATTTACACATTTTAATAACCGTGGAAGTTTTCGTAGGCAATTTATAATTTATATTTAAAATAATAAGATTATTATACTTATATTACACATCATACACATTTTTACATATTTTTTATTATATATATAAAACCCGTGATATCTTCTATGCATTCAAACTTTCGTGATAAATAATGATGCTAAGCTTAATAAAAAGGTTAAAATTAGAAAAAATTTGGAAGAATTCAAAACAGGCACCGTTAATTCTTCGCGAAATATAAATCAGAGCGATATCGTTCTTACCTACGTAAAACAGCGTTTCCTGCGTTTCCTTTCATAGTATGCGTCGGGTCGAGGCTAAACGAGGCGTATTTTTTTCGGCACAAAGACTCCTAAGGTGCGGCAGACGACAAGGGAGGCCATTGTCTCGCGCCCGTTCATTCGCTCGCGACACCCGGCGCACGTACATACATATAATGCACTCGAGAGAGCGAGGAGGCGTTGTTCCGACTATCGGCGATAATTGTCCCTTATCGAAAGAAAGAGCGCGACTTCGAGCATGTGTGCAATTAAAAGTCGGCGTGACATCAGGCTAACACCGACGACATTCAAGCTATTCGCTGCCTTCTCACACATTTAAACCAGCAATGCTGAATTTTGGCACGCTCTTAATGGAACAACACTCGCTAATCGCGCAGGTAAACTTAATTGACGCGCTTATTTCGTAATGGGAGACATGAGTTGAATAGCAGAACACAAGAAATTTTTATTCTAAACAGTATTCCAAACTCATTCAAGTCATTAAAAAATGTCATTAAAAAATTTATTAGGAGAAATCTAAGATATTTTTTACATAAAAAGAGACTATTTGAATGCTATAAAATTGTAAAATGGAGAATAATGTAATCCTTTAAATCGAGAAATTATGAAATGTGTAGTTTCTCACGATATTTCTTGCCATGATATGAGCGATACAACTAAAACTACAATATTTCAATTGAATATATATTTAATTTTCTGATTTTCCTAATTACTGAACTTATAATTAACTAGCAGATGTGATTGTTTCTCGCTGCTCGAAGGCTTCGTTAGAAAATTCAACACACGGTGCTGGTTGAAAAGCACTGAGTCAAGTATTTCTTTGAAGCAGCGACCTCGTGTTGCGATGTCGTACACGCGCGTGCATCCGTAATGCATATTCTCCTGCATCTGGTTTCATTTACGACGGCATCGCATTATGATTACGTGCCATACAGGTGTTCCTAATGGGTGACAACATCCGAGGAAACTTGAGGCCCGAAATTACTGCGTCTGTTCCTCCCACTCGATACATTGCACTGACGCATATAATCGAGGATTGACATCATGTAAAACGTCCTATATCGATTGAAAATTATATTCCGACAACATAACATATATATATATATATATATATATATATATATAAGCAGATAATGTTTTTAAAATTAACAGTATTTTTAAAAATAATTATGTATCATATATAACTCAATAATTCGATTTAATAATTGCGACTAAATCCACAATCTATGTATAATATCAATAATTTTTGGATTTTGAACTTTCTATTATATGATTCAATAATTCACAAGTCGAAGTACAAATAAAATTTATACTTTAAAACACAGATATCGCTGATTAATCATTTTCATTATTCATTCAACGATTAATGAGTATAAGCTCTCAAGTAGAAAATTATTTTATTCTACAGTTTTCAGAGTATGATTAATTATACTTTACGAAAGAGAGAGAGAGAGAGAGAGAGAGAGAGAGAGAGAGAGAGAGAGA
>NW_012130083.1:5371434-5372685 GCF_000143395.1 Atta cephalotes
GAGAGAGAGAGAGAGAGGACCACAAGTAATTACAGATTATCAGAAATTTTCCGGTATATTTAACAAAATAATTTGTAGAAAATTTGTAATTAATATATCGTTATTATCCGAATAGCAATTATTGGCACGGATTACACAAAGACAAATGAAAGAAGCGATATATACTTTGATATTATCTCTGCAAAGGAGTTTTACTCCAGAAAAGCAGACGACTAAGATCTTGATATTAAATAGTTTGTATCACATGACAAACAACAAAATAGCTGTGGTTTAATATCTCTCATCATCCCTTTTAAAACATTTTCTTCCGCCTTTTACTGAGTATCGTAAAATCCGATTATATTATTATTAAAATTCCTTAAACTAAAACTTCTGTTAAAGAATAAATTTAAAAAATAAAACTTTAACGAAAAGATAAAACTTGCGATAGAATATTAAAGGTAGATGAGAGATCAATTCTATCGTGTATGTTTCTAGTTTTAAATTTTGAATTTTTGAGAGTCTTTCGCTATTATACTGTAATGTAATCTACTTTAGATTGATTGATCTGATCCTAAAATGTCATCCGACGTTTCGTCAGCAGGTTGTGCACTTAGACAACTATGTGTTAGTCAAAAATATCACTCGACATTTTCTCTCCAAATTCTATCTCTCTCAATTATTCATTTAATTATCTTATTAAAAGTAAATGCAAATGATATATTGCGTATTTCCAAAAACGAAAAATCGAGGAAAAAAAATCACTTAATGTAATCGTGGGACAAAGTCCTCGAAATCATTATAAAATTTATATGAAATCTCTATACATAATCCGATAATTACATACATAATACAACCACGAGAAATCATTGTATAATATTAAATAAAATCATATATTTTACTAAATGACTTTATATGTAAAAAAATTATTTGTAATTGTAAAGAATAAAATCCAATGAAATCACGTAATCTGTGGGACAATATTTTAGCTAGTGGTTACCCCCCTCGCGGAAAATATCTGTAAATCAATAAATCAGCAATATTTATTACATTTCTATGCGAATTTATTATATAATCGTACATCGCACACAAAAATAATTGTAAATCGGCAATTAATAATATTTAACATCTTTCTATGCGATTTATAATCGCACGTCGCACGCACGCACGCACGCACGCACGCACGCACGCACGCACGCACGCACGCACGCACGCACGCACGCACGCACGCACGCACGCACGCACGCACGCACGCACGCACGCACGACACAC
>NW_012130083.1:5373877-5377962 GCF_000143395.1 Atta cephalotes
GAGAGAGAGAGAGAGTACAAAAATCTATGAATTTTGTCAGAGCTCGATATTTCATGCATTTTTCGTCGTTTTTTATCTATATATTTTTGTATAAAAATATTTTTCTTATCTCAATAAAAAAAAGATACTAAAATCTACTGGAGATACATGAATCATTCAAGCTTTTTCGCATCTACAGCTTTCGACTTACGACTAGTACTTTTGCAGAGCAGTTGGTTTAGTAATCAGCCAGCTCATTACTAATTCAAGTAAATCGTGCAAGAAGAGAGCATCTTCCAGCCGTTTTTCCTGTAAAGTACATTGCACCGCGACTGCGAACCACTGCTCTGTTCTTTGTGTGCGGTGCTGACAGACCGCGCCGGTTCTCGTCTGTCGCGTTGCGAGCTCAACTGATACGAAACACATGTGGCGAAACACGCGCCCGTTGCGTCGCATATTCTCGTACGCCCCCTTCGCGTTCTTTTTTTCCGCGACGATAATTCTTCTCTCAGGATACACATTCTCTCCATTTCTCGCTCTCTCCCTTTCACTGCGCGTCACCGTTATTAACCCTTTCACGCGATATTGCACCAACGCTATTAAACTCTTTCGCAACCGGTGACATTAACGAAAATTTCCACGTTAACAAGAATAATGGATTGCCCGATGGAAATTAACGAAATACGCACAAATCTCAATTTAAATTTTGCCGGATTTCTGTCTGTTTTTGCAAACGTAAATTACCTTTGATCTCGATTCAACTGACTTTTTCACCTGTTTTCTTCTCTCTAAATTTCTTGAAGTGAAATCTCGTTCCAGAGAGTGAAAATTTTTTGCCATTTTTGGAAAAGAGTGAAATATTTTCATTCTTCTCACTTCTTTTTTTAGAGTTTTTTTAGAAAAACTTAAAAAAAACATAATATTTCACTCTCCTCCAAAAATAACTGTAATTTTTTTCTTAGAGTGAGATTTTATTCTAAGAAATTTAGAAAGTTAGAAGTAGAAAAAGATAAAGAGAGAATAAATTGAACCGAGATTAATAAAATTAGCAAGAGTAAAATTTGATTGAGGTATAAAATTGCGTTAACAATTTACAGCTTTCTTTTTCTTTGAGAAAGGTTTTTCATTTTTAGTATAATTAATAATTCATCGACGGTTGATATTGCAATAGTTATTCTGGGGGAAAAAATCAATTCGGAACTGTCGAAAGAATTAAACGCTTCGCTAATCCGAGATGACCTGAATTAACAACTTACGATTTGCTATGCGGTTAAGGAGAATTATCCTACATATTTTATCACATCGTGACACACAATATTATCGAAAATCTGATTGATCACATCGCGAATTACGTTAATTAATTCGCGATAGCACCGCGCTCAAATTTTCACAAACTGGTTTCACGTTTCAAGGAAGACAAATAAATTACCATCATAAATTTTTATCGATATCTTTTTAATAAGGATTGGGAAATAAAATTTATTGTAAGTTGAAATTAAAGTTACATTTTTTTCAATAAATATACAGCTTCGATCTTTCCTTTCTTTTTATCTGTACTTTAACTTAATTACATTTTTAATAACTAATTTAATAGTTACTTTTTAGTTATTTTATATAAAACTTATTCCTTAACATATGAGCTGAAAATAAAATGCTTTGTGAACAATCAGTGATTGTTTATTGTAATTAGATTACATCTTTATCTTCGATAATGTCATCACTTTGTAAATGTATTTATGTCTGTATTAAGAATTAAGTTAAGAGTGAATGTATCTTAATATCGATTCTATAATTTTGATTTCAAGTATAAATATTATATTATAGGTAATATAGCAAATAATTAAATGTTTAATATAATAAGTTAATATACTTAAGTTATAAAAATAATTTAAAAATATTACATATATATATGTATAAGATCCTTGTATTTAAAATAATAAAACAAAAAATCATGAAAAATTAACAGAAAATTAGCTAAAAAATAACGTTACTTTTTAACTGTAACTGTAACATATTACTTTTCGGTAACTTACTTTTTAAGAGAAAACATTGTAACTAGTGACTTTCTTAAATCTATGTTTAATACTGCCATTAATCTCCAAAAGTTTTCCAGATTTAAAAAGTCTTTCTTTTGCAATATAACTCTACATACGAGAATTGTTGGTGATCAATCAAATTTCGTCATGTAGACTGTTATATTACATGTCATATCTTTCTCGCTAGCAGATATTTTCTTTCTTTTTTTAATTCAATTTCCCGAAACAGAAGATACATAATCGTCCCCTTCGTAACGTATTCCTTTCGTAATGTAATACTCGCAAGTTGCGCAATCTTATAATACTCGTCCAGCTTTTCGCGAGGATGAAACTTTTTTGTCCAATTTTTTTCCATGTGTAACACATGTTACATTTTGCCGAAGAATTTCGATATTAATTCCTGACTAAAATCGATAATTGATGCGCACAGCAAGATCGGAATTAAATCGTCGTTTGCTGAACAATCTAATGGAATAAGCGAATGAAGTGACAAATGCGATTGTCGCTTACGCCATTGGAAACTTGCGTCGCAAGCTGTATAGGACGATTATACGCGAGTGCACAGTGCGACAAACGGAGTATGTAGATAAGACTGATACGCAGACAGACGCAGGAAGAACGTTTCCACTTTCTGACATCCTGCACGGAATCACGTGACAGAGTTAATAAATCATCCACCGAAGGGGCGAACTTAAACAACTAAGCGTAGTACACGAAGGATATATAGAGAGCGACAGAAGAGAAAGGAGAGAAGCAAGGAAATTTATTGCATCCTACTGTCATCTCGTTGCCGCAAAAACAAAATGACGTATGCATGCATTTTCACTTGACAGCAATTTCTAGCTTTGACACTAGTTTAATATTGTAATATGATTGTTTTAAGAAAACAACGACATAACATATTTACAATTGAAAGAAAGAAGAGAAGCTCCTTAAACACAATAGACGCGCACTATAAGCGTGCACGCGCGCGCGATTTATTGAAAACACCGTATACTCACTTTTTCTACAGTAGATTGCCATAATTCACAGAGAGCCATAAGAACCATAATTTTAATTTATTTAATTGAACGCGTTCATACATAAATAATTCATTGATATTTTTCAGAATTAAAATTTAAAACAAATTATTGTAAATAAAAAATTTGAATTTAAATCAAATTAAAATATTCTTTTAATTTGGAAATTTTTAACTTTTAATTCCAGAAATCAAATTTTGAAAGTCATAAGTTTAAAAAATTAAAAATTAAATTCAATTTTTGTAATTTTCGTAACTTCAAATCTTATTAAACTCACGCAGTAAAAAAACATTTTTTTAAATACAAAAATGTTTTAATCTTAAAAATTTAGAATTTTAGATATTAACATTTTAGATTAATAACAAAAAAGTTTTGCTATTAAATTTAAGTTTATTTTATAAATTAACAATTTTTGTATTTTTATATTTAATTTTATTAATGTATAAATAGATATTTAAAAAATTAAAAAAATAGATTTAGATAAAATTCGTTTAATTTAGGTAAAATTTTAGAACTGTGAAGACATCTCTTGTATCGTAGCGAAGTATATTTATTTTTCTTAATCTTGTAACGGACTAGCGCTTTCATTTTAATCCTTGGAGTATTTGTAATAATCGCATTAAGTCAGCTCAGTTTAATTGAGTTGCCGTTGGTCGTCGTTCAGTGAAATGCAGAGAACTCGCGTATAGGATCGGAACGAAATTCTGACTAAAAAGAGAGATGAACAGGATGCAGTAAAATGCAGCAAAAGAGATAAACAAAGACAGAGAGAAAGAGAGGAAGAGAGGGGAGGGAGGACAGAGAGGGACAGAGGGTTCGTGTCAAGGGTCGAAGTTTGCACAACGCAAACCAACCTCTCGCGGATAACGCAAACAAACTGAAAGACAATGGAGCACCATGACAGACTGTTGACGACGAGTCCTTTGTTCAGGATCGCCATGAACTCTACGGACAATGGCGGCCAATCATATGTCGCGCACGATCGAGAGACATAATCCATCCATTCGGGAAAGAGAAATATGAGAGAGAGAGAGAGAGAGAGAGAGAGAAG
>NW_012130083.1:5380025-5383530 GCF_000143395.1 Atta cephalotes
GAGAGAGAGAGAGAGAGAGAGAGAGAGAGAGTAAAAGAAAGAAGGAGAGAGAGACTCCAATTCTTATAGGATTTTCCGGCAAAACAACAAGGTATTGCTACAAACAATAGAGATTATTGTGGCTGACTCGCAGGCCACACAAGAGACGAACACCTTTCCCTCTCTCAAGAGGATCTCTTTTCAGACTCCTGTACTGACACACTGCTTCTCGCAGCTGATATACTGTCCCGCATTGTGGTAATGGCCGTTAATCGTTACATAATGGTTTGTTATCCTATAGACATATATAGTTAAATCACATGAGAGACGAGAAGAGCACAAAATCTTCAAGATATTCTTTTGTGAAGAGTACAATCACATTATATATATATTGGTGGTAACAGTTAAATATACAAAGTCCACACTACGATAATATCGTTAATATCCTGTAATGTGTCACTATAATCACTCTTTATTCAATATTATAATAAATTCTTTTTTCTGTATTTCAATACATTTGCTTGTAATACTTTTTTTATTCGAAAGAATTTTTACATAAAATACAATAAATTTTTATTTTTCTTTCTCTTTATTCCTATGCTAATTTTCTGTTCTGACAACAGCCGGGAATACAATCTATTATATCCAAAAATTATGCTATTTCATTTTTTTTGATTTACTAATTTCCAAGTCACGATGGCCGTCAGAAATAATCAGATTTTGAAGGGTTCATCATCCTCCGAGCAACGGTATGTTCGACTCTCATCAGTATGGCTGCCATTTTCTCGTTTCCTTTTTATCACACGCACCTTGCTCATATCTCTTCTTCTTTTTACTTTCAATCTCTTTCACATATCTCTCTCGATCTATGATCCCTCTTTTGAACGAACTCTAATCTTCTAAGTCTCTAAACTCGCATTTTCGTAGAGAATAAAAAGATATTAACTGAACAACTAAATTCGTTATCTTAACATATAATTAAATTTTTTTAATAAATTATACACATATTTATACATTTTCATAATTATCCAATTTTAAAATTACTTAATATCTTTATTAATTTAACTCACAAATCAATTGCTTAATATTGTTTCTATGTCTTTTAATAAAAAAATAACTTGTATATAATGGCTAATATATAATCATATTAATATAAAGAAGTGAACACTGGACTGGCTATATATTATGAAAGACATGAAATTTTTATATAGAATAGTATAGCGTGTCAAAGTCAATGGCACATCAGAATTGTGGTATCGCAACGAAATGTTCGATTATCAACGCTGTTATTTCAATTTTCCACACACGGAATCCAATCCACTTGGAGCAGCGATTTCGTGCTCGTGTCCCGTTTTCTATCAAATTTAACAAGGCACATAACGACTGCCATCTCCTCACGTATTTCTCACTTCTCGCTGAAGCTCCGACGACCCCATTGTCCGCGGGAAATCGACTCTTGGCCTCGCTATATACTTTTGCTGTAACCCACGAAATATCTCATTCTCATTTCGCATTTAATTCCATTTCGAACATTTCCAATTGAAAATTATTTTGCACAGTTTCTAATATGAAGAGAAATGTTAAATAAAAACAAATCATATATTAAAAACTTTATCGTTGTGATGTAAAAGTTTCTCGGAAATAAATTTTAGGAGATATTAGGCTCAAGGAGAAATTTTTTCATTATTGTATTGTTGTACTGTACAGTATTATTACTTTTCAAGATTCTTTTTACTTTATAATAAAAAAGTTTATAGAAATAACACAGTTTCATAAAAATTCTTTGGATCAATTTATGTCCGTTAAAGTAGATTAATTGAAGTTTACGAACGATGTTAATGAGTGATTAATGAGAATCGATGACCAACGTGCTCGAGGCTCCGATTGCTGAAATTCAAATTATTGAGTCTGGCGGCTATCATTATGGCTGTTTCGACCATAATCTATTTTCCGATCGCTTATAATAATTATCTAGCCATTGCGGTGCAATTGCGGGAATTAATTAAATTGGCCCTCAAAATCTATAATGATTTTGAGATTTTTAATCTCGAAGTTTCTAAGTAGAAAAATACTTGAAAATTTTTCTCTTTAAACATTAGCTGTGATTGTCAAATTAAATATAATAAATAAAACAGTTAGATAATAAAATAAAGAAATAAAATCATTAGCATTTCACATTTACATAGAAATTATTATTAGTAATTACATAGAAATTATTTACATAGAAATTATAATTTGTAATTATTATTTGCTAATGTGCAGGTCTTTAAAAAACGAATAATTATAATATAAAAATAATTCATGAACTTTTAAATAATTAAAATCCTGAACTCGTTTATTAATGCATACTCAACTTATATTGAATTCATCGAAACGAGAAACATATAAGACTTCGTTCTGAGGCGAGAAGACGAAAGTCGAAAATTTTATGTTCCAGTGAGTAAAACGCGATTGTCCATCACGGAATCGGGTCAATTAGTGCACTTACTCGAGACTTAACTCTATTTTCCGTGAGTTTTTAATTACCGCATGACAAAAGTTTTACAGAAAAGCTTTTGCTCAAACATACGCGCAAAAATAAGAGAACATTTAAAATAGTACACTGGCAAGACTTCTTAAACTACACTTATCTTTCATTTAACTAATACCCATTCATATTTGATGTCTAATTATAGCTTAAGAAAATTGAATCGAAATTGGCGAAGCAGACTGGCGTTAAAATTAAGCAAAAAAAACCTGAAAAGTATTAAACTCTTAACAAAAATAATACTAATTGTTATGATTATCTTATAAAAAAAATTAAATTATAAAAATATCGAAATTATATATCCAATACTAAATGTTAAAATTAAAGCTTAAAGCTTAAAATTCAAACCATAAACTTTTTTAAGAGATCAACTTTTACAATAAACAGATTAAACAACTATTTTAAAATTGTTTTATATGTATACATTTTTTATGTTTTTTTGTTATAATCTTTATCATTTTAAACTGTATTATCTTTTTTATTTTTTGTATGCTATTTTTTCAGTTAATTCTTGCATTATAACTTCCTTTTAAACGTTTTTCTACCTGTTTTCCAATTCAATAAAATACAAAAACGTTTTTGAAATAAAATGTTCTTATTGTCATTATAAAAATATATAACCGTGTACGATTTATTCTCGCGGACATAAATATGCGCGATATGTCGACGCGACATTTGAGTTACAGGATAACGTGCGTTGAAGAGCGATGCTTTATTTCATGGACAGTAGAACCAAGTCATTTATTAAGTAAGACGGCCATTGTTCGAAACGCCGCCGAAATCAGCATTTCATATTTGATATTTTATTCACATAAAGATACCATGAATAAGTAACGAAACCTCTGATAAACATGTATCTAGATATTATGTATCATCTCATGCGGTTATCCTGATATTTTTGATGTCAACCAAATCTTTTTAAATTTCAAGATTCAATATTCCCTAAAAAATATCTTTTTAAATATATATATATATATATATATATATATATATATACAC
>NW_012130083.1:5384697-5398791 GCF_000143395.1 Atta cephalotes
CCGTCCTCCTCCTCCTCTCTCTCTCTCTCTCTCTCTCTCTCTCTCTCTCTCTCATTCTATCTCTGTTTATCTCATGTATATTGATTAATGTATAATCTCACATATATATTAAAAATTATTATGTTTGTGCATTAATGTTTACTTATAATGATAATTTTAATGTAATATTAATTGAATGAAGATATTGTGAAAGGCAGCTGAATAAAGCGCTTTATATGTATATGTCACTCGACTGAAAGAATCAAAAAATCTGAAATGATCCCTTTTCGAAACTCGATCTCTAAATCTCGATGATGGCTGCACCAATTTTATTCGGACTTGTCGCAATCGAAAAATACCGATAACGTTATTTAATAAAAGTGTTTTTAGATTTTTGATTGCGGTTTTAGTTTCTAAGTTATTTTAATCTAAAGTTAATGTCTTTGTTAATGTCAAAACTCCAGATAAAGCTAATGATAGATACCGCGTCGTTTGATAAGATTTCTAAGTAAGTTATTTTAGTTCAAAATTTTCATGCAAAATTTTTATTCAAGAAATTATATTTTTTGTGAGTTTTCAATCTTATCTAAAAAAGACAGAAAGATAGAGAATAATAAAAATCTAACATGACTATAGAAAAACGAGAGAAAAATCAGCACAAGGATAAAACATTTTCTTTTATTCATTGGCGTATTCAGGACAAATCTAAAAAAAATATGAAAAAGAAAGAGAAAACATATTTATAATAAATGTACATTATCCTTCTTTCTTGCCAGTAAATTGAAAATACTCATAATTATCTTGTCTTAACTTTTCCGAGATTGCGGTATATCTATGTGCGTGTCTATCTTATCTTCAAAAATGTACATGTTGCTTTTCTTGTGATAAAATACAGATCAAAGTATTTTTGGAAATTAAATTCTCCACACACTTTTCCTATAAAAATCTGTGCTTTAATATACAGGATGCGTCACCAAAATCTGGACAAATCGAACAATTTCTTTTTTAATGAAACAAAATGTTTTTAATGAAAAATTAAATATTATAAAAAATCCTTTTACATGACATTTGGAGGGATCCCTGTAGAACACAATTATTCAATATATCTCCCATTAGCTTGAATGATGGCCTCTATTTTCTCTGAAGCGTTCGCATGCTGTAATGTAGCGCTGTCCATGTCGACGAATGCTGTCTCAATAGCGATCCTTAATGACGTCACATTGGGATGCCGAGACTTATTTGTGATCCTTTCAACTACGCTCCATACGTAGTAGACCAAGGGATTTAAATCTAGACTGTTGGGAGGCCAGAATGGGAGCGAGGCGAGTAACTCGGCTTGTCCTGGCAGCCTCAGAAAGCATCTGTCGTATCTTTAATGTGATTTGTCGAAGGTTCTCCTTGGCAATTCGATGCATTGTTGGCTCGCTTACACCAACAATCGATACTAATTTTCGCAACGATTGCCCTGGATCATCCGAAATCAATGTTTGAGTTCTTTCAACGACTGCGGGAATCCTCACGATTCTTTCGAGTGACTCTTCCTCGCTGGCATACTGGAACCTTCGTTGAATTGTTCTAAAGGCGTATATTTTGTCACAACGTGATAAACGGTTGATCTCGGATATCCAAAGAACCGAATTATTTCCGTTGCTGAGTGTCCAGAAAAGGCCTTCGATGATTGCAGCTCTTTGATTATACTCCGCATTTGATTTCAACATCGCGACCATTTTGAGAATATGATTGTTTACTAGAAGCATCAGACTTTCTCGGACGCCAACAATAATCTCTGGCGGAGGCACAATATAGCGGAAAATTTGAATTGAAATTTATCCGAATTTTGGTGACACATTCTGTATATAAATTAATTAATAAAAATTAATAAGTCACTTATTTACAATTTTTCAAGAAATGTGTATATTCAAAAAAGGAAAATGTATATATACTTATTAATTTGTATAAATTCAGAAAAATACAATAATTGGTAATATTTTTTATAAAAAGATTCTGCTATCTTTTTTCTTAAAACAATACTACATATTTTAATACTTTTTAATTTTTTTTTTTAATATAAAGTATACTTTGTTTTTTTGTTAATTGTACAATCTTTAATAATTTTTCTTTGTTAATATTTTATATTAAAAAACTTATGTTAAAAATATTAAGCTTAAAATAAAAGTAATTTAAAATCGTGCCATTTCTTTTCATTTTTTTTTTACAATATTAGAGTAATTATTAAATAAATATTTTTCAACATATCATAAAAAAATGTAGTTGTCGAAATTCAAATTAATCGCAAAAATTCCAGTCGCTAGAATAATTTATGAGAGCTCCAATATTATGTCGACAAATTCGCAAATTTTTTCGTGCACTGTAAATAATTCCAGCGTCGCGAATAATAGCCATAAATTTTTTCATGCAAGTGAGTATAATCATATTCATACATCCAAGAGTCGTAAAATCTGGACCACGAGTGAAGCGCGCAGCATAATCCACGAATATTGTGGAGAATATTGTGCACGTTGATTTTTCCCGGGTCGGATATCAAGAAAAATATTCTCACTGACGAGATAATACATGGTCGATTCGAACTCATCAATTTGAAATGAAACCAGGTGTATAGAACGCCACTCTTTGTGTAGATGTATGGATCGTCCAATTGCCCTTTAAAAATGTTGACATCTGACCTCGAAAGAACACCTACGATTTTCCACGTATAAATGTCAAACTGCAGAACCAGCAAAATAAAAATGTATCTTTTTCGAGAAAATTCGAAAAAGAAAATACGTTTTTACACAGACTTTTAATTATGTAATTTTAAAATTTAACGCGGATTTATATACCAGAAATATTACTAAAAGAATTTATAATAATTTAAAAATATAATTTTTTCCTACATTATAAATGTTTTTCTCCTAATTTTTAAATAAATGGAAAAATCTTTAAATTAATAAACCAAATAAGCTTGTAAAATTCCAAACTCTTTATAAAGAAAAAAAAGTGAATGACATAGCATCTTTGTAATACAAATTTTTTAATTTATAAATGTATGATTTTTTATCGAAAAAAAAGTCGCAAATGTCTCTCTATACAACAAGAATAAAAAAAATATTTAGTATAAAAATTTATGTAACAATTATTTTTTTCTTTTTTGCAAACAATAGACAATCATTAACTGGATGGCGGCAAAAAGCAAGATTCATGAGAAATGAGACGAAAAATACTGATTGTTAATAGAAACGGAAATTGCGCTACACACATTGTTTTCCTAATGAGCCTATTATTCGATAATCTCTTGTATTTGAATTATCGATAAGATGTTCTCTTTTGATTTCAAATATTCTAGCGGTAATTAGTAATATCCTGAAATCGAATGCAAATATCTTATTTATATTTCTCGATATTATGAAAATGTATGTAATAAAGATATATAATGCGTTAAATTATATTATGATATATATTAATCTTATATACATATATATATTTTTTACGTAGTATATATATTCATATTGAAATAAAAAATATATATATTAATCTATTCCCTGCCAAATTAATTTCGTTTACATATACTGACTTTCTTTTTCTTCTATTATTTACTTTATTTTTATTGTAATGGGAATATCTATGAAAAATTGCCGAGCATGCCTTTGCAATTTCTGTAATAGAGATGCATATCTCGTGCGAATTACAAAAGTTGATGTAACTTTATATGTAATATGTCATATTTTTATATCAATTGCTGCTTTGATTGATAGCTTCAATCTCGATAACACTCGCGCAAAAATTTTCTCGCACATGTATTTCCGATTCAATTTGCACTTCGGGCACTCTTTCTTCCGACAACAGCACACGAGGGAAACGCCATAAAACGACGATGCTCTAGTTTCTGGCTAGTAAATTTCGCCACATCCGTGTAAAATGCGCGAAAATGTTTCGCTTACTGCGGGCAGAATGAGCTGCCATTTCAATATAATACGCGTAATATTTCAAACGTGGGGAATCATACGGAGCTTTTGTTAAGAAGCGACTTAATATAGCGATTCTGTCACAGAGCACTTTATGGACACTAATAAAATATGAGAGAAAATATCTTAACACGATAAAGATATTTTGAACGATCGGATTAAATAAATTAAATTTATAAACGTATAGTATAAATTTTGTAAGTAGTAATATAATTTAAATCTTTTTATAAGAATTTGGCAAAACAAATTTTTCAACAAACGTTCATTTGTTCTCCACGACGTTAAATATTCCATTACAAAAAATTGCACATTACGAAAAATCTGTGGAAAAAAGAAGGACCGAGATCACTAACTTGATTAATTTTGCTCCCAGCGATTTGGCTACGAAATTTTTTATACTCTTCAGTTGCCGGGGCACCTTCTTTTATGCATTCAACTTCGAAGTTTGGCATTCGATATTGAATAAAGTTAAATGGAGAAAAGATGAGAGTGAAATAAAAAGAAAAATAGAAATAAATAAAGAAACGGAAAATATCAAATCAATCTTTGATCTTTTCATGAAAAAACTTCCTGTCACTTGGGGAACGTATAACACCGTGTCAATACTTTATACGTTGCTATTATTTGGTCGATTTCTATCTGAAAAATTCATGGATGTTTCCGATTAAATAATTCGTGAACTTCTTGTTTATGGCTATCATTAAAAAAATATTTATTTAAGATCCTTGAGTGTTTTTACGGCGTAGCAAACGATAATGGAGTCGCACTAATTATTTCAATATATAAAGAGCAGAAGTTATAGAAGCTTATTTTTAAAAACAGCGGAAAGCAAAGTTAGGCTTTTAGCATCTAAAATATTACATAATTCTCAAATAGATAATTGCATTTTATATTCTAACAATAAGTCAATATATGTTTTCTCCGTACATGTGTATCTATATTTCTAATTAAAATTTGTACATTTTATTATAAAATTAGTTTTGTTCTACAATAAGAAAGAAAAATTAATTTTACTTTATCAACACAATTAATAAAGTAATTTTCTCTCATAATGTATCAATAATATAATCGATAAAAATAGCAATTTTTTTCACTTGTTATATCATGGATGTATTTTGCAGATAAAATTTTACAAGTAAACAGTGTTCTTATTCTTTTTTATTCTTTTACTTAAGATTCCAACACGATCAAGCGAAATGTTTTGATACCATGTTGAAAACGTATCCTTCTGATTTTTATAGAGCAACTTTTCTCTAATATATCGCAAAGACAAACACGATAGATCAACTTCCGACTTTGGGGATTTATCTTTATCTCCTCAAAGTCCAGTTGACTATACAAACCGTCGCGTACAAGACGAATCCTACTATGCTTTCGTGGCTCACGTAGTCAACCCTGGAAACATTCTGTCCCGTAAACAGTGACAGTTCTTAAGCCAATATAACATCTCTTTTTGTACAGAATTCTAAATCACATACAATTCTTATATTGCAACTGTCCCATATCACGAGAGCCCAGCATATAAAATATTTATTACATAATACTATTATTACATAATACTAATAATTACTATTTTTTAAATATTATAATATTATAAAGTTTTCAAAATTGTAAAACATGTAATTTTCTTCAAATATAATATAATGAAACATAAAAATAATGTTTTGCGTTATAAAAATATAAATAAGACTTGGATTTCGTTAAAAATATTATTAAATATTATTAAATCTTTCTTGCATTATATTCGGTGATTTATATATATATATATATATATATTAAAAACTTGAGTTTCTTACAAGGATTAGTATAATGGATTAGAATACAAAAAATTGAACTTTACAATCATATTTGTAGCATTAATGCATTAAAACAATAGATTACAATTATTACAAGAGACATAAAGCGCTTTAATGGATATTCTTTCTATATTCTAAGTAATTTCTAATTTAATTTATTTATAATTTCATTTTTCTATATTCTAAAATATTTCTTTATCTCGGCTGACTCTATTATTGTTGAGAGTAGTTTTATTAACGACATACATGATAGCATTGAAAATTTAATCATCTTGATGATTTCTATGACAAACATCTATAACTAAGGTTCATGAGACTGCTTCCAGGAATTGGGTCATATTGCATTTGCTTACTTCAAGGAATTAAATTTGTAATATGAGTATTATAATTGCGTTATTCGTTATCAGTTTTAATTAAAATATTTGTTCAACATTGAGAATGAGCCGATTGAAGTTGAAACGTTTATGCTTAATTATTGTTTGCATATTATCAATCTTGATCTGTTGTTTATAAAGAACTATTTAGTAGAAACAGCTTGGTACGACGCCCTTTTGATATTATTTGTTTATTAAAACTCTGTTCTAAATTATAATTTCCATTCAAGTACTTTACTTAAATTTTAGAAAAGGAAAATGAAATTTATGGGGACGAGGCATATAAAATTCACGTTCGAAACTCCAAAGACGTCGTTAATTTCGACGAGTTACTCGCTTGGAAGATCGTGAAGAAAATTAGCGGAAGTGCCGTCGCTGTTAATTTCTTACCCCACATTCTCCATTAAGACACAGAGCTTGTCTCTACTCTAATTCTTTCCCGTAGTCGCACTTAAAATCGCACTTAATTGCAAATGAAAAAAAAAAATAATTTCTGTTAATCATAAAAATAATTATATATTTAAGAAACGACAAAATATAAGTATTTTTATTATAAAGGTTTATTTAAAAAAAAAAGTTCATCAGACCGAGGATAAGATTTTCAAGACAAACCGCGACATGAATTATTAAATGCACAAAATAAAAACCTTTATATAAAGAAATGCACTTAAAGATAAAATAAAAATATGAAAATAAAATGAAATAAAAATACGAATTATTGTAAAATGGAATTTTTAATGCACAGAGTCTTGCAAATTTCTCTCCATAAAAAAAAACTCGTATCCTCCTTTGATACCAAGCGCACCGGAAAGAACAAATAGAGCCTAGTTAGGAAGGCAAACGAACCCTCGTTTTCGGCACGCGCGAAAATCTGTCAAATTTGCCCCCATCGAAATTGTACACAAAGGGTTGGTTGTTCGGCTTTAGCCTTTTTTGCATGGACTGAATTCGTAAGGGAATTGTAGCATGATAACTGGATAACGAAGTTAATTACTCGATCTGTTCAATCATGTCGATACGCACTTTAATTTGGGTTCGGCCACCGTAGAATTTCCCGGCGAGAGTGAAAATTACGTCGGAGAGGTTTATCGTGGTCTTTCTCTGCCTACAGAAGATCCGGTTCATTAAGATGGCTAATTAATGGGCTCACTGTACGATTCAAGCTAATTAGCATACATGAATATTAGCGACCACGCTAAATATCGTACAAGATAGTAACAGTCACGAAGAGTGCAACTCAGGAATACGTAAATGCATTTTAAACAATGCGGCAGTTAATTAACGAGAGTAATAGCGATAATAAATTACGAACCGTAAGAAAAACACAAGCAATGCTGTCGATTTTAACATATTTTGTTTGTTCAGTGATAATAATTATTTCTTTTTTTCTGCTAAATATAATCTAACAAATTTAAAGTTTCAGGACATTTATGATATTCATTAAAAATTACACAAATTTGCAAAGTGATATACATAAACACGATAAAAAGTAAAAATATATTGGCATAAATGTGTAATCTGTGTAATGCATGAATCATAAATTGAAATTGCATCATTAAAAATAAATCTCTTCTACATAGTACAGTATTTCAACTTTTCTATATTATATTACCTTCTAAAATTTCAAATCGTATAATTATCAAAAAATAATTAAGCAACAACATTAGCTAAACAAAATTACACTTTTTTCTATCAATAAAAAAATTATAATTTTTATAGCTAAGCTTGTGTAAAAATAAGATAAAATGTTGCAATCATAACGCAATAAATACGATATAAATTATTTCGATAAATAAATGTAAATACAAATTATTTCATAATTCAATATTTTGTTTAATTAACGCGATTTAATTATAAATCAATAAAGTAACCTCTATCAATTGATTGCTAGAGGGTGCCACATGACGCATCAAAGTAAAGCCGATATTGCAGCTATTCTTCGTATCAACGCGAATCTGTTAGTTTTCTGTGATACCGGCATGATTCAAATCAACAGAAATCTGTTTTATCGTTGACATTCAATACAATTAAATTCAATACAATTAAAATTAATTTTAATATTTGCAAATATTAAAATTAATTGATTCTTCAAGCTCAACCATAAATAAATAACCAATTACTGTATTTATTAATAAATTTAAATCACGTATATTAAGCGTAAATGTACGTTTTGACGCTAATCAGATTGATCACTAATCAATATACTAGTTTCTTTTTCAAAAGAAATTCTTCAATTCTTGCATATAAAGAGTAAATAAGAAAATGTTATATCTTATTTTTGTATATCTATTCGGAAATCTCAGCTGAAACGCTGAACAAAAGTTGATGATACTAATATAAATACTTACCAAAATGAAATGTATTTTTAGACAACACAAATTTCTAAGGAAACATTTTGTTTAAAAAATTAAACAGAAAAAAATGTTACATGTTAAAAATAAAAAGGTATGTTTTCGAAGGCTCAAGTATTTAAAGTTCACAGCATGTTCTGATAACGGAGATTCGCGTGTCAAGAAAAGCAAATACGGTCTTGGCATGCTAAAGCGTGTCTAATCTTTTCAAGAAAATGCTCTTGCAGCAGTTCAATTTGCGAGAGATTTCAGAAGGTTCGCTTGTTGGCCGAGTACCAACAATGTCAATGGCATTTCCGAGTCGGGTTAGTGCGTTAATGCGGGGCGAGGTCCCGACAAGGAAGCTCGCAATTAAGGGGCCAGACATCCTGTTTAGAGCGACTCAGACCAACAGGTACCCCACAGATGAATTATCGTCGCGTCGAGAAACGCGGGGAATATTATTATCGTTCTCCTTGACGAGCCGCGAATAAATCCGTCCACTAGTTTTCATCGCCGTGAAAAATCATCGCATCTCGACAATGCATGACTTGCAACTCATCCGCAACCTCGTCGATGAAATTATACGGATTCTTGAGTAACGATTTTCAATCAAAGGTAAACTGCATGACTTTGTTCTCGATTTGCCCAGATAAAAATTGAGATATATAATAATATATATTAATATAATATATAATTATAATATTATAATTATAATATATATAATTATAATATTTTAATATATATGGTTTAATAATATTTTAAAAAGATGATGTTTTTGTTAATCTCGTTTTATTTTACATGATCTGCTTTATACCGTGTTTTACTGTTCTCAATAATTGTATTGTATATTAAGACTACTCTATTTCATTGATATAATAAGATATATTTACCTCCAGGTGAGATTTCGATATGGCCATTGTTGTCCATGGATAGTGAAACGCTTATGTCTTGTCTTGGCGAATCTGGGATCTGGGTGATCCGATACTCCGCATCTCCTGGCCTTCATTAATTTCTTTGTTGCCTCGTCAATCTCCCCTGTCACGGGAATACCACCGAATTTCTAAAAATTGGAAAGGTACATCAGGATTTAACATATAAAACTAAAATTTTATTTTAAATTTATATATATAATTTTATTTTAGGTATCTAAAAAAAGTATCAAATTGAAAATTTCATTTATTTTATATATTAGCTAATCAATATTTTTAAAAAATCGAGAATCACTGGAAATATAATTATTTGCAATAATATCAATTATCCTTTTTCATAATAAGTTTCTATATTTTCTTTAGTTGTTCTAGTCTATGAAAAAAATTATAAATCAAAATAAATCTATAAAATATTTATATTAAAGATAGAAATATATTCTTTTCTTTTATTTGTTCTCTATATGTAAAATTTAATATAACATTTTTAAATAAAAATATCGAAATATAACAAATAATCAATAAATCTAAGCCGCATTGCAATTTGAATTAATATCTGCCTTTAAATGATAAGCGTTTTAAACAATAAATATTCTCTTTTATCATTTGCATAGCTTTTCTCGGAAAACATAATCCGCTTCCTCTAGTTTAAGAAGATTTTTTTATATCTTTTTGA
This sequence comes from Atta cephalotes, assembly GCF_000143395.1. Taxonomy (NCBI): domain Eukaryota; kingdom Metazoa; phylum Arthropoda; class Insecta; order Hymenoptera; family Formicidae; genus Atta; species Atta cephalotes. Next base: position 5,394,744 of record NW_012130083.1, read on the forward strand.
ACAGAGATAAATGCTTTCGAACATTTCAACCAGAAACGCGCCGGGAATCTGACAAACGTGATTATCGATAAAACCATCGAGAGACATAGTCTACAGATGGAACTCGAGCTTTAGATCTGAGATTAGAATATGCGAAGCATTCCGATGAGTTTCATCCCGCGTTTGAGTTTGATCCCATCGATCAGCAATCCATCGAGCTCTATTGCTCTCAGACAATGATTAAGAATGCAGACATTGGCGATAGAAAAATAGTAAGAATGCTCTCGCGCGTTCGCTCAATGAAGATTTGCATGTGAATCGAGAATAAGGATATATGGCTGCATTTGACAAAATCTCTCAGGACATTTGCTCCATTTTTCTTTCAACAGAATTCCTATCGATTCGCGACAGCTTCCAGGGAATCGATGGATAGTGTTTCCGAGATAAATAAAAAGATTCACTCTATTGATGTAAACTCTATTTGGTAATTCTTGTATTACTTTAAATGTTATATTACGTAAATTGCAACGAAAATAATAATTAATATAAGCCAAATTACAGAAGTTAATGCGTAATTTTATTTATAAATTTATAAAACTAAATAAAACATTTCATTAAAATTCTAAAACTGTATAAACAAATTGCATAAAAATTCTGCGCAATATATAAAAAAAAAGTTTATTTAAAAAAATAAAAATTGCCTTTGGAAAAATACTATCGAACTCACGAAAAAATTGGAAACGATTGGAAATAATAATTGGAAAACCTTTCGAATCTAGTATTGTTCACTATTCACGTTTCAATAGCTTTTTCATTAATTCAATTGTATTTTTTTATAAGAATAGAGATATTAAATTACTATACTTTTCTCGTTTGTATCTTACGACGGGATAAAATCTTATCTCTCTTTATATCATAATTTTGCTTACCTGAAGATTTTTGATAGCATCCCTGAGTTGGCCTTCCATTCGCAGATTTCCTGTTTCCAAATCAGTCTGAGGTAAGTAACCAAATTTCATGAGATAATTTTGCTGCAACAAAGAAAAGAAATTGTTAAATGATGTTAAATGAATAAAAAATAATCGTTCATAATATGACGTTCATATAATTAAAATTAGATATAAAAAAATATTCTTTCTTTCAAAGACTTGTCTTTAACAAAATTTTACATATAAAGTTTATACGTTATCAGACATAATAATCAAAGTTATCAGATATGTTATCAGATATAGTATCGATTTAATATTATTAATCAATAATATGAAGCAAAATATTTTATTCATTAAGAAATTTATGAAAATCTATATTTTTGATTTGTTCGTAATTCAAAGCTGAAAATCTAATATATCCACATTGAATTTAACCTGTGTTCGCAAATTTACAACCACTCTACGTTCTCGTGCGCTGGGCTGTTAATTTATGCACATTACCGTGATTACTTGCCAACCGACCTAATGAGAAATAGTTCAGTAAGTACTCACATTATCAGATAGTACATGCGGCGTTGATTACAAAATGATAATTCTTTCTCTTTCTCTCTCTTTCTTTTTCTTGATTCATTGACTATTACGACAATTTATTGAGTCGCATGTGATAGAAATCGGTTAAATCTTTTCTTTTCTCTTTACACGCTGCTAACGAGCGCGAAAACACGACCGAATCAAAGTGGAAATTATTTTGCGACACGAGATCGTTACCGTAACGATAAAACGTGTATTATATAAAAGATATATGTTTGCGTATAACGGATATATATGTGCGTGCAAATACGAAATGCTTATTTGCACTTATCTGTATCTGTATTGATTTATCTGTGTGTCATCATTTGTCTGTGTAAAGGAAAAAAATTGTGGTAACCAGCTGATGCTGAAAAATATTCAGCGTACTTGAAATTGCGAAAGAAAAATATTTTTCGGACCTTTTCATAAAACTAGTTTTGTTTTGTTAACCTTTCACTTGTGTATCCATTTTTTTTATTACTTTTTCTGTCTAACAAACATACATTGACCAAAAAGTCGGATAAAAACTTAGTAAGAATAATAAACGCGAAATTTTGATTTCATCTAAACGATAATTTGATTTTATTGCCAAAAAGATTAAAAAAATATTTATCCTTAAATACAGTAATATATTATATATTTTTGGTAATTGATTTATTTGCGAATAAAAATTTAACAAATGCTATCTCTTAGCCTTAATGTTATTAAAATATAATTTTGTCGAATAACTTTATAGATAGAATAATACAAAAATTGCAGATAATTTGCAGAAGAGAATGAAAAGGCCAAGCAAAAGGTGAAAGATCGTAAATCTATAGAAATTAATAAGATATAAACGTTCATTCGCATGTCGAGTCACGGTCAGTTATTTCGCGTTAAATATTCTTTTTAGATCGTAATGTTGCACGGCTGTAAATGTAAATTATAGGCTGCGAGATCCGGAAAGACTGTATAGAGTTTACGGAGATTTACCATATATCATGTTACGCAAAATGTAAATGTAATATATTGTACATAAACGTACCAGCTAAACATAGTGCATATGCAAACTTATGTAGGAGAATAGGTATTTATGTGGCCCGAGAAATTAATTAGAAACAAGCTTAGCTTGCTATTAAATTATATCGCCATTAGTTGTATTTAAGTGTTGTATTTAAAATAATTACATTAATTTAAGGATAATTACATAAATTTAAGGATTTTTTTGTTAGAGGAATTTTCTATAATGTACAATTAAACTATAAATTTTCAACTAGACATATATATAAATGAAATACATATGAATAATATATTATATAAATTATCCAACAAATTAATTCTAAATAATATAAAATAATTTTAAAAATAATAATTTTAATAATAATTAAAAAATTTTTTTTGTTTCAATCATGTTTATGAATAAATTATTAAATTAAAGATAAAAACAGATTTAAATAATTCAAAATAAAAAATCTCTATTCTCTTTATGTCTATATAAATAATAATCTCAAGAATAATTATTGTTCAATTACATTAGAATAAATTACATTAGAATAAATTTTAAATTTATATTTTTAAAGACTTATTTTGTAACAATCCATTTTAGAGAAATCTGTTTTAAGAAATTTATTTTCTAGCAATGCATTCTGTTTAAAATTATTATACATTTGACAAGATTGTACATTTTTCCCATACAGACCATTTCCCATTCAACGGATTCTTATATTATAGGAATTGTTAATTATCAATTTCATTTTATTAATTTAATGAGTATTTCTCATGCTTAAAGTGTGAAAAGAAGCAGCGTAGTAATTTCGCGGATTGCTGGCGCACTAAAATCGCCGCAAATTTCGCGGAAAGTGTCCGTTGAGATGACGAAACGGTCGGAAGTCTGCTAGTCGACACGTGGCGGGGTGTCGCTATCTTTAGGGGTTCCTCGAGTGTCGCTCCAGACGAAGGAAGCGTCTTGTTCCCGACCGCCGTCGCCCGCCACGGGAACGAATTCCGATTCGTGCCAGGAAATAAAAAAGTTCGCGCGCGCGCTGTTCCGACTTTCGGCGAAGTGAAAAAGAAGAACAAAAAGGTACGAGAAAACGATAAAAAAAATTATTCTTGATGAAAGAACGTTCGACATTACGGAGAAACGAGAAAAGCGCGAAACAATTTAGTTTGCTAAATCACATAATTATTAATTAATATGATTTGAATTATTTTCTAATATTGTATCATCCTATATAAGATCCAACTGGCGGATAGTGACAGAAAATTTATCTTATATTTTTGTAGGATTTTGAATCTGTTTTTAATAAAAAATTCGAGTACAAATTTTTATAAATGAATTTACTGACTATTTTTTGTAAAATTTTGCGAAAATTTGCTGGAAACGAATGACGCAGATAATTTTGCTTATCTTCGCGTATCCTTAAAACTTTTCAAATACCAATGATACCTAAATGCGATGTTCTCCATCTTCCTCGACAAAAGAGCCTTTGAAATCACGGGATGTCATTAGAGCGATTGATGTTCGATCTTCCTTCCCCATTCAATCTACCTTTCAGATGTTCAATTGTATCTATCTCTTAAAGTCACAT
>NW_012130083.1:5400200-5403737 GCF_000143395.1 Atta cephalotes
TATATATATATATATATATATATATATATATATATATATATTATATTATATATATATATATATATATATATGCGTATGTATATTATAAAAAATAATATTTACAACTTGATAATATAAAATGGACCAAGAAAATATGAGTTAAGAAATAGTCTTGTAAAAATGTCTTATAAAATATTCATGATATGAAAATTTACAATCTCACTGAAACGACACATTTTAGAACCAATCTTTCATGGCATGAAAAATCTATAGAATATATAAAAGTTATGGAAATGTAACATAGCTTATGGGCGAAATATTTTATAATTACAAACATATTGTTTTAAAAGCGTAGATTTTTATTAAAATTAAAAATTAAAGAATTGGATAGAACTGACTTCTGCGTTAAAAATTATTTATAACAAGAACTGTTATTACTAATAAAACAAAAATTCAAATTAAATTCCAATTAATTTAAGTTAAAATTAATAAAAACCAATGCTATACAATTAATTCTACTTTTCGCTTTGCTATTATTGGTAATAAAGATCCTAGTTATCATCGTTCCGTTCGGTTCGTGAAAGAAATTGAACAAATATTTCATTTGAAAACATTTCTCAAAAGTATTCTTGTCTTCACTTATCACATATGGATCCTCGTACTTGTTATCATGTTATCGCAGGACTAATAATAACCAAAAAGGCCAGGCAAGATAATATTAGAGGAAGCGTAATTATCCCGCTACTTAATAAATTTATTAAAATATCTTTCAAAGAGCAAGTTGCCCAATTAAACTCGAACGAGAAAAATTATATAAAATAAATATCGAGAAGAAAATTATGTTCCAAGTATCTGCTGCCAAGAAACTGCCTTCATCTAAAAACTAATTAAACATTTAATACTACAAAATTTAAACATTTTTAACTTATACAGATTTAAAATTTTATACAGATATATTAAATATATTATACATATATGTATTATTAAAGTATTTATTAAAGATAAAAGAATAATTTTTTATAAATCACAACAGTTTTTAGATAAAGGATGTTAGAGAGAGTAATATAGATATAAAAAATAATAAAGATATGTTCTCTAAATCTGAATCAGTGGATAGTCACTAATTACCCAATGGCATATTTTGCACTGATAATTAGTGAAGTTCAAGAAAAAAAGGAAAAATGTTTGAGCAGATTTAGAGAATGTGTTGTTATTCCCAAATTAATTTTTAAAATTAGCAGTGATATAAAAGTATCAGTTTCAAAAAACTTAATTTAAATTTTATTCTACGATTATTTCTTTAATTAAATTGTCGATAAAACGTATAACTATTTCTTAAAATTTAGTGGATACTAAATCAATTCTCTAAATCTGAATCAATGGATAATCACTGATATCAGTGCCAAGTATATCACTGGTAATCAGTGAATTAAATGTGAGATCTCTAACCTAGCTAATCTTTATTTTGTGACCTAATCTTGTTTTATTGTTTAAATTCAATGATATGGCATTGGAAGATTGAAATTAACATGTAAAAATCAGTATTTCAGTTATGCTTAAATTTTTCCTTTTTTTATTGAACTTCACTGATTATCAGTGCAAAGTATGCCTGGGTAATTAGTGACTATCTACTGATTCAGATTTAAAGAGAACGCGTTTTTCTTATCGTTCTGTTATAGTCGTTTGTAATGTATTTCTTTAAATTGGAATGTCCTAAATACTTTAGTCATAAAGTATCTTTTATAGCGTATTACGCGTTCTTTGCCAGTATGTTTCGCCGAGGCCATATAGAGCGGCTTGTATAAAACGCGCGGACACGCACGTGCATCGTCCACGAAGGGAGATACGCAAGCGACCCGCGGAGGGTGCTGGTTGGACTTAGGCCGTGTTTGGTCATCGAGCACGCAAGATTTCTCCCGCATTGTTCGCGGATCCCCTTTGCTTTGGAGAACCGGTTGCACCGCGCACCACGTCACTGCTTGCTTACGCCGCCATTTAAGGCGGATAAAATATATCGAAGAATGTCTTGAACAAAGAGATATTTTCAGAGACTCCCCCTTTCTTTCTGTCGGACTTAAAGTGTTTAAACGCGCCGTTGATGTGTCTCTTTAACGCCAACTTTCGGAGATAATTCCCGGATATTTCCTGTAGAGTCATGTATACTGAATTTTTTCACAAGTTCTTCTTTAAATGATTTTGTTAAATATAAATATAAAGGAAACGGATAAATGTTAAGTACAAAAAAAAATATTTTAATTATCAACTTGCAACATATTTTCTAGTACGCAGGAAATAGTAACGTGACGATTGCCATGATGGAATTATAGCGGCATGAACAAGTTATGAAAAAGATGGGAAAAATTGAATTAAAGGTGACATTAAGTTCGCCTAGTGCGAGTTTTCCTATTAAACGTTATCGGTAGCACCAATGAACTCTGAAGTTGCCGAATAAAAGGGCAAGGTCATATCGTTTGTTACTTCTGGCATCAAGTTACTGCTTATCGAGTAGCAAGAAAACTTGCGCGGTGAAGAAACTCGGTCACGGTTTCCGCGATAGCGCTGAAAAGGGAGAATCTCTTTTCCAAAGGGCAAAAGGAGGAAACGAGTTTCATGGACACATTCGGATTATCTATGACACTCGACACAAAGAACCTCCATATATTGAAGATCACAATCTTCGGCAAAGTCGCAGGAAATTAAAAAAAGAGCTTAAAAAAATAACAGAATATATTCTGTTCAATCAAATTAATTAACAATTAATAATCATTAATAGATCAGATCGAATAACGATCGATCTAATTCTACATTCTTTAAAGATTTGAGAAAATTAATTTTTAAAGTCAAGGAAAATATAAATAGATTCGAGAAATCCATTGCACATTTGTTGCATCAATTATATTATATCAATATGATCGCTTCTCCTTTAATTTCACAGCTAAACTGTAACAGTAAATCAAGACATACGACAATCTTAGAAGTTATTCTTATCGCAGCCGCAGCTGTAATGAGCGCAAAATTGCAAAAACAGCAATGGGGTCTCTTTCTCTTTCTCTCACTCTTTTGTATCTCCAGTCTCGGCTTCCTCGTGAACGTATGCCAGTTACATTGCTTATGACGGCAGAACACAATACTCTCGAGATGCACAGTCGCGGTTGGATGGTTACCTCTTGGAAAAGTCTCTCGCCTTTGTATCTAAGACAGAATGTATGCACGCATGCATATCCATGTGGGCATGCAGAAAAAGAGTATTTGTCTTTGATCGTCCGACCATTCATCCCATTTGGCCTTCCGTGTTTAAAGAAGCGAATGAACAAAACAAATCAGATTTTAGTGGCATATTTCGACGGTGAACAAATTGTAGATATGTAATCCAATTTTGTCAATAGTAATTGATATTCGTTCTGCATTGAATATTGCATACATAATAGATATATTAATTTTAAAATTAATAGCCCGTGCATGAGGACATTATATTTATTTAAATTATAATGCAAACAATATGTTCAATATTCGGTGAAAGAGAGAGAGAGAGAGAGAGAGAGAGAGAGAGAGAGAAGA
>NW_012130083.1:5405010-5408212 GCF_000143395.1 Atta cephalotes
GAGAGAGAGAGAGAGAAAGAGATTACAAATCTTCTGTATAATTAATATTTTATAATTATTATATTCCAAAATTGTGACCGTATGCATTTGTCATTATATAATAAATGGTTAAAATTTGTGACCTGTAAATAAAATAACTATGTTACAAAGAGGAGACTTCGTCTTGTTTAAACTGTATGATACAACAAATACATTAATATTTTACCAAATTTATTAAAATTATTCGAGATTAATATCTCACAATTTATGCGGCAAGTTAAAAACACAAATTATAATAAATAATATTTTTCACTTATTGCATTGCTGTTTATAAATAACTGTACTTTGTCCCAGCGGCGAGGCACTACCGTGCCTCCTAATATGTTTTCAGAGAAACGATATTCACGTAGTATAAATACGAGAGTGCAAGAATTGGCCGCGCGCCGATCAACAGGGCCGATCAACATTTTCAGGGTTAACTAGGTCCATTAATGGAGGAGTTGGAAAAATCAAACTTGTAGTTTGATTTTTTTCTTCGTCTTTCTTGGAAAATACGCGCGATTGGCACGTTCTTGCGCGACTTCGCATCAACGCTATTGAACCGTAACGGCGATGTTTCCTCAACCTTTTCATCACATCACATGCTAGGCGTGACTTTTGACATCCGTGTGCTTCCATAAAGGACAGGGTGGCAAACGATGTGGAATACAAGCAGAAAAACAGGTATATAGTTACCGAAGCGGAAGTGTCCGTAAGGTCACGATCGAGCTAATCGTCTGTACGTCGGTACATTGCACTCCCAATGCCCAACATCAATGCAAACTGCGTCGTTTGATTCTTAAAGCGAATGACATAATTAAGCTTATAATATAAGTAGATTTCTCGAAATAAAAGTATAAAAGTGACTGTATGCGTTTGTCATTATAAATGTTTAAAATTTATGACCTGTATAAATAAAGTGACCACGTTACAAAAAGGACTTTAAACTGATACAACAAATACGTTAATATTTTATAAAATTTATTAAAATTATTTGAGATTAATATTTCACACGCTCTATTTTTAAATTTCTTTCGCATTTTGATGTGCCGACTAAATATTTCTTTAACATATAAATTATTAAACAAAAATTAATTTACTAAACTCCAAATGCCTCTGCGAAATTATTACGTTGTTATATTAACGTTAAAAATACATTTTAGGTAAATGTAAAGAATGTAATTACCGTTATAAATATATTTTTACGAATATTTATGATTTCTCGATGCATTTTCGAGATATATGTACAGAATATAATGAAGATGGTGCAACATTGTTGCATTTTATTACAAGTGCGGTTAATAGAGAAACCGCGGAGAAATGCGACTTTGACGATGGAAAGAAATTGACGATAAAAAGCATAGTACAAAACGCATACGGCTATAAATCAATAACGTCGAGAAGATAATTTCGAGGTTCCTGGGACGATAAAATTTATGGAGCACGCAAGTTCACTGCGGGGAAAATTTAATCATAAATAATGAGCTGGGTTAATATCGATTGAACTCCGGGGGTCCGACCAGAGGCGCTAAATTTAATCGCGAGCTGTAATTCGAGGAAAATTCTGGAAAAAAATCAGCAAAGTAAAATAATTGTAGTTTACGCTAATGCGTGATATATGACTTAAATAATAAAACGCTGTCAAATTTACTGTGCTTAACTTATGTTTGTTCAATTATAGTTATAGCTATCACGTTTAATTTATCTCAACTAGTTTTATCCTTCTCAATTCATTACGGGCAGCTCCATGCTAGCTAAATTACTGTTACATTTATGGTAGCTTAAATAATTATATAATCATTCTTAATATATTATTACATCTTGATTAATTTAATTTTCTTCTTTTAATTTATTGGAAGAAGAATGCTTCTTATCGAGGCAAGAACAAGGGAATCTCTCGAAACTTATAATTCTAATTTTAATAAAACTTTTTTTTTTTTAGATTATATATAAACAGATAAATATAAAAAATATCAGTTGGTGCGGAGAGAGAACAAGTTTTAAGAGGTGAAATTTCTTACATATAAAGCGATTTTTAGCTTTTTTGTAATCTTAGAAACTATTCAAGATATTAAAAAATGTCTAATACAAAAGTTTTATAATATTATAAAATTACCTACAACAATAATATTTTTAAAAAATAATTCCTTTCGAAATTCATATTTCGAAAATTATTTAAAATTATTTATTTATTTAAACAGATAGTGAGACATTTCTTGATGTCATTAAAAATATATATATATATACACGTAATATGCGGCATCACATAAATAAATGTAATATATCGTAATAAGCCACAATTTCGAAAGGTATAAGGCTGTTGCGATTTGCAACAATATCATTGCGGTTGGATGCTTCAGTTAACGAGCACCGCACTCGCGCTTTCGAGAGCAGGTAAATACAAAGCGTGTCTATATGTATAACACGGAAAACAAGAGAGAGAAAGAGAAATAGAGACTGAACAAAATGCAAAGGGAAAGAGAAGAGAGGAAGAGAAAAGAGAGGAAGAGAGACGAGAACTTTTGACGGTGAGCGTCATCTATTGAACGTATTTCTTCATCATTTCATGTTGTTTCGCGTATTAAAGTCTTTTAACGAGGACCAATTCGATCACTCGACCGGCCACTTGACCTCGTTGGCCCGGTTTCCGGTTTGTCCTCGATGTCCTCGAGCCTCACGTTGCAGCGTTGCAGAATAGAAATGTCGCCGGTCTCCGCGACGGCGACGATTCTATTCTCACCGGAAGACCAAATACGAAAGAGAGATTCTTAAATTTTATTTAAATTACTTTTACATCCAGACTCTTAAAATAATTTCAGAATTGAAATGTTTAAGAAACATTCTCTTTGCCTATATTTATATAAACTGTCTTCTCTTTGCTATATCGTTTACGGAAATTCATGTATATAGATCTTTCAGAGAACAGCTTGCGTATATCTTTACAAAATAAAACTGTATAGAAAGTGTCTACAAACTGTATAGAAATCTGTATAAAAAACAGATAAAAACCGGCAACTACGATTTAATGTGTTAGGATGAATGCAAATTTGCATTTTGGTCATGCCCCCCTCCCCTCCCCCTCTCTCTCTCTCTCTNCTNCTNTNTCTCTCTCTCTCTCTACTCTCTCTCTCGTCTCTTCTCTCTTCTTCTACTCGTTCTACGTCGTCGTACGTCGTACGTACGT
>NW_012130083.1:5408232-5419945 GCF_000143395.1 Atta cephalotes
CGGAAACCTAACCGTAACGTTAATTTAAGTTGTTTAGGTTAAGGTTAGGTAAGTAAGTCGAAACTTTAAAGTTTACGTACTTTAGTTTCGTCTCGTCCTCCCCCTCTCCCCTCCCCTCCTCTCTCTCTCTCTCTCTCTCTCTCTCTCTCTTTCTATATCCGTTGTCGATCGCCCAGTCAGCGTTTCCGGTTACGCAAGCATTCGGTGGTACGGTAAACAAAACGTGGGTGGAATAACTACGCAAGGAAAAAAGTCAATAGCTCCCTCAAAAAAAAGAGGAAGTATGTTAATCGCATCGTCAAACAACCGTTTTTGCCGTGAGATACGCGATTCTCTCATATGATTTGCATAGCAATTGCGTTTCTCTGTTTTTCGCAAAAGAACATCAAAATTTCGCTTATAGATGTAAAAATCTATCACCAATGATACATGTAGAAGAAATCATGAAGGAAAATCAAAACTGCGCATTTGACTAAATTTGAAGAATTATTATTAACACGGGATCTGAGTGAAGTTATGTTAAAATTGTTTGGGGTAACATTGGCGATGCTTGAAAGACAGCATCAGAACGTGCGGCTGAACATTTGTCATTGTTTAGGCTGCACCATCTGCCATGGTTGAAGCTCTGACTAACCACGACGTTTCCTCAGCAACACGATCCTAAAGCAACAAACCTAATCGCGTGATCTCGCCGTTTTTCGTCGCTACGTTTACGCTGGGTAACATCATACGGAATCACTCTCAAAACGTTTATCCGAACATTTGTGCATTCATGATACTGAAAATGGTACTTATCAAAAGAAATCTACAATTAAAATGTTTCATGTGAAATTATGATTTAAAACGGCAATTTTTCCGTTCCAAAATTTCGTAGATATCATTTTATAAAATTATGCATACATTCCACATTTTCGTAACAACGATAATATTTTACTTTATAATTTTATCATTTCAGTTGGCAATAAATTGATCAATGATCGATATTTGAACGCTCATGCGTCATCGAGCTCATCAAGTTCGCATATCTTCTGCCTTGCAAATTCCCTGTCGGCTTATTGTTACGGCGGCGATATAAACTGATCATGTATTATACTGTATTATCATAAAATTAAAATTGACCCTTCTCTCGTTACAATGCAGCAGTTTCTCCGCCACTGTATGTCAAACAGATGTTCGCTCACACGAGCGAGTGCTTCTAAAATATTTGCTATATGCGCCGAGCTCGTTGAAAATAATAGTCCATTATGAGCCATGATAACGCGCTTTTAAATGTACTCTCATTGTTATTATCGTTGTTATTATTCGTCATCAATTATCCGGTTACGCTTAAAAATTGTCCCGTGAATCAAAAAACATTGAGATTCCCTGAACTAATTTCTGTATTTTTGTAAACGTTATTTACTCTCCAAAATCAAATGTATTGTTAATAATCTTATCTAAAAAAATATACGTTTCTGTCATTTCTTTATATATTTAATATATTTAATATACACAAAAATTCTTCTTAAAGTTTAATAATTGAAACTAAAAATCTTTCCGCAAAATTAAAGATTGACTTTGACTTTCTAAAAAAAAAAAATCAAGACTTATTTACGTTGTAAATTTTTATAATTTTTATATGTTGAAAGAAATCTTTACTTTTCTTATAAATTATATTCTGCATTTTTATAAAACAAATTCTCTTTTCTTCTCACTTACAGAGTCAAGCATATTTTCATTCCTTTCAGAATAATTATTCGCGATATTCCAAGCATTAAATGTAACACACTAAACACATCGCTGCGTCATGCATCTGCCCGTTGACCTGAGGACCATTACGCTCAATGCACATCGTAAGTATACAGCAGAACGAGAGGAAATTAATCGACGCAAAGTTGCCTATTGTAGGCGGACGGTGACAATTAAACGACCGAACTAAGAGAAAGCCTACATTCGAGTCTACGAGTAACTGCATCGTCGAATATATCCGAGAAGTAAACGCAGAAGCTGATATTCAATGTTAATTTGAGCTTAAATAATTTCTCTAAACTTTTCTAATTAATTATTCCTTTATTAACTTAATTAAACTTTTAATTTAATTGTTTACATATTTAACAAATTAAGTGAACCAGAATTAACAAAAATAAATTTATCATGAAATAAATTTCTAAGCTAACTGAAGAATTATTTTTAAAAGTCAGAAACTTAATAGATATCTTATTTTTCTCTCTCTTCGCTTTTAAATTCATTGTCATTTTAAATTTCTTAATTACACACAAATGTCTCTAATTCATGCATGAGATAATTTAAAGAGATAAGTGTTTTTTTATAAATGATGTTTTTCCCGGACACGATAAATGAGAAAGTTTTCATGCAAATGTCCCGAATATTCAACGCCGATCACGTTCGCGCGGGTCCTCAGAAATTCCGAGAAGCTCTTCCAATGTGGCACAGGTTCTTTGGATTTTTTTTGCATCTTGCATCTTACAAGAAGCGGGAATAAATACCGAACACGACGACGTCATCATCTTTACAATATTTGACAATCGACACAATGATAGCGCGTTCAAGAGAAAAACTTGATACCACAATTCAAAGATGCTTGAATAGTTTCTCGAATAGAGAAAAGAATCCTTATTCTTCACGTAAAACATAAAATTTAGTTCATCGAAATTAAATTCTTGAAATTAAATTTAATTTTCTGACAAAAAAGATATTATTTCCAAATAGAAATAATTTATAGCATTTATAAATTAAAGTATATTATAAACATGTTTAACAATAGCATGAAGTAAATTGTGAAACTGATAATTATGAATCATAATTAACACAAAAATTTGATTTAAATTTTTTTCATCAAGTTTTGTTGAAAATATAATTATAAAATATAATCTGACTTCTCAACGATGCGTATAAAATCAATTTAATCTACAATCCATTCAAACCTGTAGGCGATTTGCAGCGTTTCATTAATTCCTCGCGGCGAAGAAAGTTGGTCTATCTACAATATTTTCCACGTAGTAAAAACCTCAGTAAATTGCGAGATAAATTCATTTCCCGTTGAATTTACGCAAATCACATGCAACTTTGCGTCGCGTGAAGAAACGTGTCGGAATTCTGAATAGTGAAAATAACGAGTGACGATTTCGATAGCTGTGAAATTCGGCAGCGAGTGTCTTTATTAAATGAATTTTCGCATTCAAAGGCCAATTCAGAAATTTTCCATTTAAGCGTGAAGTCCATTGAACACATCGTCGTGGAAACAAAGCACAGCTACCAGCGAAATGAGAAATTTTTACGCGAGTATCGATTAGTATCCATGCGTCTCGACCGACGCTAATTTATGGCGCAACATTGTGCCAGTTCGCAAAGCCGGGAAATATTCTGACTGCCAAGCTAGAAGCGCATGACAAATGCTGCAATAAAATATACCCTCGATTCTCTCGCGTTTCATTCTATCCCACTCGATTGAAATTTCGCGGGTGAAAGCGACGTTCCTTAAATATTTCGGTCATAAGTCATCTTCTTTCATTAATCTCAGATTCGTTAACTTTTATGAATCTAATAAAAATAATGCTTCATACTTCAAGAGAAACGTTTATGCCTGTAATAATTCTTTAATAATCTTTCTTTTATAGTTCGGTAATGATTCAAAATAATAATCTTTTTTTTCGTTTTTATAATATTTTACTTATATAAGTGGACTTAAAGATGTGCGTAGAAATATTTCGTCTTGTAAAAGATTGTAACGCTAACAATAAGCTACCATTGATAGTGAAATAACAAAAAATTACTGCGGAATGTGCAACGACGGAATGCCAAAGTTCATTTTTTTTTTTTTTTTTCACCATGTTGGAAGCGAACGCTGTGTCATCCGCGAGGGATTAAACTTTCATCCGCGATGCATGAACGCTTGGCGGTGATCGAAATTTTCATGCAAATTCCAGATGACAACAGAGATAGGAAAAAAGAGAGGGGAGGGGAAGAAGAGGCAAATAAATTGCATCGATGCGACTATCCTCGACATGTGAAAGAGGGACAAAATAAACGTGCACGATGGATCTATCGGATGTAATTCTTCCTCCGGGACGAGGAATTTCCTTCGAATAAAGCAAATGTGACATTTCGCACGCATTCGGAAATTATTCACAAGTCCCATGCAGGAGCACGATATTTCATTTATGTCCGTCGTATCAGACGCGTTCAACCGTCCGTTTCTCTACGACCGACAAATATCCATTAATACCTGCATATAACACGCTTCCGCAACACTCGATGATAAACCGCAGACGAGGAAGTTCGTGCACGATGTATCTATCTCTGCGTGCATTTCTGCATAGCATGCAAACTCGACTCAAATTTGTTACGCATGAGTTAAAGGGTTACATTATAATTTAAATCATAAATGACCTTAAAAATATATAGTTTGCATTCTTTTCGTTTTCGCCTGTAACGCTATCAGCACTATTGCATCGTTTTATCCTTGTTTTAAGTCTAATAAATAATTAGAGAATGAAAAATTATTTTTTAAAAGTAATTACCGTTACTCGTTAAAATAATAAACTCTCTAAATCTGAATCAGTAGATATAATCACTAATTTATCCAATGGCATACTTGGCATTGGATCAATGAAATTCAACTAAAAAAGCAAGAATATTTGAGCATTATATAATTAAAATACTGATATTTGCATGTTAATTTCAATCTACTAATACTATATTCATTAAATTTATATACTAAAACAAGGTTAGTTAAATCACAATAAGTGTTTAGACAAAGATTAGATAGATTAGAGATCTCACATTTCATTCACTGAATATCAGTGGCATATGATATACTTGACACTGATATCAGTGATTATCCAGTAATTCAGCTTTAAAGAGAAGAAAATAATTATTAGTTATACTGATTCTCAAAAGTAATTCGTTATCGTTACTTAGAAGTTAGTAAAAACTTACTTTTTTAATGCTGACAGACAAGAACAAGATCAGTCTAAAAAATTTTGCAATATTTTTTTGTTTACATATTAATAAAAACAATAACGATACTTATCGATATATGAAAAGACAACTATTTAAATTTATTCAATTTATTATTATTTATTAAAAAAGAGAACGCCATTCTTTACAACTTCCGTTATAACAATCTTAAATCTTTCATCACGTATATTCGTGTCTGGATGAGGTGAAGATTGGAGATGGACAAGAGGAGATAAAAAAGAAAGGTCAAAAGGATAAGAGCAACGGCAGACAGAACGAAGGGAGAAAATTCAGCAGCGCGAGGGTGCGCCGACCACACCCTGCATGTACGGTACGTCCGACTCGCATAAATACGTTCACTCTGTCCCTTTCTCTCTCGGTGGACGAGTGTAATTTTCGTGGCGAGTCGTAGCTGGAGAAGCCACTTCGTAACTTCCATCGCCAGCCATGAGCGTAGAAAGAGTTTCTCGAAAAAAGGTATAAAGTAAAAAATATGCAACTAAAAATAGAAAGAAAAATGGAAGCTTTTGTAAACTTTTTCAAAAATGTATCGTTTAATTAACAAATTACATACACTAGTGTTTCATTAATTTCTCATTTGTATTTTAACTACCATTTATTATAAATTATTAATATTTTTATTATAAAAGTAAAAAAATTCGACATGGTTAAATGGGAGCGATTCAAGAATGTCTTTTCTTAGTGGAGGGTGATTTCATAAACCGCTGCATAAATTTACATTAGATACAAGGACGACTGACTGTGTTTCTTGCCAAACCGCGAGCGAGCAAGCCAGCCAGAACCAAAGCCAGCAAATCTAGTTACATCCTGTCTGATATAGTACCGGGAAAGGAATTAAACTCTATCGCCTCGCGATGAGGAAGAAGCGTTATAATGCTAGCGAGCGGGGGAATTCCTACATTGATCTTACATCATTTGACAGAACAAGCATTAAATATTTCGCCACGTCGAGTCAATAATTCTTACTCGCACGTTCTCGCAACTTTTCTCTACTTTTTCATCGTGTCGCGAAAAAATTTGCTGCAACATCTAAGACGCTCAAATGAAATAATCAAATAAAAATCTAATTGGACTTAGAAAGAAATGTAATTTCTATTATCATTATTATTATTATATATTATTAATTTATTAAATTTATTAAATTTTATCTTCTATATTATTAATTTTTATGAAGAAATTTGCGCGTCTTTTTAATTCAGAAATACGTCGTAATCTTTTAAAACAGCCATGGACAAGATTTTATCTCGACGATATTGTCTTGTTAGCGAGACATTTTACCGCGAGAAAGCAAAGAAACTTAAAATCCGTTTTAAAGAGCAGAGTTTTGTTCCGAAGTACACACTAATCCCCCTTGTATATAAAAAGATTTCTCTCTCATAACGACTGACGAACATTTCTTCTTTCTTTTTACTACATGTAAAAAATAATTAATTGATATTATAAATTTTGTAAAACAATTATACACTGTTTCCCAAAAAAATTTTCACCTTTCCTACAATAAAATTTTTGTGCAAATAAAATAAAATATTTCTTCCTTTTTTAAATCTCTCATGCCAGTTCTAAAAAAAAAAAAAACCTTAACTGATTTTTAAGTAGAATATTATAAACAAATTATTAAATTTGTTAAGAAAGAATCTCGACATAATATTTCAATTAAGAATTTATATAATGATATATATGTGTAATTAATTGGATTGAATTTTATTACAATTTACAAAATATCAAGTTGAAGGATGTTGAAATTTATTATATTTCAGTCATACATAAATAATAGCAAATGAATCTATTAAATCACGAATTCAGTACTCCGACAGTACATATGTAAAATAGAACAGAATAGAACTCTAGCGAAAATACTCAGCTTTCTACAGATGATTTAATCGATGCTCTCCGTACTCACACATACATATACGAAATTAGTTTAATGCTTGTTTCTGACAATCATGTCACGCGTAATTCAGACGGCGTCATACTGTCCAAGCTATAACCGAACAGACCGCGTTCTCTAAACTGATATATTAATTTACACTTTAGCTTCCAAGAAATAAACAATTAAAATATTTCTTTTATTGCTTATCACAAAGAATATGACTTTTAAAGAACACTTTCAAATTAAGTAACTCCTTTTAAATTTATATTAACTTTGCAATTAATTTGCAATAATTAGAAACATACAATAATGTAGAACATAAAATAATGTAGAATAATTATGTTAGCATTTTAGAATAATAATAGATAATATATACTTACAAGTTTTTAAAAATATATCAATAAAATTACAAACAAGTAAGTTATCTTTTTTTTTTAATATTACGTTTCCAACAATTCCAACATATACTGTCGCTCCGATTGAAATGGTATTCCCGAGGCATAACATGTCATATTATTATCATGACTTTATCGTCAAGTTGTATATACGCCTTTGTACACGTTGTGTATGTCGGGAAAATAAGCTAACAGTTAAGCGATTACCTCATAAAAGCCGGCGATCTTTTCTTCGAGGCGCAGCCGGCGACGTTATGAGAAAATATAGCGTCATAGCATAGAAACGATAAACCCCTTTCAAGACGTAAACTCGACGCCGCCAAATCAATCCGGAACTATTGCGAACTGGCACAGCACAGCGGCGCCTTAAAGCATATAACAGAATCGACATAAGCCGTTCCTTATTCGTGACAATGACAACTCGAAAGCATTTCAACTTTCTCTAAAATACTCGAAAATAATACTCCCTAATAATACTCCCTAATAATACTCCCTAATAATAGTAATATTCCCTTACATAGTGTGATGTATAATTCTTACTGTTAAATATATTTATCCATTATTCGAGAGGTCTTTTTATTTTTATTTCCTACATATATTTACTTTTCAATTTTAGACACTTGTTTCCGTTATTCTTATTCTGAAAAGAGGACTTATACATTTCGGATTCGAAGAGTTAGATATAACTGATCTCAAGTGAGAACGCACGACAGCTCTTTTCATTTATAGACTGCCTTTAGTGGTCGTAGCGAAGATTACGAGGGACGAAGATTAATCGTTCACGGTACTTTGCGATGTCGGCACGAAAGCCTTGCGCTCGCGACACGCGACATTTCATCGTAGTTATACAACAAAGGAGTAGTTATACCGGTGAAAAGTGTCAAAGACAGTCGTTGGTTCCCTATACTATGTTTGAATAAGATGACATACAAGATACAGACATAATTAAGCTGATCGAGGTTCAAAGAAAGAGATATTACGAAAGGCAGATATACGTGTAACATGTAATACACATTCAAATTAATACAACGTTAAATCAGATTTAATTTCGCTTGCTTTTGCTTGATTATTTAAATTTCTTTAATTTTGAAAGGATAATTTGCTATCTGCGATTTCAATTAAATGTGATATATGCATTTGCATATATCACGTCGTGAAACTGAAAAATAGGGGCCGCTGATTCAGCTCTATTCACGATCGAATGAAATTCGCCCACGTTATTCTCATGCTTGCTGTTCGTTTATTAGATTAAAATTGTCAAAAAAATAAATCTCGTATAAATTCACGCTAGTATTAAATCACTGTACGTATAAACGTATCGAGTTAATCATATATTTAAAAATTCGAAATAAGATAAAATAAAATAAACAAAATCGAATTGATAATAATTAATGTAATATTTTAATGCTAATTATTTCAATTGTTCAATCAGTTCTAATTATTACCCTCCACAATTTCTCGCATATCTATTTCAGATTCTCGTTCCCAGCGAAGTATGATTTGTTCAATTTTTTGCGAATGGCGCTCAAGCAGCAAAATTGTCGACCTGGCGTCACGTAACCGTCAGTTCGTTAAACCGTTGTTGTCGAGAATTCGCGAATCGTGAACTTATCGCAAAATGCGAGTGAACAATCGCAGCGTGGGTGGACATTTGTGCGTGCGTGCAAATCCGCGCCGAAATCTCACATATTTGGACTATAATCCCTCAATCAGCTGCACTTTTGATTTGATAAAATTTTGAGGCAAACAAAAAAGCATAAATATAGTTAAAAATTAGTTATGTAATATGAATTACTGTAGAATATTATATATCAAAAAAATATTTATATTAGAGTATATAGAAGTATTTAAAAATATTATTCAATATATAATATATAATATTGTTAAATATAACAAAGTTTATTTAAAGTTACTTATTTAATTTAATAAAACCAACAGATAAAATATTTGAAAAAATATTATATGCCTGTGTTTTGTATATTCTTACTGTTGTATTTTTATGCCTAGTCTCTTATTGTTCAACGATTTAAAAAGTTGTCTTTACACATTTCCTTTAAATGTTATGAAAGAACAACTCGCTAAAAATAGAGAAAGAATTCCTACATGAAACACTGACTGATTCAATGAGAACGGACGTTACGAGTTTTCGTAAGAAAATGATTCATACTCGTACTTCGACCGGAAATTCTGCTATAAATTCGACTCGCACAGGTACCTGCATTTCCGTACACCGGATTCGGACTCGGGTCTTGCAGTTTAACGACGGTAGCAGCAAATTTTAAGCTTTCGGCAATTAAATCTTTTTTCGGTATACCCGGGAATTAATGTCACCATTTTGGTGACGAGACATCTGCACAGTTCGGTTGTTACGAAAGTCAGTTTATTTTATGTGAAATTTAAACGTGCAACTTTTATTAATAAATAAAAACTGACATATCACAATTTTTTTCAGAAAAGAAAGAATCACATATTTCATTGTGTCACGCTTGTCTTTTCTGTCGTAATAATAGACAATTTATTCTTAGATAAAAACAGACTACGTATCTATTTTCGTTGTCCTGAATCACGAACTTTTGTGAGGGATAAGTTAAGCTCAAGTAAATAAGGTCAGGAGAAAAATTATAGCAAAGATACATTATAATACGTACATAAACACAAAATAAAATATGTAAATATGTATAAATTCAATTATAATAAGAAGAGAAATAGATCTACTTAAAATCTAAACAAATGAGATTTAAAACCCAAAATATAATCGTGACATATTGTACACTATAATAATTTATGATATATTTTATAACATTTAACGCCTCACGTAACACAAATTAGTACTAATATATAATCATTTTTCACTCAACAATATAAATGTAATATAACTTATATGTATGTATGCTAACAATATAATAACATTACATGTGCGCTAACAATAACATTATACCAATATTATAATTTATCGTTCAACAATATAACTATTATGTATAACATATATTATACGTAATAGTTATACAGTAATTGTTAAACAGTAAATTGTTAAACAGTAATTGTTAAACAGTAAATTATAACATTGATATAATGTTATTGTCAGCTCGTATTCTGTCAAGACCCATAATTTTGAGAAACACAATTTAATTTAGATAATCAAATTGATTGTTACCTTGTTTACAAAAATGTACGGAAATCCAATGAAATTATATAAATGTAGCACATGTCGTAGAAATTACAAATCGTACACAGAAAAACAACGGTAATTAAGTCGCACTAATTTAGATGACGCATTTGTTATGACGTTCTATCGACCGAATTCATTTCATGCGTGGCAGTAATTTAATTGGATTCCAGCGATATTACCATTAATTCAGAGTAACAAAACCAATTTTTTTTGCGGAAAGAGATTGAACTTCTGTCTGATGATACTGCCACGATTGTCACATCAATCAAGGAATAAGAGAATAATAACAGAAAGGATTAATGAGAAAATAACTAATGAGATCAAACCAGATCCCGCGTTTCTGATTTCAATTCTTATTTAATTGAATTAATTGTGACTTAATTACTTCTAAAGAAAACTAATTTTTTTATTTATTTTTACAATAGATCTAACAATTTAAGAATCGTTTTTATATATGATTACAATATAATAAAATTTAAATAATATAATCTCGTAATTTATATTGTCATATATGAAAATATATAATTTTTTAAATATATAGATATATATGTAAATATGTTAATAAAAATAATACCAAAAAGGTTTATTTTAAAACACATGCGTTTGAAAGAACGCGACATTTCGTGTTAATACAGCGAGAAAATTTTACAAATAAACGTCAAGGGTCAACTTCATCCTTAATACATTATTGCTTCGTATGTTATTGCCTCAAAGCTTTCATTTCATAATGGATGCTGATATTGAAATTCATCGTGCTAGAACGATGAAGAGAAAAAGGGTAGAGTGGTCGGTATTGTTGTCTGGCTCGCATTGTCGGACGTCATTAACTTGATACAAGCGAGAGAACGGAAAAGAGCATTAAAAACGAGATTAAATAGCGTTTCTTATCTGATATGCAGATGCACAAGAAATAATAGGTACAGATAAATGCAATAATTAGAGATAGCAAAGGAGCGAAAAATGATTTACTAGAAAACTTTGATAAACGATTATTACTAAAATTGGCGACCCAGTATTGTTCTGTTTTTTTCAGGGTCTATCTAAAATTGAATAATAAAAATTTAATTATAACTTATATCAGTAAATTTATAATTCTTTTTTTAAAAAGTATAAATAATATATCTTATTTCCGAAATTTTATGTAATGTTCTTTATACAATTTATATCAGAATATTTAATATTTTTTAGCATAGTAGGATTAGGTAATTTTATCGTTTACAAAATATTTTTAAAAGTCTTTCCATTTTAAATACGTCTTTCATTTAAGTACTAAGTAGGTATTTTAACTTTAAAGCTCCG
>NW_012130083.1:5419965-5451497 GCF_000143395.1 Atta cephalotes
AGAGAGAGAGAGAGACAAAGAAAGAAAAAGAGCGAGGAAGAAGAAAGAAACTCAATAAAATTAAAATGATTCGATGAAATTACTTCCGTTAGTGTTTAAACACTTACACTTTTTGGATTCTGCATCCGCGCACCTAGTTAGAACACATCTCAGCCTAATTACAGTCTCTTTCAATTAAATTAAACTACTTGACTCTCGCACAAGAATCTCTTAGTTTTAATTCCAGTCAATACGAGAGATATAATTGAATTACGCTAGCCAGATTAATTCGATTAATCTTTCCACGATTGTACACACATTTTCATTATCAATCAATCATCATTATGAGCTATATAATATATAATTACATAACTAAATCTATATGAAGTAATTACATATATTTAATATATTATATATTATTATATTATAATATATATTACAATATAATATATATTACGTAACTGTACACACAAAATTAATAAACTTTATTTAATCACGCAGTATTGTCATTTCAATGGCGATCTAAATTACTGTCAGATATATACGCAACGGACTTTCCTCCCGTCGGTTTAATTAGACCGAGTATAAACGAGGGGCTCTATGTAAACTGAGTTATCATGACGACCCGATTAGATTCATGAATAGCCTTATGCCTTATGCCTCATGTTCGCGGGACTCGCCGACGATGCGGAGCCAACGTCGCATCGTATCGGATGCACCCGACCACCGGAAATCCCGTCATCTTTATTCCGTCAACGTTGGCGAAACACACGCACGCACCCGCGTGATATACGTACCCAATCTTCACGAGGCGTAAAATCCATGGAAAAAGAGGGAAAAACTTCCGCGAGGAATAAAACTTGCAAGGAAATTTGCATGTCACAGTTTGCATTCGAATACATCACTACGTAACGATGAAAATATAATTTAAACTTGTATAAAACTTCTAAACGTTAAAAAGTAAAACGTAGTAAAAGTTTGATAATTTTTAAATGTAATGTAAATTCAGAATGTTTACTAAAATTTTTGTAAAAAAAAATTCCCTGAGAATTTTCTCGGATTTTTCAGATATTTTTGTTCAAAACTTCAAGTTAGAGAGAAGTTTTTAATGCAACTGTGAAATAAACAGAATATAAGCAACATGGGAACAAATTAAAATGATTAGAAGGCAAGGGAGAAAACTATATCTATTATTTTCTACAATTGGAGCGAAATCTATAGAATAATATAAGGACGCGGTTCACTACAATATAGTATTGTCTTCTATTGTCACTCTAATTTTTTAATAAAAACTTGCAAGACATATAAAAATATCATTTTTAATACTAATCGATTGTCAATATTTTACGTTATCAAGAAAGAATGATCAAAGAAATAATGTTTTCAGAAAGGGACAGAATTTAAATCTAAAATTAAAATTTCCCAGTGTGCTCATAAAGTTTCACAAAAATCTCTGATTTTTAAAGGTAAAAAAATTCAGATTTTTCCAGATAAAGTAAAACGTGATTGATCATACATAGAAGTGCAAGAGATAATGAAATTTTAATTGGAAGCGTTGCGATTAACCTGTCGAAATATCTTCATTAGTTTCGGATGCAGCAGAAGAAGAGATTTATGATGATTATCTTTGCAATATGGAGTGTTAATAGGTCAAAGTTAAATTAGCACCGCATTTCATTTGGCTCAGCCGTTATCCATCAAATATGTACAAAATCGGGGGAACGTAACTCATTTTATGAAAATGTAATTAAGCGCGCTGGCATTTTGCAAATTCACGTCAATCCGTTGCACAAGCGATAATATCTGATTAACTTTACGATAACAGAAGAGTAATGGCACACATCATTAATTCCTATTTTCGATTTGCGCACACTTTCCGAGATTTAAATGAACTCAATCAGAATCGACCCCGATAATACGACATGAAATATTTACGAGCCTATAACCAGATTCCGGCGCGTTCGTCTGGAACGATTATGTAAAACGTGGAACGGAATAACGTGAGATAAATTCGATCGCGATAAAGAGATCAGGGTTTCGCGATGCGATTGCAAACCCAGCAGCAGAACTGTTGGATTATTGCAATCGGAAAGCTGACTGTAGTCTCTACCCCCCCCCCCCCCTCTCCCAGGAAGAATGGAATAACAATCTTTTGTTCAAGATATCGGTAAACTACTTTCACATTCGTGAAGTATCTTAAAAGTATTGTTAAAGAATCTTTAAAAGTTAGATTTAAATCTTATCGATTAAGAAATTGTTCTGCATAGTATGGGTTGATGTACTTGAGAGATTCAAGAGTATAATCGTTTATTCGAAGATGTAATTCGGCACATTCCTATAAGTTAATTGTGCTGAAAAACAATTTCTATTAACTAATTCGTGGAGTCTTCCTCGTCTTCTTCCTCCTGTTCTTCTTCTTCTTCTTCTCCTCCTACCAGAGTTCTCGTAGACCGGGCTAGTCGTCAACCCCGTCTCTATCGGTGGAGAGAGGCTATTTTTGTAAAGATCTATATTTAGCCGAAACTTATTCCAAGAGCAGCTTGCTGCATCGGGTCACCGGACGAAATCACGCGCGGGGCACCGCGCTTCTGTTTTGTGTGTATAAATGCGATCTCGGCCCAGCACCGACAAACGAGTCGTGTCCAGAAAAAGGAGACTCCGCCGTTGTGGCATGCACCGACACCCGGCTGATGGCATCCGCAGAGTGCATCCACCCTCAACATTCGTCTCGCGAATTCTCCAGACTCAAATACGTAGACAATTATTTGGAATGATAGGAGCCGCTCGGATTATACAAGGAACCGTCAGAATAAAGCGCAGCGCTTTCATTAATCGAAAGAAACGCTTTCAGGAACGTGGATAAGAAAGAAGAGAATTAAGAAATTATAAGAAAAATGAATAATTAAATAATTCTTAAATCTTCCTCTTAAGAAAATCTTGGTTTGGCATTCAGAATCGAAATATTAAATTAAAAAATAAGTATAAGGCTAACCAAGTCAGATCTTAATGCTAATTAATGTTAATTAAAAAAACAAACGTTTCAATCCCAATTGGGTCATTCTCAATATTATACTAGATACAATTTGAAATTAACTGTTTATTTAAACGATAATAACATGACAAAACGAATAAAATTCTAATTCTAACAGAAACATTTAATGTTAATAAATTACAAAAATTCTTCAACGAATTGCAAGTGTAAAAATCAAAATGTATTCTAATAAACCTAAAGAAATTAGGTATGTAGCGCATTATCTTGAAATATTAAATATTATAAAATTTAAAAGCAAAGTTGATTAAATTCTACGAAAGAAAAATCAGATCGCAAGTTCGTTGAAGAATTCGTTAAGGTAACATATCCAACAAGGTATATTCAGTATGTCGTGAATATACAAAATGCAACTTTGATTTACCATAACAGGCACGTAGCCTGGAAATAGAAGTGTAGCTTTGAAATGATGTAAAGCATATACCAGCTGTCACGGCAATTTCAAGTTGTATTTCTTCGAATACGGAAAAGAGGGATGAGATGGATAATGCGACTCGTGTGCGGCTCGTTCGGCAGAGGTATCTACATCTAATCAAGATACGTAACATGTATTACGAAGGATGGATTCAAAGTTTTACTATGTAAACTTGGAATCTCATAAATTAATCTTTGAAAAGATTTATTCACAGCAACCTAAATATTCTGCATATATTATATTCCTTGCATATATTCCATTTTTTCTTTTTTTCTCTATCTCTTTACCTATCGCATTTTTCTTTAGTTCAAATATTTGTTGCTGGAAAAGATACAGTTATTTTCATCGGAAATTACCAACGGAAAAAAATGTACAAATTAATGTCGATTGAACAATAATTGATTTAATATAGGATAGATCCTAATTAAAAGATTCGTATATTAGGTATGTAATCAAATTTTGTTTCCCATGCAGAGATTTCGAAATCTTTCGATATATATTAAAACAATCGAGAGATTGGCAACAGACAACGAAATTAACTAACGTGCCTTCCTGGGTCAAATGCATTCCTACTCAGCACGTTTAATGTCGTCAATAAGACCAGGACCTCTCAAGAGTCGTCCAGCGGTGACTAATCATTAGGGTCTACTCAATTCCCGAGACGACTTCTTCCAAAGGTTAAGTGTCATCCTCGTCGTTGTCCACGTCGTTGTCATTGTCTACACGACGAAATTGTAGCAAGCTTGTGCTAACACACAGTTGCCATGCAAGATTCGCGATCCACACAGCGATCAAGCGCGAAATCATCGAGATGTCCAAATTCGTAATTGGATTGGATGAATTTAAACTGATTTCATATGATTTATGCCGCACATAAAGAGTTTCAGAACAACTATATAATACATATTATATTATATACATATTTAATGCAATATTGTGTATATGAATTATATTTGAAAATAAAATAAACAAAATATTTAAAAATGTCAAACAAGAAAAGAACAAAATTAAAATATAAAATTCAAAAAAATTGAAATCTATAAATAAAAATTACAGCAAATTTATTGAAATTCATTTTTTTCTATTAATTTTAATGCATTTAATGTACGTATTAAACTAAAAGCTATTGTAATAATAATTTTGGGAAAAAGGAAATAATTGCAATAAAAGCATTCGTTCGGTAAAATCGTACGCTGCGAATTGCATAATTATTTATTAATTTCATTTTGCCAGCAGTTATTATATGTAGGTCCACAATATGACATCGTCATTGCTTTGAACATTAATATAATCTCACGAAGATTGAAGTGATTTTGTAAAACGCAAAATTATTCGATGGTGATTAATATCGAAAAATAGCTGACATTTTGAGCTCCGCTCCGCTTGCGTACTTTTCAAACGAGCAAAAATCGAACGTGCTAATTACGTAATTGCAAAGCTATTTATTGCGCGAATAAATGCTCGTTTTTTATAGAAATCGTATTACGACGCTATGTTTTATCGACTCTCGTGCTTACAGTAGTCGTTGAGTTTTTCATACACGCGTGAAATATAGTGTAGCGTCGAGGTTTCATTTTCCAACGGTATATTCATCATTTTCGAAGAGCAAGAGGTGGAAGGGGAGCCACGATGTCGGGAGTTCATTAATTAACCCGTCATTGTCGGTGCTTGAGAAAACTCACGAAAAAATTCCTCCCTAAAACATGCACACACACTCTGGCACAGAGACTGAAAGTCTTTCTACTCACGTAAGAAAGCTCCTCCGTTCGGGGCGAACAACGGGACTCCTTGTGCCGGCGAAACGACGCTCTCCGTACTTTTAAGCAACGCTCGTAAAAATCGCGCCCCACTCGTATAATTGTATAACTGTTTACGCGGGAAAGAATAGAGAATAGGAGACCGAGATCAGGTTCGACGATCGCTAAGTGGACCCGGAGACGATCTAGAGGGACTTTTTAGAAGGAGAACGAAACGCAAGAAGTATACGAAATTAAGAGCGATGGGTGAACATGACCTGAATTTGACAGTCACTTTTAGACTGAACGACTTGATGGAAATCCGAAAGCAAAATTGATGATTGAAGGGCCACTTGACCCCCGCGCGATGTTTTTAACAAGTCGAAGGAATCTCATCAAGGGAATCTCATTTAAAGTTCCAAAACGCTCGTTCGTTGCCTTCTTGAGCTCCTTCTTCATTGTCGGGAAAAGAGTATTTTTCGGCGATCCTCTAAGTTCGCCGTTGCGACATTAATTTTCTTATTCGACAGAGATGTTACGTGAATCATCGATTTAGACGTGAAGGTTAGAAGAAATTAGACACGTCGATACATTTGCTTTTGCGCAATGGGGAAACAAGTTCTGTTCACAAGATTAATATCCAATATTAAACATATAATGTGTGTTGAAATAGAAATACAAATTTAATAACTGAATAGAATTTAATATTACATAATTATTCTTTGTTCTAGTTGGCTTTAAGTATCATGCATAAATTGAATATTTAATGTAAAACTATTAATATTCATCATTATTAATATGTACGTTAATTAGTACTCGATATATATGTAATTATTATACCAATATATAATTGATTCGATAATCTAGATTCAATATTAGTACTGAAATTAAAACGGATTAAAATATTGATGGCACTCAAATAAGCTTTTGTAAAATTCATGGAAAATAGCTTTGTCAACTTTCCGACCTTCACATGAAAATTCACGCGAATGTGACGCAAGTCCTTTATCCGTTTAATTCTTTGTACAGGTCGATATATAATAAAGTATATGCTTATAATGAAGCCACGCGAAACAGTGATGAAACTATCCGCGTCGGAAGATTTTTAGTAGACACATCATCTATCCGAATAGGAGATTGTTGCGGTTTGTGAGTCAGAACGAGAGTTTATATACACGATTCCAAGGTGCTTTTAGATCAACTCGTCATTTAACAAACCTGAATTCGCCAGTCATCGTGGTCGACGCAGAAGTTACCGGGGAGGAAAAAAAGTGAATGAAATATGAAAGAAGGATAGTAAATGATTGCGGAAGCATCGATCGCAACGCTGAGTCATCATTAAATACGCGCGGACTGCTTTCGTGGATAGCAGCTTGGTATATGTTATGTCGCTTGCACGTGCTCTCACCGCGCTTTTATCGGAAACGAACGATCCGCCGAGCGATTGCCTCTCGTGCGAAAAGGGCTGAAGGGACTGGGATTGGCCTGAGTGGCGTTTCCGAGTGCGGAAAGAAACAAGAGAGCAAGTAATTGGACAGGGCGACGACACGGCGCCAGGATCCAGTAACGTAGACTGGACTAGTTCCGGTGGACTGTAAAACCGGTTAGAAATGTCTCCAAGTTCGCACAATCAAGAAATTTGATAAAAATCTAAAGAAATATATGTATATATAATTTATATATATATATATTTAAGAGAATCCTAAAGCCGTCTGTATTACTGACTAATGTCCATTTTCACCAATGTAGATTAACTTTAATCTCGGTTCACTTTTCGTCTTTTTCTAATCTTTAGAACTAGAAAAAGACGAAGAGTAAGTTGAATTGAGATTAAAGTTAATCTACATTAGTGGAAACGGGCATAAATCATATAATTTTTGTATAACAAATACTTTTTTTTCTTTCACAGATTCAAAAATCCTTTTCCAGGATTAAAGTATACGCATTAATACGTGTTTGTGAGGTGGAGTTTATACCGAGAACGATTAAAAATTTTGAAATTGATATATTTTTTATCATTTCTTAGTGTAATATAGCGTCTATCAAGTCGTGACAATATTTGTTTGATACAAAAGTTTTGCAACCTGTATTTACGAAATAGTAATCCATAAATAGTGTAATTTGCAAATAAATAACGTCGAGTTCTTAAAATTAGATTTAGATGCTTTATCGCGATGAATTGTTATACGAAAATTTACACGATATGCGTGTATCATATAGCGTGAGATATTGATGTGGTAATATATAAAGACATGCCGATGCGTTTGAAAAACAGAAACTTCTGGTAATTTCATCAGAATTCGAGCTTCGTTTAAAGACCCCCTTAAATTAAAATCTTTTAGATCCGGTTGCACCAACGTTACTCTAATTTTAAGCGAGGCTTAAAACTCTCTTTGTTCTTGTCTCTTTTTGATTTTAAAAAATAGAGAGAGTTTTAAGTTTCGTTTAAAAATAATGTTGGTGCAACCAACCTTAAATTTATAGCATTTTTCACTGACAGAACTGATGCGCACTCATTGTCAGTGTACATTAAAATTGTTGTACACTAACCTAATCTGAATGTAAAAGTGAGATCTCAATTAATAAAATATCCAATATACATTTTATCAAATAACATAATAAAATATATTGAGAATTTCGCGATTTAATTTATTTCTATGTTAAACGTACATCTTTACATTCGATTTGTACGATTTTAAAGTGCTCTGAGAGAGTGCGCAACTCTTCCAGTGAAAAATGTTATTAGTATTATTTTTTATCAGCTTCAAAGTTCATTTCCTTGAATTTGTTAAATGTGGGTTGGACTATTCCCTTTAAACCTGAAAAGATTTAATCTTCCAAATTTTCCAAGTCTTTTAAATTAAAATTTAAATCTTTTAAATTCTATTTCGTCTACTTTAAGATTTATTTTCTCTCAGATTGAACCATTATTTAGCCTTCCAGTTACATCTCGCAGATTTCTTTGTTCTTAAATCTTGTTACATAAATACTATTACATTACATATGAGTTGGAATTGATTAATCATTCTGTTC
Source organism: Atta cephalotes (assembly GCF_000143395.1). Lineage (NCBI taxonomy): Eukaryota > Metazoa > Arthropoda > Insecta > Hymenoptera > Formicidae > Atta > Atta cephalotes. The sequence goes on from NW_012130083.1 coordinate 5,428,178, forward strand.
TACTTTCTGTACTTACAATCTTCGCAAGATATTTCTTATCAAGATACATTTATCAAGGTAATGAGCACAAAACGTTTTATCGATATTGATAATGGCGGAAACATCATTCCGAAACACAAACCTGGAGACATCTTCCTTTGTCGTTTCGCGAGATAATAGCGGCGCTCTATTATCCGTACGTTAATGCGTTTTCAATAACCCTAAATTTACGCGGCCACCGTGTGACAATTAAATGAATTCACGAATCGAGGCGATCCATCCATCATACCAATCCGAACTCGCCGCGCTTTTTTTGCATCGAAAATTATCTCGAAAGCATTGCATCGCTCGTTGATTTATCGTTTAATACATGAATAACGATAAAACTCACGATTTCGATTATATCGTGTCATTGTACCGAGCCGATTAAACTCGCACGGATGTATTTCGCGTATGTATTTCAATAGTAAAATTATCGAGCATCGACATATCGCTAACGGATGAACGAATGTAATTACAGTTTATCCAATAAATGAAAATCGGATTATTTTGAGAAAATATGGAATATCAAACAATATTTTATACTAGGTATAAAAAGCGGAAGAGAATATTTTCTATGTACAAAATTTTTTTTATGACGCAGTAAAATTGTTGGAACTAATTCGTAAAACCTTTATTTTGTAATTGTGCATTAATATATATATATAAAATAGATTATTTTTTATTTTAACTTTTTATTTCAAAATTTAAACACAATTATTATTTTTATACCGGCAACAAATTTTATTTTCACATTGACGCAAGAGCTTTGTATTTGCAATTACACATAGAATTTTGTCTTCATACTGAAAGTATTTCAGTGCGATAAAAACTGGAAAAATATTACTGTTATCTCGTTCAAAGCACATAAACGTAACAAGATCACTTTCCCCTTTGTGCCATGAAAATATTCTTAATAAAACGTATGAGAATAATAAAGGTATGGATAATGTAATAATATGGACTTTGAGGAGACAGAAAAAGAATGAGACATTCGCGCTCTCAAGTTTTTATTCGTTAATACACTTAGGTAATCCAATTAAATTATTTTTTGACTGAAGGAAAAATGAAACACGAGATGAATTTATGCAACAACGGCCGGAAATGGAACGGTTAACTGTTTTCTTGGAAATTAAGTTTTGCATCACGCGTGTGACAAACAACACAATCACAACGCGTGACTGTACACGTGTCAATTACCTGCGTAAGAGATATTAATGTAAGCTTCTTGCAATTTTAATCATATATAGTCAAACTTGAGAACAAAGGTGGATTTTCTATACAATTGATTACATATTTAATCACCTTAATTTATTTCTTTAAAATAAAAAACTAAATAAAAAAACTTTTCAAATCTGTAAGATTATAATAAAGATAAATAAAAATTGGATATACTGATTACATTAATTAAAATAAATTCTATTTTAACAAAATAGACGATTAAAGCATGTAATAATATGCATGTAATAGCAAATCTCACGTTACAACAAAAGCAAAGCTGATCAATTTTGACATATGCCAATGATATGGAAAATCCAAGCATTGTTATAGTTGTTCACTTAATTAGTTTATACAATTTATGATATTTAGCAATATGATAAAATTGATAACATCTTTCAACATAATTATTTATAAAGTAATGAAAAAATATGGCAGAGGTGTGTAGGTACAAATTTAAAAACATCTCTACATATACTTTAATATAAGTTTCCATATTTATGCTTTAATAAAGGTTAATCTAACTGAAAAGTATCATGGTAAGAAATATAATAAAGAAACAGGTTTGGAAGATATCTTTTGCGATTGCTCGGCTGACCCGCATACCTTAAACGTGTTCATGTCTTCAAACATCATTAAAACGCGATTGCGCGTCTCAAAAGATTGCCGCGAAGAAAGCTTCAATGCAGAAGAAGGCAAAGGAAGATAATCGAGTGTCTGTGTCACGAAGATTATAATCAATAGAAAGGAGAGGTCGAAATAACATCGGTATTGCGAGACTATTACTTAACCTTGCGCATCTAACAAAGTAAAGAATACGCACATAACGAAATACGTTAACTGATGTGTAAAAAGACATTTAAGACATGGCATTTTAATATTTAAAGTTATTTAATGATAAAAAAGAATTCTACATAAAATGTGTAAAATAGAGTAACATAAAATTTGAAGAAAGATACGATGCACTAGAAAAAATTTAGTGCCTTCAGCAAAACTATTTATAGTTGAGGTATTTTTTAACAGCACGCAGGCAAATATTTTTGTTTTATATAATAAAAAATTTAGTTACTTCTGCGAAATACATTTTTCTGCTTTGTAATTAACAAGAATATTTGTTTATACCAATTAAATAGTTTATTTGGTATAAACAAATATTTTTGTTCGGTATATTTTAATTAAATTTAATATTTTATCGTTACAGCAAAATTTTGGTTCGTAGAATAAAACATTTTGTGCTATTGTTATTTTATTTGAGAGAATCCCATGCACCGATCTTACTTCTTTTAAATCGCTTAAGTTGTCCATGAAGTTTCTGCGAAAATTCAAGCTAAGCGTGTCTAACTTTTGTTTGTAACCTCGTTATCGAAGTTTACAAGAACCATTTTCGGTTGCGGATAACGTGCAAAAAGCAGAATTATTCGACGCAAAACTACATCTCGACTGCATAAAACTGCTTTCAAGTTTTCGCATATGTGAGTTCCTGAAGATTTATCTCTATAAACAAGTTTTCTTCTTCAACGCAGCGAAATCAAATTTGGAACTATTAAAGTTTATAAATGAACTCTGATTATTGCCGAGATAAACCTGAGTAATTTCATTCCCTTTTGAATTAAATAAATACTGCGTTATCCTACAATTTTGTTGGAATTTTATCATTATTTCGATTAAGAGCGATTCTAAGATAAGATTCTAAGATAAGCGATTCTAGAATAAAATTCTAATTTTACTTTCGTATAATTACATCAATCTTTATTATTTTGTATTATTTTATGTTATTTACTTTATTATTTTATGTTATTTTAAATAAAATTTCAAATAGCTTATGCTGTCAAAAAATAAATCGTAATATTATTGTTACTGAAATTATAGTGAAAATCCTGTATGTTACATATTATTTTTAGAAGGTAAAATCTAATTTTTAAAAACAATTAAAATATTTAAAAAATAAATTTAAATAATAGTGGTTTTTTGTAATTAGTGTAGTTCTTTATAATAGTGTCATTCGTGCAGTACTTTAATTCCGAAGGATTGTGAAGTTACTAATTGCAAAACATTTGAAAGCAAGTAGCAATAAAGAATTATTTAGAATGCAGTTCAATTCTTTCGCATTAAAATTTATCGTTGGAAACTGATGCAGCTGGAACATGACTGGGAAAAAACTGGGGTCAAACTGGAGCGAGAATGAAAGAAGACAGGAAACAAGCTTCTCTTTCTGTTAGGAAATTACAAAGTTTTGCCGGACAGCCGTCACAACTTCGTAGTGTTTTGCAGCTAGCGAACAGCACGATTCGGAATTCCATCGAGAAAGTTCCACAATAACAAAGAGCAAGTTATTGGAAAATATTCGGAAGACTCTGTTGCGAAAATAGCGACCAAATGCAAGAAAGAAAGAAGAAAATAAGATTGCACTTCTATTATGTTATAGAATAAAGCTGGACACGAAAGAAAACGTAATCGTAAAGAATAATATAACAAATGAGATATAAAGAACAAAGAGATCAATACTTTCTGATACTTTAAGTTGTTTAAAAGAAATGCCATTTATTCATAATCTCCATTTAATAAGCTTAAAAGTTTGTAAAATAAAAAGTTAGATATAAAAACTTTTACAGAGAAAGACGTTTATAAATTTACATTTTATTAAAATTTATATATATTTAACAAACTTATATAATAAATTTATAAACCTGTAATTGCAAAATTAACAAAATTAACAAAATGTAATTTCCAAATTACTCAAACTTACAAGCCTATACAAATTTACGTAATGTTAATTTTTTCAAATGGAAAATTATAGATACGTATAGACGATTTAGAGAAGAATTTACAATTAAATAGAGATTATTCCATTGATATTATTGAAAAATGCAATGCCAGAGAAGCTTGGAGATGGACGAAGCGCGCTTTGTGGCAACAAAATGGCAGAGGCGATCGACTCGCATTTACTCGTCTCCACTTGGAGTTGCGAAATTATACAGTGATTAAAGATTCAACGTATGAGAAAGGCAAGAGTCCTTGCAAGGCTATTACTGAGTAACATTTCTCATGGAATGTATCAGACAATTCTAGAAAGAAGGATAAGATTTAAGATTAGAATAATACATCACTATACAACATTGAATAAATTTATAATTAGCAAATAAGAAAGCAATAATAATCATAAGTGAAAATAAAAATAAAAATAAAAACACATATCTAAAAAGCGAATGAAATATTTTTTATTTTGTGTAAATAATTTTCTCTTTTCATTTATAAATAAAATACTAAAATATTTACGATATTTTTAGTACTCTGCGTTTTATGTCTTTAGTATCTTAAAATATTTCTGTGTTTAATCCTTTCGTTATTAAACTTTCTCAGTTATATGTATAAAACTGTAGGTACTTTACAAGAATATAAATGATCAAAAACATTTAAAGTTAAATAAACAAAACAAGAAAGAATGCAAGTTATTTAAATTTACGATTCCAAACTCGTTAAAAACTACATTATCATTATCATCTAAATTTCATACTGTGTGATCCTGCATGAGATACCTGAGATCTAAACTTTCCTCGTTACATCATAATGTTACCGACTATACTGTCGCGCTATCGTATCACCCAAGTCGCCATGTAAGTCTAATCTTGGATAATCAAAGAGACCCGGAGGCGAGCTAGCGTCCTGTCGCGGATTATCGAACGAGAGAGCGGCAAATGGAAAGTTTGCGCGAAAATCCGGCAAAGCACATCATCCCAACATTTCGGATCGATCTCTACCAGTGAGAAATGAGATGAGATTCTGGCGAACACGTTGATTGAACGCGGCCGATACTACGGTCAAACTTCGACCTTTTTGATTGCTGAAACTCGACTTTCTTTCGGGAAACTCGTTCAAAAGTATATAGGATGTCCCGTATTAGTATGAAGACATCACATTCTATTACATGCAGTAAAAGCGGCATATTACATGCACTAAATGCGGATAAAGTACTAATTACAGATCACATATTATTGTATATTTAAATAATTATAGTATTTTCCACCAAATAATGCATATACAAGATTCTTTAGTTTATTTGCTTTATCTTTTTCAAATATCAGTTGTCTTTTATTTATTAATAACAGTGCTGCACATTTTATTGATGTCGTTAACTAATAAAATATAACAGATAAATTAAGGTTACTAAGATATATATCTTTAAAAATGTATTCGAAGTATAATAACAATAAGGATTGCCTTATGACTTTTACAGAAGATAGCAGATTACATTAGATTTAATGAAAAAAATCAATATTATGCTTAGTTGAAATTAAATCCAAAAAAATCCGCAATTAGTAGGGCCACGTCTGCTTAGCTGCCCGCCCCCCTTCACTTAATCAAATCTTAATAAATAAATTATATAAATTATGCTATTTATGTGCTCTCAAAATCCGCAAAAAAAATTTTTGCGCTCATTTTTCGTTTAGCTAAAAAAAAATTTTTTTGTAAAGAGGGATATCAAACAGGACTTATGCACTATTTATGCGCAAAAGTCGAAATTGCTTGGAAATAGTAGCGCATAAATCGAAGATATATTTTGCATAGATAGAGTGATTTTGTAATTTTAAACGACTTAGAAATGAATATGTTTGCTGCAAGAGAGAAGTGCCTTAAAGGATGCAACGCAAAGATTGAAGCTATATGAATATGAAAGCGCATAAATAGCACATTATTATATAATATATATTTGTTCAAGATTTGTTTAAGATTTGGTTAAGTGGGAGGTCAGCTAGGCAGACGTCATGGGATTTAATTGTGGATAATTGTCATTACTTCATTCAATTAAAATTACAACATATAAAATAATACTGAAATGAAATAAAATCATCCATAATATAATCTTTATAATCAATTATAACTATTAAATATTTTATTAATTGTTCGATATCGTTCTGGATAAAAACATGAATTTTTTCATAAGAATGATCCATAACTAGTGGCCTTACTCTATATAATATACATACATGTAATGTATTCATGTATTTAATGTCTTCATTTTATATAAATTAATACATTGCAAACTTAGTATATCATATTTCATATAAATATATTTATACTAAAAAACATACGTATATTAAAAATTTGAAGACTTATATGCGGAATTTCTTTTACTTTTATATATTTTTAATATTTTAAAGTAAATTATAAAACAATTATAAAGTAATTAATATGGAGATATATTTTTGTCAAGATAAAATTGTCTTAACTCAAAATTATTTTAAAAATTAGAAAAAATCGAAGGACATCTTGTATATAAGAAGAGGTTTCATCTATTGCTTGGAGCTGATACATTCCTATTACCACGGAAAATGTATCAGCTGTATTATATCCTTTAGCAAGAGATGGAAAAAGATATAATAAACATGAAAAGAACCAGAGAAGAATGAACTGCAGTTTATGTTCAATATCACAGAGTATCAGTACTTATTGTAAATTTAACAATAAAACTGACCACACACAATGACTTCCCTATTTAATATTAGAAATAGATATCATTATTGATCGTTTTTATTTTTTAGATTAATGCATTCTAAAACTTTTTAAGTTTTCAATAAAATTATGTTCTTTATGATTCCAATAATTTTCTTTACATTACTAAAATATTTAGTTTTTCATCACTTTATTTTCAAAGTAATTAATTCGCTTAATCTTTAATAATCTCTAATAAGTAAAAAGCATTTGGTACTTCTAATGTTAAATAACACAACTTTTGAATAATGTAAATAGATAAAAATTAAAAAATATATATTAATTGTAATGGATATAATAAAATTTATATTTTATATGAATTTCATTTATTATGCATATAAGAATTTGTACACATAATACGTATTATTATTATATATTATTCAAATATTTCAGCTTTTAGAATTTTTGCTTCACGATCTATTATAATGTATCCTTGTTATTTATCCTTAAATCTGTTTTATAAATCTGTATTAATTGTAGAATAAATATATCTATGATATATATATTGATTTACTTTATCTAAGTCTGAATCTCGCATCTTTTAACACATTATCTTCGTCTAACTAGTGCATGCATTAAAATGATCTTGTGGCAGATAAAAACTACAAAGATAAGCGTTATCGGAGCAATTAGAAAACGAGAGTTTTAATGCGTGATGTTTCAATCCTTTTTTGAAATATCGTTATCTCGTATTCCCACAGACGCGGTTTTTCCAAGAAAAAGGGGGAGGGAAATCCTAAACCGAAATCGTCCGGAAACGGAATGATTCCTTGACGTCAATGTCACATGCATAGCTCCAATAAACAAGAATGACGTAAATGCAACAGTTCGCGGAAAACCGCGGTTTATAAATTGCGCGCCACTGCAATGCAAAATACACTCTGCAAACACTAATGAATTTATGGGATAACATTTATTAATTCTCTTTATATCTCTTCGAAGTCTATAACTTTTAATACAGAAAAATGATTAAATGATGTACCCAATAAAAAATTAGTACTAAAAGGTAAGAGAACTAATATCTGTGACATATCGATCAGAAAAGTATTGACATATGTGCCTGCGCAGAATAAATTTAAATCTCAGCAGGTAATATCCGGACGACGTGATCCAATCAATTTCTGTATTTCTTTGTTAAAATTAACCTAAAACACGGCTTCAGCGTACATCGAGCGCGCTTATCGCAGCTCGTTTCGGCATTTGTAAATATTTGTTTACCGGAAATACAGTGGAGAGATGTGGAGAGACGACGAAGAGTGTAACGGAGAAGCGAGGCTACACCCTCAATTGCTCAACTGAAATTGATGGCGTCAGCCCGCTTCCCCTGGAGCGTTTTGTTTGCCCCACATACATCTATATACATCATCATACATATATACGCGCATACACACGTATGTGAATGCACGTATGTGCGCGTATGTGCAATGGCGCCAAGGAGGTCGTCGCCAAGGTGACGTCATAGGTTGCCAAAAATGACATCGAATTTCTTAATACTTTTCAAGATTACGTGAATTTCATGTCAATCGATTTGCGTTCCAATCTAGATACATAAATTGAATCCTCAATGCAGATTGAGAAGTATATTTTAATGTCTCTCATCTAACATATATATATATATATATATATCTTAATTCTTAATATATTTTTCATTCCAAATGTAATAAATATCGTAATAATTATAAAATTTCTCTCAAGTATATTCTATTAAATAATCTAATATTTTTGATGTTAAAATAATATTATTAAAATGTTGATTACGTTAATTTTTTGAAAAAGTTTAAACGTCGTAAATAAAATACTCAATCTATTTTCTAATTAATTATGTACATTGTTTCATTGTAAACAATTCCATTTTTAAGTAATCTAATATTAAAATATTGATTACGTTAATTTTTGAAAAAGTTTAAACGTTGTAAATAAAATTCCCAATTTATGTTCTTATTAATTACGAATATTGTTTCATTATAAACAATTATTTTTTAGTAATCTGATATTTTATTATAATTTATGATTGCGTTCGGGAAGCTATCAGCGTTATTGTGATATTTTATCCTTGCTTTACTCTAATAAATGATAAAGTTAGAACAGTAATAACAGTAATAGCGTGTTTCTCAAACATTACTCTACGTTTATGAGAAATTAACATCACACACACACACACACACACACACACACACACACACACACACACACACACACACACACACACACACACACACACACACACACAACAATACATAATACATATATATATATTAAACATTGATCATTTTAATCCTTTGGACTTCGCGTAATGCACTTCGTGTATTCTTATATTAAAACTATACTATCTCATCCTAATGAATCTTAATTGCCATGGAATGATTCATGCGAAAATCAGCTTGTAGGCGATGAAGTTATCATTAGACATAAATAGAGCTAAACGAACTGATCCCGTTATCGATAAAAAAAAGTCTTCAAAAGAAGTTTGGCGAAAGAAAAGCACGAACGCATGATTCCGGATTCGGAAAAACGTCACGTACGACACGGAAAGTATGAGTAAACGATTACAATATTTTTCGCAATGACTATCATCGAAATGATTTCCATCACAGTTCCTTATGACAGTCCACTCCGCTTACCTAGCCAAGAATGACTAATGGGGACTCATCGTTAATTGAGACATACGACGACGAGAACAGCTGCACGATCAGGGGAAGCCGTCGTTTTTATAGTTCCACGGTTACCAGGATAATCGTCAGGAACGTTTAAAATGTCTTTTCAAGAACTCAAGCCCGGATAATTCCAACTTGGCAATCACTGAAATTATTCGGGCTTCGATGTAATGCACAGTATTATCGGATAATTAGTTCGCCTACTTTATAGAATGTTTTTTTTTTCTTCGAGGTAATATTACGGAGAAGCTTGGAAAAATGTAAAAAAGTACAATAGATCTCCTGAATAAAACAAAGAATTGTATTCTCCGGCTTCACCTGGCTTCACCTTCAGTTATTACAATAAAAGAGAAAGCTATCACGATATTACGTTTTAAGTTTCATTTATAGATATCATTGTGAGAGATGTATGTGTACGTATTGTGTACGTGTCGTACACGTTTCTAGGCCATATTTCCCTGAGTTTAACTCCTACTTCCACGCTATTATATAACATCTCTTATTTCTAATGCGAGATCTACAATAGAAATCGTAGTGATCGTAGTTTTAAGTTGTAGAGAAAATTAACTACTCACAGTTGAATATGAGAAGAATAATCAACTATGATTGGTCAATCATCTTCTACTTAAGACCCTACGACCGCTATGACTTCTATTATATTGTCTGTCCCGCATAACACTTTAGGTTTACAGAATCGCGAAATCGTTATTGACTTCGCAGAGCAATAACCCGATTGTGTGTAGCCTTTGAGTCTGCAGTACAACACCGTATGAGGGCACGATCGAGGAGAGCGTTGGCTGTTGGCACGATCTATCGATGGGCGGGGTTGCCCGCTACCGACAACGCTCGCCACATGTGTTACTAATTACGGCGTGCTGGTCTCGTCACGAGAATCGACGGCGGCTTCGTGTGCGATGCGAGTCACGCCTGTACTTGCACCGCGATCTTACGCATGATCGGCTTTCAACCGAGGTAAAGAAGGATTGTAGACAGGAACGCGGCGAGAATCCTGCGAGAATTCGCACGAAATCGTGCAGAAAATACTGCCCGTAACATGGAGAAATTTTTAAGGATTTCAAGTGGGTTTAAGTTCTAATGATCTGAAAAATCATGAGGAATTAAATAATACCTGCAGAAATGCGCGTCAGAGAAAAATCCCACTAATGAGATTCTGGGAATCTCTGGTTCCAAGGATTCTGAATACTCTAAGGGTCAAATATTAACAAACAACGAAGGATGTAGTCATTTTCGTAATTATGTTCCATGGCCGGCAATGTACTCTTGCATGCGAACATGCATTGCGACGACGACAGGAAATTATATCAACCGGACAGGGTCGGGCGTTGATAATTACAAGAAGCCTTATTTAACACTTTTCTTTCATTATACATTTCGTCTAATACGTTTCATCAAAAATGCAGCGCAGAGCAAAGTAGCTTAATTTTTAAAATGAAACATTATTAATTTCTGAAACTCAGCTATAATCCACATATCAATCAATTGTACAATAAATATGTTTATTCAATTTTATAAAATTAATTTACTTTTATATTATTATATAAACCCATACAGTCGAAAAATCAATTATACAATAAATTTGTTTATTCATTTTTATAAGGGAAATATTATAATTTATATTTATATTATATTTATATCAAATAATAATATATCGTGTATTGCAAAAATTCTCTTATATTCCTAATTGAACTTTTATATTTCGATTGTAGAAATAGATTTTCATTATAAAAGTTAACGAGTATAACAGAAAATATTCCGCGTTTAGCAAAAAATTTAATTATACTCTTTATTCATTTATTTATCAGTGCGTCTCTATCTCAAAAAAATTCTCTCTTTAACTGAGCGTCGAAATAAAATAGAATAAATCATGGTCGACTCTCGAATAACTCTATAAAAAAAAACGGGTCACGAGAAGATGACAGAGATGATATTCGAAACATAAATCCACACGGAAAGTTAATTAAATATCGCGGCAATTAAATGAACGACAGTCGGCGCCACAAGCATCCCGAGATGCATCGTTGCGACGAACTCGTTGTCGCATCGTCCACTGAATTATCATTCGCAACGTGTATCAACCGCGGCGCTTTTTCCTTTACTTGAGGAATGAGAATCGAGTGAGTGTACAAACATGTATATACGCGTACACACGCACTCTTGATTGGCGTCTAGACGTGCGTGAATGCAATACGCGTGGGCGTTAATGGCGCTAACTTTTTTCCCTTTTCCCGCGAAGCCGAAGCCGAGTCCCTTCGACGAGCGATTATGATTGAATATCATCGACGATCAACGATACATGACGATATGTGCCGGACGCACATTACAGCACACACTTCCAAGAGGTTCTGCGTGTACGCGTGCTGATCGGCGCTTCCTGCAGTTAACGACCTCGATCGCATATAAATGAACGACTTAATGGTTTCGAAGTAAGACCCAAAGACCCCCGGCATTTGATAAAATACACGCTCTCAAGCGATGAGACCGACGAGGTTCAGACCCCGAAAAAAAAAGAGTCGCTTCAAAGTAGCAATATGTCAATATCGCGGAATTGGAACACTCGATATCTTGAAAGTAGAAATGTCATATATCATTGCGAGTAGGTTTTTTAGCTCCCGGCGATGCTGACAGAGAGCAAACATCGGCTCAATTCATTGAGACCCAACGAGTATGTGTTTTAGAATAGTAATGTATATTAATATATTAATATATTTTATAATATGTTAATGTATTACAAATTAAGTATTAATATGTAAAATAAAGATATTATATATTATTTATTTATATACAATTGCGATGAAACATTAATTTAAATCAAATATTTAAACAAACAATTTTGTTTAATTTGTATGTTAATTTATTAATATATGTTGTCATATATTACGTATACTATCGTGCTTTAAACGTTAATTTATATTATCGTGGAGCTTGGAGATAGAAGAGTAAATATTTGAACAACCTTCTCTCCGCTTCAATTTCTCAAGCACTTAATTATTCTGATATAATATCGATTTTGATATTTCTCTCTGAAGAATATTAAAAATATAATTATTATACAAGAATCATACGATGAATGCAATACGCATTCAAATGTACTGTTAGTATTCGTATACTATGTAAAGTTTATATTTCAGTTCAATTTATATTTTAGCATCATAAGAACTTACTTATTCCAGTGTGCAACTATATTTGACTTTATAAACTTATCGTAAGGTAAAGTAATTTTTGTAGTATCATAATAAAATGTATGTATATATGTAAATTCACATTTTATAAAGTTTTAATTCCCAATTATTGTAAAGTACATTTCGAAAAAGATTTAATGTTTAGTAAAACTACAATTGACGAATCACATTTAACTTCTTCAAGGAAGAAGCGGAGATCTAAATGCACTTTAATTTCGTTGGAGAAACTTGTTAATATTTAAATTATGTTAAACTGTAAATCCGATAGTTCCGTGAACGTGATATTTTCGAAGTATCTGAGAAACCATAAATCTATATTCATTAACTATATACGATGATAAAGGGTTTGGTCTTTAATAATTTGAAAGCTATAGGGTAAAAGGTGTCATCCTCTGTCGCACTGCAAGGATGCTTTTAACATGATTAATGACGACAAAATCATCGATTAACCTCTCGACATCGCACCTCAGAAATCACTCGTGTATATTTAATTATAATAGCGTTAGCTTAATCTCAAAATATTAAAACGCCGATAATAGTCTCGCCAATCTACTTGTCAATGAATTATATATTTTAGTTTCTAACTGTAAAACAGTTAAAAATTAATCATAGTACGTCCTCGTTTTTTTTTTGTTTGTAATTATTTATTAGAATGTAATTGTTAATAATTAGTTATTAGAATGCTCAAGAAAAAAAAAGATAGAAATAAAAGCTAAAGACCAAAGATAAATTGCTTATATACAAAGAAAAATAGATGTCTTTTCCTAGTAATTAATTTTAATCATAATAAAGCTAATAAGATTTAATTACATTTGTTGCATAATGTAGTTAATTATAGTATAGCATCTTATTAAATGCATTGTACTTAAGAGATGAATTCGCGTATATATACTGCGCGTTTACAAATTACTACTGGAAACTTATATATATAGTTATTCAAACACGAAGATCGCGTTATACGTAAATGTGAGACGCAAATTAGAAGTAACCATATTTAGCGCTAAATGAATAGTACAAATGCAATTCATGAATTCTTGTTGTAGTTTAATGTTAAGTACAAAATGATCTATAACTCTTGAGAGCATGAGATATCCAAAGCACTGCGCTGCGTATGATAAGCATGCGGTTGGAAAGTACGCCGCATTTAAAATGAAATGTTCGATAACAACGCCAAGGTTGTGTAATTTCTTTACAGAAATCTACACTCTAAATTCCTTGCAATGAAATCTCACTCCAAGAAAGTAAAAATATAACCACACTTCACTTCTCGAAAAAGAATGACAATTTTCATTCTTTTAGAATGAAAATGAATTTTCACTTCAAAGGAATGAAATCTCACATTTTTGGAGTGAGATTTCACTCCTTTAAAATAAAAATTCATTCTAAAAAGAAGACTAGAAATAAAAGAAGTAAATTTACTTTAAAAGAAGTAAAATATTTTTACTTTTTTTCTAGAGTGATTGTATTTTCATTCTTTTGAAGTGAGATTTTACTACAAGAAATTTAGAGTGTATATATTGGCCAATTTAATACTAATCCATGTATTGCCAAAAGACAATTACTTATTTGGAGTAAAAGAATAACAGTGCTTTTAATACTTAAAATAAAGAATTAATTATTGTCTTTCAGTATCGATTAGTGTTAGATTACTGTAAGGATTGCGATGTACATTTAAAATATCTAGAGAATATATCATCTTGTGGCCATGTTTATCTGACAGGCAGATCTTCGAAGGACGACGAATTGTTGCGTGGTCGAGTTGGAAGCTTTCTCCCAAAGTCCGACCTATCTAAGTGCTTTCAATCCCTCCGGACTTAACGATTTCAATTGGAATCACATGCATCACTCGCAAAAGCGAATTCGAATAGCTCCGAGATGTCCGAAACATTTTCCTCGATATTCCATTTCGACAATTCCTAAGATCTTTTCCGACCGTTAAATATCATGAGCATTACTGGCTGGGATATTCTGGGAATGCCGGAATTCTCGGGTAATTCGAGAACTGCAAGGCTCTCTCTTATTTACAAGCTTCTTAAATACTCAAATCATTTTCCATCTTCTCCATCTTCTTTGCGTGATATAATTATCCGATTATCCGTTTTTATAGAAGACGCTTATTACAGCGCGTAGAAAATTTATCGCTTTTATAAATTTTATTTGCTCTTCATATTTTTATTATAATATTTTACAATAATGAAAAAAAAATTAAATGATGTAAGATTTCTTGATATTTAACAAATTAAAGACAAAAATACATACAGGGAAATAAGAGTCAGCGCGGTACTTTGTGTGTAAATACAATAATAAAGACTATTAAACTTTTATTATTATACTTGCACACAAGTACCGTGCTGACTTCTACTTCCCTACGTATTTTTGTCTTTAATTTACAGTATATTTTAATAAAATTTGCCTACTGCCACACTGAGAAAAATGTCTGTTTGAATTAATTAGAATTCTGATTAAAAATGAATAAATCAGAATTTTCTAATTAAATCTACTAAATTCTAATTGAGATAACCGGAATTCTGATTAATATAATCAGAATTTTCTGATTTATTTATTTTCAACTAGACTTTTCTGCAGCAAAACTATATAAATACAATGATCTTTTCCTGCTTCTATTAAGAATTCCGTCGAGATGCGTTAGTAATGTTTTATCGGAAGCAGTCGGAAGAGTGAAATGTACGTGTTTTCATGGTATTATCGATGTCCTATATCGCCCTCGAAACATCTCTTGGAAACGAGGGTGGATTCTCTCTCGGAGGCAGACACACGAACGGTGGACGACAGAAAATGGTTTTCGTGTTCGTCCACAGGGGTGGAAGATGTAGGCGCAGGCGCCGCGACGCTCCAAATATATATGCATGCAGCATGCGCGTGTTGTAGTCGATAAGCTAAAGCGACTTTCGGGATCGACCGTGGCTCTTAGTCATCCGCCTCGTGTCTACGACATATAGAGGTACGTAGTAGAAGAGCGATATAGCACGAATAGAACGAGGCGGTAGTCGCCCACGACGCACGTATGCACGCACGAAATGTACAATAACGAGGCGGGCAAAACGGGAGTCGTTTGCTAATTCCAGGCACGTCTTCATGAGGCGCAAACTGCATGATAGGCGGAGGCCGTACGTTGAAATCTTTACCTCGTAAATATTATAAAAGATTTTAATTTCTGCATTTTACTGTTATCGATTTTACATAAAATAAGCATTTCATTCTACACTGAAAAAAAAGTACCAAATCTTAATACATATATATTTGAATAGTAATAAGTAAACATTTATTTATAATAAATACATATTTATTCCATAAAAAATGATAATTAAATCAAGTTAATAATTTTTGTATCAAATATTTAGTAACTAAATATTAGGACTATTCAAACATTTATTAAAATTCAATTTTTTTCAATGTAATTATATTCACTCAAAATTTTAACAAAACGTAAAAAGACTAGACTGATAATGTTAATTTAAAAAGTTTGAATATATTTCATATTTGCATTTGTGAGAGAAAGATATCATTGTACTGAATTAAGTTATTTGAGATTACGTTTGTATAAACAATGAATTTAATGTCGCTTCGATGTAATCGTTCATAGATTAGAAATAACTTTATAACATTTTATAATTATATTCTACTTAAAAGATGAGTGCTTTCTACTATAGTTTTTAAGATATTAGGTATTTAAGAAAAAATTAGAGATCATATCTTAATTCCGCGGAGCGCGAGCGGAGCAAAATCTTCTATTACACCGCCGCACCATTAAGCTCGGCTCTGTGTAACGCGATGCATAAAGAAATTCTTTACAGAACAGGATTTACCCATCATTTGCTCGTTTGCATATTTATGTTTGCTGATCGTCGGCGAAAGTACGGGCACGATCATGATGTTTGCCTAAGTAAATCTACAAATCGCGTGCATCCCGCGAACTTTCCGTAATAATTATTCACGCGCAAGTTATTATGGTTAATTTTGACTTCCATTCACGTTCATCTGCAATCCGTAGAAGTTTCCGCGAAAGCTTCCAAGAGAATTAACTAACTGACGCTTGCGAATGTACCTCGTGAACGTCGCGAATTCGTGAACAGAACTGCATCGCGAACTAGAAACGCTCGGAAAGCTTCGTTTTCTGTTAAAAGCGAAATTACTTTTTGCTTATGTATATACATTTGATGATGTCGACATAAAATGCATCGCAAAAAAAGTAAAAAGATTTTTTTAAAAAGTTGAATTTTAAGAGAAAAAACAAAATTTTATCTTATTAAATTAAAATTTTACTTTTTATAAATTAATTGCGTTCTATTAAAATTTTCCACCTTATTAATTAAAATTGGTACAAGAATTAAACACTTTAATTTCTTTCGCTTAAAATAAGCAATATCATTATAATAAAACAGATAGCATAACATATTGATAATTAACAACGTAACGCGAAACATCGCGGTTTAAAATATCAGGAATTAAATATAATTTCAACTAATATGTCACAGTTGATTATTTGTTGAGCGGCTCTGTTGAATCGCAGAACAATGGAAAAATAAAACGATAATAGCTGCGGTCGATGTATTCTAACTGCATTCTGACTACAGCGTGTAATCGTGAAAGAGAGGGTGAAATAGTGAGGCAAACCGACGTCGCACAAAACGCGTAATAAACGGCTGCCTCGGCAATGGAAATTAATATACATATGCACCAAGAGTGCGTAGAAATTCTAAGGATAATAGGAAAGTTAATAATGCGCGCCGTCGCGGATGCGGAAACGCAACGGAGAATGAAACGCCGCATGCATCCGAATTGCGATGAGTGCTACACTTAATAAGGTGTGGACAAACGGGTATGGCGGAGGCCATAATTTATAAAGTCATAATACAGAATTACACAAACATACAATAATGTATTAACGTATATCACGGGATTTCAAAGAGCCATTGTTTAAATAGCATATGTGTCTATAATCATGTATTTTTATTTAGAAATATATGCAAAAGTAATAGTAAATTAATTACCTAAAAAAAGGTAGTAAAAATTTAAACTAGCAAATGTTACATAAATGAAAAATTAATAAACTACTTAAATACCTAATATTGTTAATCATATTGTTAAGTACTTTTTAACACTTGTATTTTTCAGAAATTCTCTTTCTATTTTTAATTATAAACTATTTGTATGTATTTTGATATTGATAATAAAGATCGTAGTAATAATAATAACAACATGCATTAAGAATAAATTGTTTAATTGACTAAATTGATTCAAAAATAATTTAAAGGATAAAAATCGATCGACGAGAATTAAACACAAGTAAATGAAAAAGGCCATAGAATCGATCAAGACAATTCTTTGTTCCACAGTATCCAATTTTCAACAAGAATTTCATACTTGATTTGAGCTACTCTCGTGACAAATCTCAATCGTTCGAAGAACAGAAGAAAAGTGCTACAAGTTGCATCTCTTCCCAACGGAATTTGTTGTGAACGTGAATCGCGAAGATTCCACCGCGAAAATTTCACGGTAGCTCATTCCATCACTTCAACGGTATCGACTCACGAATTGAAAATACGATGAGAAAGAGAAAGAATTTGCGGCGCGGAGGCAGAAATGTATTTCATTCTCGTCGGAGAATGCAAACGAATGTAGCAAATGTAGAAGCAACACGACCTGTCGGGCGGATCGGCAGAATGGAAATGCACTCTTTGCCTTCGTTTTTCTTGCTTTTATCTGTAGCTGCAAGAGATACATCCTGTTTTCCCGATTGGAGGGAATTACGCGATAGTGCTTTCGATATGGCTTCGTCGCTTCCTTCTTGACGCAAAATTATACAGGAGTCTGTGATTGCACCAAGAGTTACCGTTGCAAAAGCCAACAAACAGCTTTTCAGAAAAATTAGATTCGCAATGCCAATCGATGACGAGACACAAAATTTACTTTGCTATGTATGTACATATAAATAACAGAGATTCTAGGATGTTTTAGAATCATGATTGCATTTAGCGAATGTGAATGAAATGAGCGAGAATATCCAATATCTGACAAATCGTTTTTTATAATAACATGATATTAAATTACATTAAGTAATATTATACTTGAGATTTATGTTGATACATAATTCATTTGGAAATTTTAAAAGGTAAGATGTACTTATTCTATTTCTGAATTCATAAAACTTAAATTCGTTCAGTAAAAATTTGATCAAAATAAATTTTTCTAAAATTTACTTCTTTCTAAAATTTACTAAAATATACTTCTTTCTTCTTCTTTCAGCGTTCTAAAATCAATCTAGTTTTGTTTGAATTTTACTTAATGCTTTCTACTTTAAGACAAATAATATGCCCGCAATGCGGTAACTAATAATGAGAATATACATCATCAGAAAATACATCAAATATATAAAATTAGAGTGAAAATGCTTGTATATTTGCTAAACAATTAAAGAATCGTGGCTTATTTCGAGCTTATAAATAGAATGATTTTAAATTAATACACTTAGCGTAAGATACATATAAATATAATATAATATTCAAAAAACAAAATTAATCAATTAATATATACTACAAACGTTTTGGCTTACAAAGCCTTCTTTAGTATTACAAAGCAATAATATATAATAATAAATGAGTTACATCAGTCAAAACTAGTCAACTTCTAATTTTAATGTACTTGACCAGATCTCAGATTGAGAGTTTTAATACAGTATTTCATATAAATTAATAATATCATAAAATATTTGTAACAAATGAATTCTCAAATCGTCTAATTCAAGTCTGCAACAAACTAGATTCTCGATTTCAATCGAGGAATTTGGTAAAATTATTTTTTAAAATGTTATGTCGAAGGACATCATGTAAATTATCTTTAACCAAAATATTTTATTTTTCATATTTTAAGTTATTTGTTTTAACACACATTAACATTCGGTTTTTATATAAATTGACACATCACCAATTTTATAATTATTTCTTTATATTCGTTATTTATAATTGGTTCGTAATTCATTTATGTATTATTGCTTTGTAACACTGAAAAAAATTTTATAAGCCGAAACGTACATTTGTAGCATATATTAATTCATTAATTCTGTTTTTCTTTATATTATGTTATATTTATATATCTTATGCTAATTGTATTAATTTAAAGTCATTCTATTTATAAGCTTGAAACACGACTCTATTTAATCGAATGTATAAGTTCAGCGAAGCGAGATTACAAATACAATTTTGCATTTACAGCTTTTTTAGTGTATTCATCTGTTTGGACTTTGGACGAGTTACAGTTGTAAATGTTATTGGAATATAAATAATGTATTACGTACAACAAATGAAAGGAAAAAAGAAAAAAGTCAAAAACTTTAAGTGCAATAGCAACTGTGCAGAATATTCTGAAATGTTCCGACGAGTTACACGAAAAGAATCGAAAATATAATATGTATCGTGTACCGGAAATAAACCAAATGTATAACATATCCGACAGCGGAAATGCATTTTCATGTTAACTTTTTTGGGAGCGACACGTTTCAAAACTTTTATGGAAAATATATTGTATTAAAACGCATACAAAGTAATTTAACACATAAACATTTCTTTATATCTAACTCACAATAAGAGAGAAAGAGGGATTCTATTTTTTAATAAATTAATTAATTTTTTCTAAGAAAAAGTAGTTTAAATATTAATTAATTAATTATATTTACTTGAATAGATTTTAAATATAGTCATTTATAATTAACAATCTAGATTTAATCCAAATGTAATTAATTAAATTGAATTATAATTTTAATCGAAGATAAATATGTTCTTCAGATTAAAAATATTAAAGATTAGGAATATATCATATATTGTTATTACTAAATTTTGTAAAATTGTTAAATTAAATTTTGTATACAATTTTATATAGTTTCTTGTATCCCATAATTATTATGCAATAATTCAAATATCAAATTCTGAAGACTAGAATTTTCATATGAAAACATCAACACAATAGTTTTCGAATTGTAAGTAATTGAGATAATGATTAGAGCACACATTGTGACATTCCCACGCACTGTAATATATGATCTAGAATCCGGAATAATCTCTCGCAAATATCACATGAACTAATAATAATAAATCCCTCATGATATCTCCGCTGTCACTAGATACTCCCGCTTCTCTCTCGTTCCCTCGTACTTTTCATCACTTGCAAAGCTTATGATTACACGCAAATTATACATGAACATCTGATCGCGTGGCATTTTAAATAAATAAATGGCATATAATCACACGCAAATCCTTGCTTTACCACATAATGAAAGGATAACGCGAAGAAAATACGCATATTGAAGAGCTATGAGTTTACGCTTTTTACAATTGATAATATTAAAATACGAGATCATATAATTATTACTCATTAATGAAATGCTTCGGAGAACCTCGATTCGAAAAGAAACTTACGAAGATTTTCGATAACGACTAAAAAATATGGCATCGATATTTTTGCTATTTTGTATTCCACATAAGTCCATTCTACAAAAGTTATTGTCGCGATCGCGATTTGATTTTGAATGATATTGTAATATCACGATGACATACGGAACCACTCGCGTCACTACCTTTTAGTTCGAATGTCGTAATACGAATGCGTAACGCGACGACCTTTTGCCGTTACGCGACGCGCCGACCTTTTGTAGCAACAACAAATGACGGGCAACGTTGACTTTTGAAATATGAAAAATGAAATATTCCCCGAATTTTGTGGAAAAAGTTTGGCACTTGTTATTGCTCTCTCTGTACTTCTGTGCTTCTATTGTTTACACGCGAGATCGTCGCACTATCGATAAACTAACTAAGAAGCGGAGCAAATCGTTACACGTTATTACTTACTACTCAAAACTTAATAAAAAAAACAAGTGACAAAGATTTTCTTTAGACAGAATAAAAATTTAATTAACCCTTACAATTACCATGCCTAATTGGTGTCTCATTTCTATCATCGTGGATCAGTAGAACCTATTCATGTTTTCATCTATTTAAAATTGTTCCAAAAAATCTCTAAACATTCACAAACATACATTCAACCTTCTAGAACAAATATTTAAACTTCATTTTAGAATAATGTAGTATAAGAGATATAATAATTATCGAAAGACTATAAGTAGGAAAAAGTAAGAAATCGCTCACTCGCTAATGACCCACGATAGCAAGGTATAGATTAAATATGATATCAAGATGAATTATAATCACAATTATAAATTAGCAGAAGTGGAGCAAACAGTTATTATTATTCAAAACTTAATCGCGAAAGGTACCAGAAAAAATAATTTAAGAGATTTTTTTATAGAGTATAAATTTAATTAAATATGATCTCGAGATGAATTATAATCACAATTAAATTTTAGAAAAGAGGAACGTTACGTAAATTAAATACACACAAACGTTTTAAAAGAAAGAAAATGGAACTACTATTCTCCGCTTTTGTGAAAAAATACGCGGCACAGCGTATTAAAACCTTAAAGTGTCACGAAGTGCAATTAATTCCCGCTCCCTTTGCGGACCTACATTAACTTGTCGCGACATCGTAAGTGTTCCTGCTCTCGCTCCAACAAAGTTCTCCTCGCTATAATAAATTCCCACTATTGGTAGGTAGTGCGCAATTGAAAATTCAAACATTTCGCCTCTTATTTGGCCAAATGGAATTTGATAATTAATGGGAATAATTAACGCACGGACGCAGATATAAACGATTACGTATGTTCCGACGGAACATCAATCGAATTAATGAAGCAGCGGCTTTCGTTGGATGCGAGAAAATATTTTTGTGCAAAAGGAGGAATATACTTGTTAGCGAGCAGTAAGCTTGTTCTCTTACCAGTCATTAATATCGCAATAAAGCAGCGCATGAAACCAATGGAAAAAGTTAATGTTGCGAAACGAGATGTACGCACAGTGCCATTAATTCCCTAGCGACTAATCATTGCGATGGAAAATTCTCTTTCTGCATTCTCAGATCTTTTTTTATATTTGATAAATTTATATTCCATTAAAAATCACATTGAATTGAAGAAAATTAGCAATTAAATTAATAAGATCGATTCGTTCCACTGGGGATCTGATCAAATCCATTGCTGAGAATTATAAATAATCATAACATTTTATATTAAAAATGTATGATTTCTTTCCATATAATATAAATTTTGTAATTTTATAAATATATTTTTTTTTAGTCATGTAAGCTTTAAATCAGAGATTAAACTGCAAAGCTATACATTTTAATCTAAGCAAATGGAATTATTGCAGTATTTACTGATGCAATTCTTCGTTATAAATATTTAATATGAGGAATTAAGATTATATTCGCGATTTATATACGTAGATCTATATATAAATTATTTCCATAAACTTATGAATGATTCTCTTAGTAGATTCTCTTATATGGTAACGAAATGTTACATTGCATCGAATATTATAGTACTGTCCCTCGTAGAACCACAAAGCCCACAGGGAAACCCGAACGCTATTACGGAATATCCCATACATAGACATAGAACTAGTCGGCTTTACGAGCTTCTGCTTAATATTAAGTTCTTTATGAATGTGAGTATGAACATATCGCCAAGTTCTGTGTGTGTGTGTGTGTGTGTGTGTGTGTGTGTGTGTGTGTGTCGTGTCGTAGTACGTAGTCGTAGTACGTAGTAACGTAGTACGTAGTACGTAGTACGTAAACGTAGTACGGTATACGTTGTACGTGTTTACGTAGTTACGT